>NC_047086.1:171714890-172017921 GCF_902459505.1 Geotrypetes seraphini | reverse complement strand
GCTGGGTCATACCAGTGGTCCATCGTGCCCAGCAGTCCGCTCATGTGGCGGCTCTCTGGTCAAAGACCAGTGCCCTAACTGAGACTAGCCCTACCTGTGTACATACTGGTTCAGCAGGAACTTATCTAACTTTGTCTTGAATCCCTGGAGGGTGTTTTCTCCAGAAGAGCGTTCAAGTCTTCTACCACTCTCTGGGAGAAGAACTTCCTTACTTTCGTACGGAATCTATCCCCTTCTCATTCTCCCTAATTTAGAGAGGGTGAACAACCTGCCCTTATCTATTAAGTCTGTTTCCTTCAGTACCTTGATTGTTTTGATCATGTCCCCTCTCAATCTCCTCTATTCGAGGGAGAAGAGGCCCAGTTTCTCTAATCTTTTGCTGCATGGCAGCTCCTCCAATCCCTTAACCATCTTAGTTGCTCTTCTCTGAACTCTTTCGAGTAGTACCATGTCCTTCTTCATGTACGGTGACCAGTGCTGGACGCAGTACTCCAGGTAAGGGTGCACCATGGCCCGGTGCAGCGGCATGATAACCTTCTCCGAACTGTTTGTGAGCCCCTTCTTTATCATTCCTAGCATTCTGTTTGCCCTTTTCGCTGCCAGAGCCTAATTTTGGATTTTGACCTGTGCAACTAAGTACTTTAAGGGAGGAAGTGTGTGTGTGTGTGTGTGTGTGGGGGGAGTTGGGAAGAGAAGAAAGGCATTAAAGAGGACCTGGAAGGAGTGAGGAGGAGCTGGTGGTAATTGAAGAGAAAGCCTAGGAGATTTGAGTGTGTGTGTATGTGTGTGTGTGGGGGGGGGGGGGGGGGAATGCCTTAGGAGGAGAGGTGAAGGAAGAGAATGGAGCAGATGGTGGATGAGATTCATTGGAGGTTGATTGTGTGTGATTTTGAAAAGAATTGAGTGCCAAGGGTGTGAAAGGAAGAGGGAATCAGTCTGGGTGTGTAACTATGCATGTATCTGTACAAGGTGGATGGGAGAATGTTTGAGGATGGGAGTTGTGTGTTTTCCAAGAAACTCATGGCAGAAAGATGAGCAAGTCTGCTACAGGAATGAGAAAACACGCTTACTTTAAGCTTGATGGAATCTGTTTCAAACAAGCCTCTATTATGCACACCTGAACTTACCTGATTGCTCCCCACCTGATCTGACATGTAATCCATTCTTGTAGCAATGAGTAATACAAAAGCCAAGAATTCTGAGGACCTTTATGCCCATCGGCAGTTTCATTTCTGAGAATGTACCAATGAGTTAGTACAAATTCCTATGTAAATATAATCCACATGCAGTAACCTAGACCTACCAGTCAGATAGGATCTTTTCTGCATTTTATACAAACAAAAAGGTTTTACTTTTTCATGGAAAAGGACTTTATTTGCAGCTGGCAGTTTTCAGCTGGTAGTGTTCTCCTGTTCCTGTTAGTTTCTGTTTCAGTTAGAACCAGCTTCCTTTTTTTTCAGATTTATGTTATCATTAGCTTTCATTTTCAAATATTTGGTGCTTTCCACCCTATGTTTTATACCTTCCTAATACATTTAGCCCACCAATTGCACTGCTGTTTGACCTTCAAACCAGGATGTCGCAGCTTCCTTGTCACCATTATCACTTGAAAACCGCTGTCCATGGAGAGATTTCTTCAAAACTCAGAACAGGAAATAATCCGAGGGGAGCCAGGTCAGGACTATAGGGTGGATGGTTCAGCTGCTGAAACCCACACGCTCAGATGGCAGCCTGTGATTGTCATGACATGTGCACTGGGGCATTGTCGTGGCCTGGCCAGTCACCATGGATAGTGGCAACACTCAAAAACCATACAATGGAAACAAGTCCACAAATCGACAGATCAACCAGCGCCATTTTCTGCTATGTAACTGAGGAGCAGAGCTGCCCACCTCAAGTAAGACCCCTGAAGAAGCCGGAGACATGGCGAAACGGATCCCGTTGGGCAAAACGGACATTATATCATTCCACAACCGACAGCATGTTAAGATAAGGTCTGTTTTTGGTTTCATTTGCACAGTAGCACTTTATTTTAGAGTTGTTTGCACAAAGCATTTGCACTTTAGTGAAACATAGAACTCAATGAATGATATCTTTAACCTGCAAAAGCTGTTAGGAGAAATCGTATATGATTTAACAGCACAGGTATCTGAGAGTTCTACATTATATTGTAGATATTATTATATTTACAAGTCCTTTTTTGGGGTTGATCAGTCGCCATGGATAACACATCCCTTTGGAATATGACAGAGCTTCTTGACCAAGTCCAAGGGACACACCCAGCCACTCAGGTTTTAAGGATATCCATAATGAATATGCATAAGATAGATTTAACAGAAGTAGAATATGTGAATTTATCTCATGTATATTCATTGCAGACATCCTGATAACATGACTAGCTGAACCCCTAACCTAGAGGATAAACTAAGGATCCACATTACCATATTCTGTTGCCATGCTTTAGGCAAAATATTAAGCATTGGATGAATTGTAATCCAGAAATAAACCGGTTTTCATGAAAAGTGGGACTTGTATGAGAACACTGACCTTTTTATTTTTCACTTCTTCACCCCTCTAACAAACGATCGGTCTGGCGCATGTGTCCGCGCTGGGTGATGTGACCTGTTGTCGGATCACCCATGCCGGCCACAATATTAGTGACCTCGTTATAATACAATTTTGATATTAATGACTTTTTTGTATGACATTTCCATAGTACTATCGAAGGCTGCTAGAAGGCATGGAAAATACCATGGTGTTATGTTCTTATGTAGTTTTCTTTCTCTAGTCTAACTGGCAGCCCTCAATCATTGCCCTTATTTTATTTTTTCTAAAATATGGGCTGAAATGGCTATCAATCATCTGGATATGGTTATGGTTTGGTTTGGTTTGGTTTATTAGACCTTATTAAACTGCATATATCAAACAAATGACTCTAAACGGTATACAATCACTAAAGAAATAAAATTTAAAAGAACAGAACACCAGGGTATGAGACAGGAAAGCGAAATAATCAGGCAAGAGCAGGCATGCTAATTGCCAGCTGTGCCACAAACCATCCAACCTTTCAGACAACACCCATCTCCAAGACCCCAAAAGCATGGTGGCAGAAATGCGTCTTAACTAGAGTTTTAAATTATGGAAAAGATTGTTCATTATGTTTGTAAGCTGGAAGATCATTCCAAAGCTTGAAGGATAGATAGCAAAATGCTGAACAGCTTGGTGGATTCAAGCCAGGCTTTCTTGGGATTAGGTAGGACTAACCAGTGGGAATGAAGAGAATGCAGAGAATGAAGCGTTTATGGGATGGTTAAAGCTGAAAGATAAGAGGGAGTACCCATGTTATAGGCTTTGTGAGTCAAAATCAAAACCTTAAGAGTATTCGAAAGTGGTTGGGAAACCAATGTACGTAGTTGAAAGAACAATGGGGAAACATGGCGAACCTGCTCGCACTACAGAGTAGCCTAGCAGCACAATTTTGGAGAGTTTGAAGGCTTTTATCTTGTGATAAATAGAATACCAGCATAAACAAAGCTGCAATAATCTAAAGAGGTATTAAGAAAGCATGCCTTGCAGTGTGAAGAAAAGCATATTAGAGTACATGGCCTGGAAGACCAGGGTACTGAGAATACAGAATATCTAATAAGATAGCATTTTGGAATATGATAATTTTATCTATATTCCCCAAAAATCCAAATCCTAGAATTTATGACAAGAAATAAGCTAAGCTGTGTATTACAAAAATATAATATTTATTTCAATGGCAAGTGGCAAATTATAATGGGTACCAATTCACAGTCATGTACAGTATAAAATTTTAAAAATTAGTTCACCAAGGAGTTTATGGTCAGTTACCTAGTTATTTGCAGGGATGCCTGGGCTGCTAGAAGGCTAAAAGGTCATTAAGATGTGCAAACCTTGCATTTTTAGAAGTGACGACGAGTCAGGAAGTGAGATTCAGACCAACTGCAAAAGCTGCATTTTCTGCTATTGGACCTGTATTATGGAAAACCATTCCAGGATCAATACATTTGTACAAGATTATGTTGCAATTTCGAAAACTGTTGAAAGCTCATTTTTTCGTACAAACTTTCATGAGTTGTACGTAATCTATATATATAAAATCGGAGGTATGTATGTGTGTATGTATGTGTGTGTGTGTGTGTATGTGCCGCGATCACGCAAAAACGGCTTGACCGATTTGAACGAAACTTGGTATGCAGATCCCTCACTACCTGGGATGATATGTTCTGGGGGTCTCGCGGCCCACCTGCACACGTGGGCGGAGCTACAAACATAAAATCAGATTTCACCCATTCATGTCAATGGAAAAAATGTAAAAAGCTGCCATTCTCACAGTAATTCAAAAACGGCTTGACCGATTTGAACGAAACTTGGTATGCATATCCCTTACTACCTGGGGTGATATGTTCAGGGGGGTCTCGCGGCCCACCTGCACACGTGGGCGGAGCTACAAACAGAAAATCAGATTTCACCCATTCATGTCAATGGAAAAAATGTAAAAAGCTGCCATTCTCACAGTAATTCACAAACGGCTTGACCGATGTGAACCAACCTTGGTATGCAGATCCCTCACTACCTGGGGTGATATGTTCTGGGGGTCTCGTGGCCCACCTGCACACGTGGGCGGAGCTACAAACAGAACATCAGATTTCACCCATTCATGTCAATGGAAAAAATGTAAAAAGCTGCCATTCTCACAGTAATTCAAAAACGGCTTGACCGATTTGAACGAACCTTGATATGCAGATCCCTCACTACCTGGGGTGATATGTTCTGGGGGTCTCGCGGCCCACCTGCACACGTGGGCGGAGCTACAAACAGAACATCAGAGTTCACCCATTCATGTCAATGGAAAAAATGTAAAAAGCTGCCATTCTCACAGTAATTCAAAAATGGCTTGACCGATTTGAACGAAACTTGGTATGCAGATCCCTCACTACCTGGGGTGATATGTTCTGCGGGTCTCGCGGCCCACCTGCGCACGTGGGCGGAGCTACAAACATAAAATCAGATTTCACCCATTCATGTCAATGGAAAAAATGTAAACAGCTGCCATTCTCACAGTACAGTGGTGCCTCACACAACGAACTTAATTCGTTCCAGGAGCAAGTTTGTTATGCGAAAAGTTCGTTATGTGAAACGCGTTTTCCCATAACAATACATGTTAAAAAAAATAATTCGTTCTGTAGCATAAAATATGCTAAGATGACATAAAAAAAGATAAATTTATCTTGTTAGAGCTGTTAGCATGATATAGAGGGGATATATGTGAAGGGGAGGGGAGACAGGGGTTTTGTTGATCCTTGCTGTGTATTATAATCACCCCCCACATACTCCCCAGTACCTTTTTTAATTCCTCCCATCTTTCCCAGCCAGTGGCGTACAGGCCAGAAGCGCAGAGATCAGGAGCAATTCCTCTGCATGCCTGTGTGGGCCCATGCCGATCTCCGAATGGCTGCAGTTAGTTCTTGTGAGTCCCGCGAGAGCTGGCTGCAGTTAGTTCTTGTGAGTCCCGCGAGAGCTGACTGCAGCCATTCAGAGATCAGCGCAGGCCCAGGCAGTAGCACAGA
The DNA here is from genome assembly GCF_902459505.1 of Geotrypetes seraphini. Taxonomy (NCBI): domain Eukaryota; kingdom Metazoa; phylum Chordata; class Amphibia; order Gymnophiona; family Dermophiidae; genus Geotrypetes; species Geotrypetes seraphini. Next base: position 172,012,327 of record NC_047086.1, on the reverse strand, counting down.
AGGCTTGCTCTTGATCTCTGTCTGCGCTTCTGGCTGGGAAATTTGCTAGACCACCAGTTCGAGTGAGCGGGTGAGATTAAAGTTGCAGCAGTGGTGGCTTTTTTAAAAAAATATGTGGCGGCGGGGGGAGGTTTAAAAATATGCGGTGGCGGGGGGAGGTTTAAAAATATGCGGTGGCGGGGGGAGGTTTAAAAATATGCAGCAGCGGCGGCAGGGGGGTTTAAAATATGCAGCAGCGGCGGCAGGGGGGTTTAAAATATGTAGCGCCACTGCACAGGGAGCCAGGCGGAGAGAGGGCAGTTAAGCGATGCAGCTCGGGCGACTTCGTTGTGTGAAACGAAGTTCGTTGTGGGAAGCAAGACCTGAAGTTCGTTGTGCGCAGCGTTCGCTATGCGAGGCGTCCGTTATGCGAGGCACCACTGTACATCAAAAACGGCTTGACCGATTTGAACGAAACTTGGTATGCAGATCCCTCACTACCTGGGGTGATATGTTCTGGGGGTCTCTCGGCCCACAACTCTATGTTGCTTGCTCAAGGGTGGGTTCACCCAACAATTTATATGTTCTTGCTCCTGGAGGTGAAACTAAAAATGTTGTTTATAATCACGTTTTGCGTTAAGTTATATTGTATTCATTTTGTCAAATATTTCACATTATAATTTGAATATTGTACTTTTTATTAAGCTGTAAAAAAATATTTTCATTCACCACTATAAAGTATCTTTATTTGAATCCATTTACAGTGTTATTGCTATAATTAAATACCCGTGCAACGCCGGGGCATCAGCTAGTATTAAATAAGAATGTGTTTTCTAAGGAAGTACAACAGGATATGTTGTTAGAACTGGGTTTATAGACAGCGCTAGGAGGGTCAAAATGGATAGGTAATTTTGAAGTTTGACAAGTTATATATGAATTTTATGTATGTTTTACTGTAAGCCACTCATGCTTTTTTAAGTGGATAATAAATAGAATAAATAAATAAACTTAGATATGAGACTTTAGTACGAGACAAGCTAGGATGCACAGGAAATACAATAGCCCACTATTGCATGAATTACTTGGGAAGTAAACACACTTTTCCCTATAGGCTATGAACCTGCCTCCTGACCTAACCCCAGAATACAGTAAACCCCCGCAAAGTTGCGGTTCGCAATTCGGGGACTCAGTCTTTCGCAGTATTTTCTGACCGCCTCTTCTGGGAACTAAAGTCAGGCTACACCAATTAGGAGCTGCTCTGATGCGCCAGATAGCGTGTCAAAGCAGCTCCTGATTGGTGTAGCCTGACTTTAGTTCCCAGAAGAGGCAGTCAGAAAATACTAAGAACGATCCCGCACCCAATTTTCAGGACCCGCCACCACCCCTGCATCTCTCTCCTGTCTCTGATACGCTCCCAAACCGCAGTCGCAGTTTTTCAAAATTCGCAGGTGCTCCTGGAATAGAACCCCTGTGAATTTTGGGGGAGTACTGTACACAAGAACTGATACAACCTGTGTGCAGAAAAGATGTCTCTCTGGTAATGCTTAGCTTCTGAAGCAATGCATGGCACCTGGATGACTACCTGACATGGTCTGTATGGGAGAGACGTCTCTCAGAGCAGCAAGAGTACAGGACACTGGAACAGTTACAGCCTGGGTTTGGCTATTCTTTTCAGGCCTCTGTCTGTACATACCTGAGGAGTGGCATAGTGTAGCCAACAGGCCTCAGGAACAGGAACCGGCAGCATGGTCCTTCAGTGAGATCAGTAGCCAAGAATCTCCATCATGGGGTCCCTTCTTAGAGAATGATAGTCAAGTACCCCCTTCTAAAGGCTGATAGCTAGGTGCCAGCAGCATGAGGACCCTCCTTAGAGAGTGATAGCCAGGAACCATTGAGTCTTTTGGGAGATGCATCTTTATACCCTCTGGACTCAGGGCTTATCTTGGAAGATGAAGTTTTCTGTGCCTCCTTTTCTGATCTCTTGACCTGAGCATCTTCAGAAATATCACCTCAACGGCACCTCAGAGGGATTCCAGGAACATTGGCTCCATGCTGGTAGCCCCCAGAATATTCTGACACTTCATTTCTAAAAGGGACACCTTGCCTTCAGTAAAGGCTCTAGTCAGAATACATGATGCGATAATAGGTCCAAGTTGCATCAGTTCAGTGAGTCACAGATAAGACCCTTAAGGAGCAGATGTAGGCCAAAGGTCCTCCTTGCTTCAGGAACAGTTTTTTAATTCTTCAAGAGAAATGTATTCAGGACTGTGTAAAACTATATGCAGACTTTAACCCTTACACTAGGAAATCACATACTGTAAATAGTGAAGAGTTTGTAAAGTTGCAAAACCAGATTTGGCCATCGCAGAAATCTGCTTTTATTTATTTAATTTTCTATACTGTTCTCCCAGTGGAGCTTAGAATGGTCTACATGAATTTATTCAGGTCCTCAAACATTTTTTCCTGTCTGTCCTGGTGGGCTCACAACTTTTCTAATGTACCTGGGGCAATGGGGGGATAAGATGACTTGCCCAGAGTCAAAGGAAGCAGTGTGAGTTTCAGCCCACAACCTCAGGGTGCTGAGGCTGTAGCTTTAACCACTGCACCACACTCTCCCCTGGAAGATAAAACAGCAACAATAAAAAAATCAAATCATTTGAGATTAGGTTGAATCAAGGTTCCTGTGACCCAACAGGTCACAGTCTTGTCTTGTCTGGGTGTAATATCAATTTGTTGGAAGCAACCCAGGAGGTAAGAGCAAAGAGACAGTTTTGTAGGGGTCAGAGGTTGATGTTAAGAGGAGAGGCAGAAAACATGGACAGGATGCCATCAGCATATATTCAAGCTTTGATACTGGAAGACTGAATCAGAGTAGCCAGCACAGTCCCTGCTGCTAGTAGATAATGAAGGGAATAGACTTAGTAGATAAGACGGTTTGTTCACCCTCTCCAAAGTAGAGAGAACGAAAGGGCACTCTCTAAAAGGGGACAGATTCCATACAAATGTAAGGAAGTTCTTCTTCACCCAGAGAGTGGTAGAAAACTGGAACGCTCTTCCAGAGGCTGTTATAGGGGAAAACACCCTCCAGGGATTCAAAACAAAGTTATACAAGTTCCTGTTGAACCAGAACATACGCAGGTAGGGCTGGTCTCAGTTAGGGCACTGGTCTTTGACCTAGGGGCTGCCGTGGGAGCGGACTTCTGGGCACGATGGACCACTGGTCTGACCCATCAGCGGCAATTCTTATGTTCTTATCTTCTTACTATACCTCTAGCCTGCCCTTGATTCATATGGCAATTACCAGAGTGCTGTCAGGGAGAGGAAGGCATGTGTAGCATTCTGACTAGCCCAGACATTACTGGTAAAATGCAGGTAAATACCCTCTAAGTTGGATATTGTGCCTGTTGCTGGGCATGGTGTTCATTGCATAAACTGGGGATCACTCACTTGCTATAAGTTGTCCTGGAGGGTACAGCACAGTTAGAAGCTATGAGATGAAGCTTAGGATAAGCAGCATAACATTTGGTTTATTATTTGGGATCTTGCCAGATACTTGTGACCTGGGTTGGCCACTGTTAGAAACAGGATACTGGGCTTGATGGCCCTTCGGTCTGTCCCATTATGGCAACTCATATGTTCTAAGCAACTACTTACACCCCAAATTGTCAACGTGCAGGGGCTGATCATCCAGGACAACCATTGCCCTAGTTTCTCATGTCACCATCTTAGATGCTACTTGCTCCAAGGCAGTGATTCTGAACACTATTCCAACGCCTCCATGGCGAGTTCAAGACATGGGCACTGGGGCTACTCATATGAAGGAAGAAGCTGAGGGCTCAACTTGGGAAACAGAGTTCCTCTTTTCTTTAGCTTTCCTGCCGCTGCTACATGCAGTGCCGAATAGAGGCTCCAGCACCCTTACTTGAACCTGGCATGTAAGAGTTGTTTCTGCAAATGATGCGGCATAAAATTAAATGAAGGATGAACTGTTACCTTACCTCTACAGATCGCTTTCTGTCAATAACCCAACTAATACTTTTGAATAACACTAATCCTCAAGCACTTTCAAATGCCTCTACACCTCTGATTGTGCTAGCCTCCTAGAGAAGGTGCCTGGAGGACCAGAAGATTTGAAACAGAAAGAACATTATGAATTGAATGCAAAAATTTGACTAGTAACCTGAAGGGTTGTAGGTCAATAAGAGGAGTTTGAACTGCATGCAGAAGTGGACAGGGAGCCAATGAATAGGGTTACCAGAAAAAGGATGGATTGAGACATCCGGGTTTTACTTCCATCCGCCCTCCTTACTTCCATTGTTTCAGTGAAAGTAAAACCCAGATGTTTCAATCCGTCCTTCTTTATCTGGAGCCATATAGTAACCCTACCAATAAAGCGACTTGGGTTTACTATATTGTAAATACAAATGGAAATGCAAAGTTTCCCAGAAGGGATACAGCAGAGAATGAAAAGCCATGACCACAGAACACTGTTTCATTGTTAGGTAATAGAACGGTTCTCCTTGTTGTGCAAAGCTACTTATAACGTATTAAGCTAATTGCTGCCACTAGCATTTAAGACAGCTACTGTGCCAAGTGAAAACTGGGCCCCTAGATAGCTTACTTTTACGTAAAAGTTAGTCTTACCAAAGGTTTGTATACCATTCTCTGTAACTATTATATACATATACAATATGTATTTGGTTCCATGTTTGTCTATTTTTTTGCTGAATTTGTTTCCCTTTCAGAACTTGCAGAAAATAAAATCTGTGGACAGAAGGCATGCAATTTCAAGACAGAGCAAGCAAAACCGGCTCGAGGTGTTCTTTGCAGTTTGGCTTTTGCAATACCTTTATTTCTGAATTTGCTTATTATTAATATGTTTCTTATCTCACTTTTTCAAGATTTCCAACTCCTGTATGGGTAACCTGGTTTGCTATTAGGAAACTTTATAATTTTCCAGTGGTGGTAATGTGGAGCATAATAATCAATCAGCTCATTCTTCCTGAGATACCAAGAGGACAAATTGAAAGGTATTCAGCTGGCTAGATTGCCCAGGTTGAAACTTGTTCCTCTCCCAGTAGCTAAAAGTATGTGTGGGCCCTAATTATGTGAGCACATTAAGCTGGATTAAGAGAGGATTTAATGGGGCGGTGCTTAGATTGAAGGAGGAAAAAAATACAATGCATGGAGAATTAATTTTCAAATGCTTGCATGCAGCTTTTTTTAATCCCAATTAGCAGGTATAAAATACATGGGGACTAGAGGGGGCCGATCTGAGCAGCTGCCTAAGAAGTGGCCACTGTAAAGAATCGCGTCTACTTGTACTAACAGATGCCTTAAATGTAGGCCAGCATTTTTCAGGCCTACATTTAAGGCATCTGTCTCATGACTACGAAGATGCATAGGGATGCTTTTGGACGCCCAAGGCTATTTACTGTAGAGACCACACCACACCATGCCTTGGGAATCCATAAGCATCTCTGTAGGCATGTGACATATGCCTTGGGTGCCATGGACTCGTGTTCAAGGCCTAGTGACTTAATGAATTACAGATCTAAAAAGAGATCAGTTTTGTGCTAGTCCAGTGAGGTCCTACAGTGTTATCCCCATGGTTGTTTTCAACATGTCCAGCCATCTGATTGTAAGTTGCCCTCTTCACATGGTTCCTTCGATCTTCCCAAACATAATGTCCTCCTACAATGATCTTTCTCTTCTGACAGTGTGACCAAAATAAGACAGTCGTAACTTCATCATCTGGGCAAGTGACATAGTCGGTTTAATCTCTTCTAGAATCGACTTGTTAGTTCTTCTGGCAATCCACGGCACACATAAAATCCTTCTCTGGCGTTAAAGCTCAAATGAGTCTCAATCTTCATTCTGTCTTGTTTCCGTAGTGTCCAGCTTTAACATCTTGAGTGCGTGGACAAGTCTGATCTCCGCTTGGAGTGTTATTTCTTTGCCTTTGAATACTTTGTCAAGAGCCTTCATTGAAGAATGAACCAGTGCTATTCTGCGGAGTATTTCTTCCCTGTTATTTGCTTCTTTGTTTATGAAAGAGCCCAGGAGATTGAAATCCTTTACAACTACAATGGGTGATATGATACAATGTAGGCGTCCTTCCTGCCTGCATATTTGTTTTTACAAACATGTGTCCCGATTGGCTGTGAGATGGCGGTAGGATGCTTACCACCACCTACAATTGAAACACCCGTTTGTAGAATCAGCCCCGAGATGTGCAAAGGAACATTTTCTGATTCATTTGGGTTTCCCCCCACAATTTATGGCTTGTGAAGATAAAAATTCACTCATTACTGAAGGGTTAGGAGGAAAAGTTTGACTTTTTGCAGATGGCACAAAAATTTGCAACAGAAAAGTGATCTACATATCTCCCCTTTCCTGCTTTTGGATGAAAGACTGAAGAGGGGAGGATATGATAGAGATGTTTAAATACCTATGTGGTATAAATACACATGAGGTGAGTCTCTTTCAATTGAAAGAAAACTCCAGAGTGAGAGGGCATAGAATGAGGTTAAGAGGTGATAGGCTCAGGAGTAATTTAAGGAGATACTTTTTATCGAAAAGATGGTAGATGCGTGGAATAGTCTCCCAGTAGAAGTGGTGGAGACAAAGACTGTGTCTGAATTCAGGAAAGTGTGGGATATTCACATGGGATATTTTAGGGAGAGCAGACAGTGGATGCTGCGGATGGGCAGACTGGATGGGCCATTTGACCTTTATCTGCCATCATATTTCTATGTTTCTAGACACACGGGCTATGATTTGTCTGTTGAGCTTTTAATGCAAAGGAATGCAAATCTCCCCAAAATGGTATACAAGCTCAGGATGGTGGTGTCTGAGTATCTCAAGGTGGCGAAACTGTGTAACAAGGCAGTGGCCAAAGCCAGAGAATTTTAGGCTACATATACGTAGAGAAGCATAACAAGAAGAAAGGAAGCTTTAATGCACCTGTACAAGTTGTTAGTGAAACTCTACTTTGAGAAACACATTCAGTTATGGCCTTGAAGTTGTTCAGAGGTATAGGGTTTGTAAAGAATGACGTGAGAACAAATTTGTCTCCTTCCCCGCAGGATCTCAATATCCCCATTTTGTCCCTTTCCCTGTCCCACTCCTGCAAGCTCTGCCTTAACTGCACAAGCCTCAAACACTTATGATTATAAAGTGGTTGAGGCTTGTGCAGATGAGCACAAAGCTTGCAGGAATGGGGCAGTGACAGGGACAGATGGGATAAGGATAAGGAGATCCCGTGGGGACGGAGAAAATTTGTCCCCATGTCCCCATGTGAAAATCACCTTTTATAGATTACGTAAAATTCGTTCCATCTCAAAATTTCTTTGTGCTAAATCACTCACTATACTGATTCACTCTTTGGTGATGTCTAAACTTGATTACTGCAACTCTTTATTCAAAGGAATTGCACTATATGAAATAAAACGATTACAAATTATACAGAATACAGCAATAAAATTAATAAATAATTCTAAAAAATTTGATCATGTAACACCACTTCTCAAAGAGGCGCATTGGCTTCCTGTTAATTACAGAATCACTTATAAGTTATGCATAATTATCTTTAAAACTTTGATCAACAAGACCCCTGCTTTTTTATATAGGTCACTTATTCCATATTCTGCAAAGAGAATTTTACGATCTAGCGAACAAAATCTGCTATCGATTCCATCATTAAAAATTATTAATACGAGGAGACAATTTATTTTTTCTTGTACGGCACCGCAAACATGGAACGCCCTCCCTATTACTTTACGGGAGGCGAAAGACCTTGGAAAATTTAAAACTGAGCTAAAAACTTTCCTTTTTAAAGATGCCTTTTCAACATAATTTTATGCTTTATGAATTATATTTTATTTGGTTAGACCTGTTTTAACTATATCCCTTTTGTATTTTCCCTCAATGTTTCTTCTTTACTTTAAAATTGTATTTCATCCCTCCTTTCCTTATGTTTAACAATGTTAAATTTAGAGTATTTTAGCCATTATTTAAAAATTGTATGTACTGTAATGTATTACATTGTTATTGTTTTTCGTTTTTTAAATTGTAAATTTTAAATGTACATCGCTTAGAATATCCGATTAAGCGATTTATCAAGTCTCCTAATAAACTTGAAACTTAAAACTTGAAACTCTTTGTACCAGAAGATGTTTGAGAAGAGACTTGAACTGAATATGTATACCCTAGAGGAGGGTGATACGATACAGACTTTTAAACACTTATAAAGTATTATTGAACAAACAACTTTATGAATAGTGAAGCAACAGCGCTGAAGCTGGAAGGAGGTAAGCATAAAAGTGACATCAGGAAATACTTTTTCTCAGAAAGGGTGGTGGATAGGGCCTGGAATGCACTCCCACTGGAGGTGGCCAGGACAAAAAGAGTGACAGAATATAAAAAGGCTTTGGGCAAACATATCTAGCAAGATACCGGAATGAAAACAAAGAAAATGACATAGAGAGGTATAATCCGCATGAAGCAGCAAGATCAATCTTAAACAAAGGCATGGAGCAGATAATTTGCATGTTCGGCATAGTGCAGCAGGGAGGACTCTCTAACCACCCCAGACTGGATGAACATATGCTGACATATCACATGTCAATTCATAAGCAAACATGCATTAAATCAGTGTATCGCAAACTGTGCGACACGGCAAGATTCCGGATGTGCCGCGAGATGCTGGCGAGGAGGAGAGGCGCTGGCTGACTGCATACAGGACGTGCCTCTTGTGGCGAGAGGCACGTCTTGTAGGCAATCACCCCTCACCTCCTCTCCACACCTCTCCTCCTCCAGCACCCCCCTCTCCCCCACCGGTGTAGTAATAGTAGGCTCAGGGCCCCGTCTGGAGGACCTCCACACGTGTGCGGACGTCGTGTGATGTCATGCATGTGTGTGGCGCCATCGTGTTGACGTCTGCGCATTTCCAGAAGCTCTCCAGCCACAGCCTCGAGTATAGGGTGCCACGGCCTCAAAAGGTTTGAAGGACTCTGCATTAAGACAGTATAAGATCAATTTCAACAACATAGCTGACATTTATACACGTATAATGGGCCAGATTCTAAATATGGCACTTAAAAAAACCCACGCTTAGCGCTAGTCTATGAACTGCGTAGTTGCCTGCCCATGCTCTATAACAGTCTGCGTAATTTATAGGAACGCCCATGGCACACCCATGCCCCTCCTATAGCCACTCCCTCATTTGAGAGCTGCCCATTAGAATTTACACAGCCAGTTTATAGAATACGCTTAAAAAACTGTGTGTAATTTCTAATTAGTGCCAATTATTGCTGACAATTGCTTCTTAGTGAACAATCGTCCACATTTTCATGAGCAACTTTAGTCACCATATAAAGAGCCTGTGTGTAAGTTTAGTATTTATGCATGCATGTGTGCACTTACACTTGGAAATGCTGGAATGGCGCCTAGGTACTATTCTGCAAGTGTCCACTTAACTTACTTAGTGCATTCTTGCAAGGGGATATTCACAGGGACAGAGGTCAGACTTCCACTTATGTATGCAACTTACAGAATGCTGTAAGTTACTTCTGTCCCTGCCACATTTAGGTGCACACCAGTTCTATTGCTGGCATAAGTGTGAATGCATGAACCCTTTCCCTCATTAAGATCCCCAGCATGAGCAGCATCTTTCCAACTTGCTGCCCCACAGGACCGGAAAATGACATCAGAGGGAGAGCCAAGGCCAGCGTGAGCAGCAGGATGCTGCTTGTGCCGATGAAGAGCGAGAGGTACGGCAGGAGGAAGTGAAGACATATGCATGGCAGGGAAGGGGTGGGAAGGAGCAGAGGGGCAGAGAGGAGGGCAGGTGCTGGCACTCCCATCAAGATGGCGCCTGGAGTGGTTCGCCCCCTCCTTTACTATGCCACCGATCCTAGGCCTTGTAGATAACCAGTTACACCCCTCTCACTGAGGAAAGAAAAAAAAATTTCCATCTTGGCTCAGAAAGTAAGTCATGTCAAAGCCTCTCTCTCTGTCAGCACCCTCTATATTGAATCAGGATCTGTGCAGCTCTCTTGGATTCAGCTTTCTATGGTGAGCTGATTAATTTGTAATAAACAGTTGGAAATATGTTGGGCTCTGATTTTGGTAGTATTCAAATCCAGGCTGAAAGCCCACTTTTTTGAACCAACCAACTTGTAAAGCCCCCATATCTGTTTGTCATTCACACCATGCCGCGGTCACCTAGAAGACTACCTTGCCAGTTGAGGGGGGTGTTGCGCTAAAGGATGTCCAGGATAGGAAGATTGAATCTTCGCTTAAGATGTTCTTTGAGGTTGTAGCGGTTACCTTGCAAGCAGCGGTTTGCAGTTCCTATGCTGCGCGTGCAATGGTCTCAAGTGATGGCGGATAACATGATGGAGTCCGGGAATTCTGTTCCATCCGAATTGGCAGATGTGGAATCGGGTTTGGCGTATTTGGCGTATGCCTTGTATGATATTATTCATGCTTCTGCAAAACAAATGTCTCTTTCAGTGGTTTCTCGTAGATCTTTGTGGCTCCGTAATTGGGCGGCGAATGTGGCATCCAAGCTTAGACTCGTGAAACTCCCTTTTAAAGGTCGTCTGTTATTTGGTGAGGATTTGGATAAGCTAGTGAAGGATTTTGTTGATACCAAAACACAGTGGTTGCTGGAGGATAGGCCTAGACCGCCTTTGAAAACCTCGTCTGCCAGACCTCGCTTCCAGGATGTTAAGAGATATAGGCCAGGAAAGCAGTCTTTTCAGCCCTTTTATGGTTCTTTCTCTAATTCTAGACCTAGATTTCCACAAAAGAATTCCTTTCATGCGGCAAAACCCCCGCCAGTTCAGCCAGCCCATGCTCCAGCAAATCGCAATCAATAATGACAGGGTCTCGGCTCCTTCCGCCATTTCCTTAGGAGGGCGGCTGTCTTCCTTTCTGGCAGAGTGGGCCAAGATAATGTCTGATCAATGGGTATTGGACATTATTCGAGACAGTTACAAATTAGAATTTTCCTGTCCCGTCGCCGATTCATTATTGGTGTCCCCTTGTAATGGGGCGGCCAAGCGGGACTCAGTACAGCTCACTCTTTAAGCGCTTCTGGATCTGGGGGCTGTGGTTCCGATTCCCCCAGCGGAGGTGGGTCTCGGCAGGTATTCCATTTACTTTGTTGTGCCCAAGAAGGGAGGGTCAGTAAGACCAGTGCTGGATCTCAAGCGGGTCAACAAATTTCTCAAGGTCCGACATTTCTGTATGAAGATGGTAAGATCAGTCATTGCAGCGGTTCAACTGGGGGAGTTCCTTACATCCCTCGATCTCAAAGAGGCTTACCTACATATTCCGATATGGCCTCCGCATCAGAGGTTTCTTCAGTTTGCGATCCTAGGCCAACATTATCAGTTTCGGGCGATGCCTTTTGGTCTTGCCACGGCTCCATGCACTTTTTTGAAGGTGATGGCAGTAGTGGCGGTATTTCTGCGCAAAGAGGGGATTCGGGTGCACCCTTACTTGGACGACTGGTTGATCCGTGCGTCTTCCAGGCAGGAGAGTTTGTCGATTACCCAGAGAGTGATATCTCTTCTTCAGTCTTTGGGTTGGGACACCAACTTTCCCAAAAGCTCTCTGACCCCGTCCCAGTCGTTGGAACATCTGGGCTTGTGGTTCGACACTTGTCTGGGGAAGGTGTTTCTGCCCAAAGACCAGGGAGAAAAGTTGTAGTCTCAGGCTTGCCTGCTTCTCCAGTCACCCAGACCATGGGTTTGGGATTATGTGCAGGTTCTGGGATTGATGGTGGTGGCACTGGAGGTGGTACCATGGGCTCGTTTCCACATGAGACCATTGCAGAATTCTCTTCTATCACGGTGGTCCCCGGTGTCTCAGGACTATGATCGGCGTCTTCAGTGGAATTCTCAGGCTTCCCTCAGCATGTAGTGGTGGCTCAGCGAGGTCAATTTGTTCAAAGGCATGCCGCTGGTGACACTGGAATGGGTCGTGGTTACGACGGATGCCAGTCTTCTGAGCTGGGGAGCTCAGTGCCTTCAATCTTCAGCGCAGGGAGTTTGGTCTCAGGAGGAGGCGCAGTGGTCGATCAATATGCTAGAGTTGAGAGCGATCAGGCTTGCGCTTCAAGCGTTTCAGTCCATGATTCAGGATCAGCTGACGAGGGTCTTTTTGGACAGTGTCACGGCAGTGGCATATATCAACCGGCAGGGGGGCACCCGAAGTCCTCAATTGGCCGGCTGGTCGATGTGTGCTATCCCACTCGTCTCTGGATTCATGTGCTGCTTCTAAAGGAAAGAAAATTAACAGGTAAGAACATAATTTTTCCTTATAAAATGACCCTCATACTGTACTTGTAAAGAATTTTGAACATTGGCTACAAGGTATATACACATATTGAAGTATTTATGTGCCTAGTAACAACATGGGGTTACTGAAAAATGCCCTTCAAACGTTATTTCAATTAAAAAATACTTATTGTCAGTTCTTCTAGGAAGATCTTTTTCCCCCATCACATTTAAACTTAAAAAGTCCCACGTGGGTTGTGAAATATGTGAACTTTTCTAGTATAATAGAGATTAATAGTATCTGGCAGCGGAGAGGAATTTCAAAGGAACATTCATACAGGAACGCTTATGTAACCTTGTTGAAAGGGTGTACTAGGCAATAAGGCAGACAATAAAGATTTAGCTGCACTAAAATAAATTGTTGTGCCTATTGTACAGTTTTCCCATTTTATGACTGCTCAGAAACAAGAGCGTGGCCCGTTTGTCCATAGAAAGAACAGACAGCAAAAAACTAAAGCAACTAAAATTAGATCTAACCGCAGTTAATGAAACTCTAAACATCAAAGTGAACTATGACTGCATGCTAACAAATAACTACTCTTTATTAGCTTATAAGGGAGGATATCAGAAACATGTTATCACCCTTGTTTTTATCTTTCAGTGGCATAGGCACCTCTGTGTCTTTATAAAATACGCATCTAGATCCAGCAAAAACAGCCCCAAAATGCCTGATAATTTTCCAAATCTGTCATGCACACCATTATAGAATTCCTTAAGACAGACATTCCTGTCTTGCAAAGAGCCATCCTATGAGGCATCTTTCTGCTGCAAGATGATAAAGGGGATGGAACTCAAGATGATAAAGGGGATGGAACTCAAGATGATGATGGGGATGGAACTCATCTCGTATGAGGAAAGGTTAGAGAGGTTAAGGCAATTCACCTTGGAAAATAGACGGCTGAGGGGAGATATGATTGAAGTCTACAAAATCCTGAGTAGCGTAGAACAAGTGGATCTATTTTTTATACTGCATCAAGATTTACAAAGACTAAGGGACACTCAATGAAGTTATAGAGTAATACTTTTAAAAACAATAAGAGGAAATATTTTTTCACTCAGATAATAGTTAAGCTCTGGAACACGTTGCCAGAGGATGTGGTAAGAGCGGTTAATGTAGCTGGAGGAAAAGTCCATAGTCTGCTGTTGAGACAGCAGTAGAATGGGTCAGTAGAATGGAATGCTGCTACTATTTGGGTTTTTATTGGAAATATTTTTCACTCAGAGAATAGTTAAGCTCTGGAACGCGTTACCAGAGGATGTGGTAAGAGCGGTTAATGTAGCTGGTTTTAAAAAAGGTTTGGACAAGTTCCTGGAGGAAAAGTCCATAGTCTGCTGTTGAGACAGTCATGAGTCAGTAGAATGGAAAGCTGCTACTATTTGGGTTTTTATTAGAATTAATTAGGAGAGTCAAAAAATCAACACAATATCTTGCATCTACCCCACAGAACGCATTTCAGCAAAAAGAAAAAACACCAGGGTAGCGTTTTAACATTTCACTTCTTAAAAATGAGTAAAGCACTCCAGTTGTTCTTACATAAACCTCTTGATTCTTTATATTATATGCCAGAATGGTTCCAAACAAAGCAGTATTCAAAAACTTCTCAGTATCCTAAAGACTGGGTGGGTTCTTAGTACATACTCATTCAGATTGGTTAGGTTGACTTAATTATTATTAACAAACTTATTTTACTGTGATTATTGTTGTATAGGGTTAATTACTATGGCCTTATATACAGTGGTGCCTCGCATAACGGACGCCTCGCACAGCGAACGCTGCGCACAACGAACTTTATGTCTTGATCCGTACAACGAACTTCGTTTCACACAACGAAGTCGCCCGAGCTGCATCCTTCCGCGCAGGCACTGCGCTTAACTGCCCTCTCTCCGCCTGGTTCCCTCTTGCCCCCCCGACTCCCCGACACGATCGGGGCAAGAGGGAGCTCAAGCCCTCTTGCCCCCCCCGACTCCCCGACACGATCGGGGCAAGAGGGAGCTCAAGCCCTCTTGCCCCCCCGACTCCCCGACACGATCGGGGCAAGAGGGAGCTCAAGCCCTCTTGCCCCCCCGACTCCCCGACACGATCGGGGCAAAAGGGAGCCCAAGCCCTCTTGCCCCGCCGATTCCCCAACTCCCCGACAATATCGGGCCAGGAGGGAGCCCAAGTCCTCCTGGCCACGGCGACCCCCTAATCCCACCCTGCACTACATTACGGGCAGGAGGGATCCCAGGCCCTCCTGCCCTCGACGCAAACCCCCCCCCCCCCCAACGACCGCCCCCCCCTCAAGAACCTCCGACCGCCCCCCCAGCCGACCCGCGACCCCCCTGGCCGACCCCCACGACACCCCCAACCCCCTTCCCCGTACCTTTCTGTAGTTGGCCGGACAGACGGGAGCCAAACCCGCCTGTCCGGCAGGCAGCCATCGACGGAATGAGGCCGGATTGGCCCATCCGTCCCAAAGCTCCGCCTACTGGTGGGGCCTAAGGCGCCTGGGCCAATCAGAATAGGCCCGGGAGCCTTAGGTCCCTCCTGGGGGCGGGGCCTGAGGCACATGGGCCCAACCCGACCATGTGCCTCAGGCCCTGCCCCCAGGAGGGACCTAAGGCTCCCGGGCCTATTCTGATTGGCCCAGGCGCCTTAGGCCCCACCAGTAGGCGGAGCTTTGGGACGGATGGGCCAATCCGGCCTCATTCCGTCGATGGCTGCCTGCCGGACAGGCGGGTTTGGCTCCCGTCTGTCCGGCCAACTACAGAAAGGTACGGGGAAGGGGGTTGGGGGTGTCGTGGGGGTCGGCCAGGGGGGTCGCGGGTCGGCTGGGGGTCGGTCGGAGGTTCTTGGGGGGGGCGGTCGTTGGGGGGAGGGGGGGTTTGCGTCGAGGGCAGGAGGGCCTGGGATCCCTCCTGCCCGTAATGTAGTGCAGGGTGGGGTTAGGGGGTCGCCGTGGCCAGGAGGACTTGGGCTCCCTCCTGGCCCGATATTGTCGGGGAGTTGGGGAATCGGCGGGGCAAGAGGGCTTGGGCTCCCTTTTGCCCCGATCGTGTCGGGGAGTCGGGGGGGGCAAGAGGGCTTGAGCTCCCTCTTGCCCCGATCGTGTCGGGGAGTCGGGGGGGCAAGAGGGCTTGAGCTCCCTCTTGCCCCGATCGTGTCGGGGGGTCGGGGGGGGCAAGAGGGCTTGAGCTCCCTCTTGCCCCGATCGTGTCGGGGAGTCGGGGGGGCAAGAGGGCTTGAGCTCCCTCTTGCCCCGATCGTGTCGGGGGTGCCAGGGACTACACGGAGTCACCCACCGTACCACCCGATTCGGGTAAGCGCAGGTATCGGTGGGTGGCTTATTTGCGGGGGGGTGCCTTATTTTACATTTTTTTCTAAAAAGGGGGGGCTGTCTTATTTGATGGCCCTGCCTTATCATCGGGGAAACACGGTAGAAAAAAAAAAAAAATGAACAGTTAAGTCCCAGTTTTTGCCGCTGAGACTCTGCCCTCTCACTGTAAAATTAGACTCTACTTAGTCTGTCTTTAAATTTAAAAAATGTGTGTTGTTTTAAAAAACAATTATGTTTTTAGATGTATCTAAATAAAAATAATAACCAAAAATTTATCTTTTTTTATGTCATCTTAGCATATTTTATGCTACAGAACGAATTATTTTTTTTAACATGTATTGTTATGGGAAAACGCGTTTCACACAACGAACGTTTCACATAACAAACTTGCTCCTGGAACGGATTAAGTTCGTTGTGTGAGGCACCACTGTAATGCAAATCTGTTATGATTTGTTCATAAATATAATTTAAAAAATTTACTGAACTTAAAAAAAACTTAATACTGATAAAACAATTTTTTTTATGCCTCCCCTTCTAATAAGATGATAGAAAAAAGAACTGATTGTAGATGGGATAAACTACACTATTGATCCAGAAATTAAAATTTTAGGTGTTTACCTGGATATGATTTTAACTATGAAACCATTTACAAATGCCTTGGTTAAAAAATCATTCTTCACTTTTTGGAAGTTATGTTTGATTAAGGGCTCCTTTTACTAAGGTACGCTAGCGTTTTTAGCGCGCGCTGCCCCCTGCGCTACGTGCCAAAAACTAATGCCAGCTCAATGGCGGCGTTAGCGTCTAGCGTGCGCAGCAATTCAGCATGCACTAAAATCACTAGCGCAGCTTAGTAAAAGGAGCCCTAAGTCTTTTTTTAGTTTCAATGCATTTAGAATACTGGTCCAATCTCTGGTACTTAGTATACTGGACTACTGTAATTCAGTTCATTTGGCAGGTCTTTAGTCAAATTTGCATAGATTGCACAAAATCCAAAATGCGGCTGTGGTTCTACCGTATTTTCGCGGATATAACGCGCGCGTTATACGTGATTTTACGTACCGCGCATACCCCTCGCGCGTTATATGCCTGAGCGCGGTATACAAAAGTTTTTAAACATAGTTCCCACCCCGCCCGAAGCCCGATTCACCCCCCCAGCAGGACCGCTCGCACCCCCACCCCGAACGACCGCTCGCACGCGCTCCCACCCGCACCCGCATCCACGATCGGAGCAAGAGGGAGCCCAAGCCCTCTTGCCCGGCCGACTCCCCGACGTCCGATACATCCCCCCCACGGCAGGACCACTCGCACCCTCACCCCGAAGGACCGCCGACTCCCCAACAATATCGGGCCAGGAGGGAGCCCAAACCCTCCTGGCCACGGCGACCCCCTAACCCCACCCCGCACTACATTACGGGCAGGAGGGATCCCAGGCCCTCCTGCCCTCGACGCAAACCCCCCTCCCTCCAACGACCGCCCCCCCCCCAAGAACCTCCGCCCGTCCCCCAGCCGACCCGCGACCCCCCTGGCCGACCCCCACGACCCCCCCACCCGCCTTCCCCGTACCTTTGTGTAGTTGGGCCAGAAGGGAGCCCAACCCCTCCTGGCCACGGCGACCCCCTAACCCCACCCCGCACTACATTACGGGCAGGAGGGATCCCAGGCCCTCCTGCCCTCGACGCAAACCCCCCGTCCCTCCAGCCGACCCGCGACCCCCCTGGCCGACCCCCACGACCCCCCCACCCCCCTTCCCCGTACCTTTGGAAGTTGGCCGGACAGACGGGAGCCAAACCCGCCTGTCCGGCAGGCAGCCAACGAAGGAATGAGGCCGGATTGGCCCATCCGTCCTAAAGCTCCGCCTACTGGTGGGGCCTAAGGCGCGTGGGCCAATCAGAATAGGCCCTGGAGCCTTAGGTCCCACCTGGGGGCGCGGCCTGAGGCACATGGGCCAAACCCGACCATGTGTCTCAGGCCGCGCCCCCAGGTGGGACCTAAGGCTCCAGGGCCTATTCTGATTGGCCCACGCGCCTTAGGCCCCACCAGTAGGCGGAGCTTTAGGACGGATGGGCCAATCCGGCCTCATTCCTTCGTTGGCTGCCTGCCGGACAGGCGGGTTTGGCTCCCGTCTGTCCGGCCAACTTCCAAAGGTACGGGGAAGGGGGGTGGGGGGGTCGGCCAGGGGGGTCGCGGGGGGGAGGGGGGTTTGCGTCGAGGGCAGGAGGGCCTGGGATCCCTCCTGCCCGTAATGTAGTGCGGGGTGGGGTTAGGGGGTCGCCGTGGCCAGGAGGGTTTGGGCTCCCTTCTGGCCCAACTACACAAAGGTACGGGGAAGGCGGGTGGGGGTGTCGTGGGGGTCGGCCAGGGGGGTCGCGGGTCGGCTGGGGGACGGGCGGAGGTTCTTGGGGGGGGGGCGGTCGTTGGAGGGAGGGGGGTTTGCGTCGAGGGCAGGAGGGCCTGGGATCCCTCCTGCCCGTAATGTAGTGCGGGGTGGGGTTAGGGGGTCGCCGTGGCCAGGAGGGTTTGGGCTCCCTCCTGGCCCGATATTGTTGGGGAGTCGGCGGTCCTTCGGGGTGAGGGTGCGAGTGGTCCTGCTGGGGGGGGGGGGGATGTATCGGACGTCAGGGGGGGCATCAGGCTTTCAGGATGGGGACAGACCTTCAAGGGGGGACAGGACTTCAAGGGAGGACAGTGCACGGAAGTCAGGGGGGGTGAACGGAGAGTCGGGACAGCGCACGGAAAGTCAGGGCGGGCGAAAGGAGAGTCGGGCAGCATGCGCGTTATATGCCTGAGCGCGGTATAGAAAAGTTTTTGTACATATCATCGTGATTTCTGCGCGCTATACCCCTGTGCGCGTTTTACAATGGTGCGCGTTATATCCGCGAAAATACGGTAATTTTTGGTTTGAAAAAATCAGATCATGTTACTCCTTACTACAGACAACTCCATTGGTTGCCTTTTGAGGCCAGGGTTTGGTCTAAATTTGGGACAATCTGTTATAAAGCCGTATATGGTCAGGCACCTGGTTATTTACTAGAACAATTTACATTTTTTAAGGCGGTTTGTCCACTAAGGATAACTTCATTATTTGTGTTCCCTCCAGTACGAGGATGTCTGCAATACATTTTTGCATCAAACAATTGCATATCAGACTGCTAGTTGGGATTCGGAACTGTGTATTTTGTTTGCTTCTTTGATTTCACATATGCAAAAACTATTAAAGACATCTCTTTTTGTAAAATTCTTAGGAAAGTAAGGAAGATGATATTTCTCTTGAATTTCACTGTGATGTACTGTGATGATGTAAATCGTATTGATCTGGAAGGTATTGCGGTCTAGAAATGTATTTTAATGTAATATAGGAAACCACCCCTCCCCAAGCCCGAAATGCATTACTGGGTAGAAAAGCTTGTCTGTCACTGCCTTCGATCAGACTGGAGGCACGTGACTTCAGGACAGAGGCAGGTCCATCTCAGAAGTAGCAGACGAGGTAATCACATTAATCGCAATTAATCTTTTAAATCAGCGTTAAAGATTTAGCACATTAATTGCAGTATTAACACACTAAATCTGCATGTGATGCATGGAGAGGGGCCTAAGGCCTTGATTGGCTTAGACACCTTAGGCCCCTTAGGCTCGTTCCTGTATTCTGGATACAAGGGGGAGGAGCCTAAGGAAGGAACCAATCAGGGACTTCCTTAGGAAGGAGCCTGAGCCAATCAAGGCCTTAGGCCCCTCACCATTCATCACATGATACACTGGGGAGGGGCCTAAGGCCTAGTGTCGTAGTCAGAGGGAGGAGGAGCAGGAGGTGTTCTCAGTACCTACTGCTCCCAACTTTAAAGAGGTACAGGGCAGGGGGGCCTGGAGGGGGAGGGGTGCCTCCAGTGGTAGGATAGAGTGCCTTTTTTAGGGGAGAGAGAGGGAGTTCAAGTTTAAATTCAAGTTTAATAAGGATTTGATTGATCGCTTAATCAGAATTCTAAGCGATGTACATATCAATAAAATTACAAAATTTAGGGAACAATACAACAAATGACAAAAACTAAGTCTTTGCAAGACTAATTATAAACTAACATTACAAACCCATTAAAACACAAGGAGAGGTAGGGAAAGGAAATACAAGTTGTTTGATAGTAAGTAAGACATTCAAGGAAAAAACAAAAAGAAAGGAAAAATCAATATACTTCAGAGAAGCTATAAAGTGCAGTTAAAATAAGGCCACTAGACTGGCTTACTAATTATCGAATGCATCCTTAAAAAGAAAGCTTTTTAATTTGCTCTTAAATCTATCCAAGTTGCGTTCGTCCCTTAAATAAATAGGGAGTGAGCTCCATGTTTGAGGGGCTGTGACAGAAAAAATGAATTGCCGCCGTGTGTTAATAATTTTAAGTGAGGGAATCATCAGTAAATGTTGTTCATTCGATCTCAATAATCTATTTGACGTGTAGGGAATCAGTAGTTTATAAATAAAAGCAGGAGTTCTATAAAGGAACGATTTGAGTGTAAGCAAACTTAATTTATATGTTATCCGGTGAGCTACCGGAAGCCAATGCGCTTTCTTAAGGAGAGGTGTCACGTGATCGAACTTCCTGGCTTTCGATATAAGTTTAATAGAAGCATTTTGAATAATCTGTAAACGTTTGATTTCATTTTGAGCTATTCCCTTAAATAGGGCATTGCAATAATCAATTTTAGAAATCACCAAGGAATGGATTAGAATGTTAAGCGACTTTGGACATAGAAATTGTGAAACTGAGCGAATTTGACGAAGTCTGAAAAAGGTTCGTTTAACAATGCTAATGATGTGGTCGTGGTAGGTTAATTTATAATCCAAAAATAACCCCTAGAATCTTAATGCTGCTAGTTGACTGTAGAGTGGTACCCATGATAGTGATGGGAAAAGTGAGCTTAGAACTGTCTTTCCAAGGAAATAGCATAACATTTGATTTGTTAACATTAAGCGCTAATCTATTAGTGTCAAGCCATTGGTGTATCTGTTCAAGTTTCTTATTGATTGCTATTGTTTCAAGGGGATTGTTGGTATCTAGTGGATGTAAAAGCTGAATGTCATCTGCGTAAGCAAATACGTTAAAACCAATGGATTGGCAGAGAGTCATCAATGGTGCAAGAAAAATATTAAATAAAAGTGGTGAAAGAATGGACCCTTGGGGAATACCATGTGTTGTTGAAAAACTTTCGGAAATTGAATTGTTAAAAGACACAGTAGAAGAGCGGTCTGCAAAGTATGATATAAACCAAGAAAGAACCTGATCTGTGATGCTAATAGATCGAAGTCTGTCTATCAAAAGATTGTGATCAATCGCATCAAAAGCAGATGAAAGATCAATAGAAATCAGAAGAACAGATTGATGGTGATCCAAAAAGTAATGTAGGGAGGTAGACATGCCAATCAGCCAGTGTTCTGTAGAGTGATGCTGTCTAAAACCTGTTTGATTCGGATGTAAAATATTGTTTTTTTTTCTATGAATTCTGATATTTGATTGAATACCACCTTCTCAGTCAGCTTTGCTAGGAAGGGAATATTTGCGATTGGTCTATAGTTTGATTTATCCTCAGGACTAGTTTTTTGATCCATTGTGGCAGGAGGGAGTGGGCATCCATCCTGACATTTTGCCGTGGGTCGGTGGCTCGGGGTGCTGGCGGCTCAGGGTTCCAGCACAGGATGGGAGGGTATGGCGCAGGGGCCTTGTTTTTTTTATTGGGACAGGTTGTGGTTAACACGCGCACAACATCAGAATGTTTATTTTCTTATCTTTTCCTCTATCTCTATTTTTCACTTCTTTATTATTATCCAGGTACTTTAGTTAGATTGTGAGCCTTCGGGACAGTAAGGGAATTTCTAAGTACCTATCTTACTTATAATTTTAATGCACCCTAAAGTATATTTTCTGTAAACCGCTTAGAACCTAACGGATTAGCGGTATATAAGAAATAAATTACATTACATATAAAACAAAACCAGAAGCCCTAACAGCAGTGACAGGAGGTTGCTTTCCCTGTCAGGGCTTTATGCATGTGTCAATCGCTCACTGTGCGACTGAATACTAGGAAGTTCTTTTTTACCCAACATGTGGTGGACACCTGGAATACGCTTCCAGAGGACGTAATATGGCAGAGTACGGTACTGGGGTTTAAGAAAGGATTGGACAATTTCCTACTGGAAAAGGGGATAGAGGGGTACAGATAGAGGATTACTGCAGAGGTCCTGGACCTGTTGGGCCGCCATGTGAGCGGACTGCTGGGCGCGATGGACCTCAGGTCTGACCCAGCAGAGGCATTGCTTATGTTCTTATGCACCTCCATGCAAATCATTTGCATGCAAACTTGTTAGTGCAATAATCGCTGTTGGGGAATCGGCCAGCGAATCGGCCAACAGCGATCCAGTCGGCAATACTGACGGGCTTTTGTGCATCTAGGCCTATGTAGACATCGGTATCTCACCCTCCGCCCAGTGGTATAGCGAGAGTGAGTGGTGCCCAGGGCAATGGTGCCCCTCCCTCCCTCTCTTCTCTGCCCCCCCCGCTCCTTCCCGACACCCCCTGCCGCGCACATGCCCCCCTTCCGTTCCCCATAACTCTTTAATTTTTCCGGCATGAGCAGCATCACAAACTTGCTGTCCGCGTCGTGTTGACTCTCCCTCTGAAGTCACTTCCTAGGTGTGGGGCTCTGAAGTGACGTCAGATAGAGCCGACACCAACGTGGGCAGCAAGTTTGTGATGCTACTCGTGCCAGGAAAATTAAAGAGGTACAAGGGAAGGGAAAGGGCGCATGTGTGCGGCAGGGGGGTTGGAAAGGAGCGGGGGGGGGCATAGAGGAGGACGGGTGATGACACGCCCACCAAGACGGCACCCGGGGTAGACCGCCCCCTGCCACTTTTTACTACACCACTGCTTCCACCCTCCCCCCTAGTAATCTTTCTGCAGGATACCTGAGCATGCCCCAGAATAAGCCTCTATAAGCTGTGTTAAGCATGTGTTAGTGCTGACCGTAGTCTGATAAAAGAAGCCTTAAGTCACAGAAGGTTCTCTGGTCAAGGTAAGTTTAATCTGGGGTTGAGAATTTAGTGTGAACCAGCTAATTTTCCCACAGATAGAACAAAAGTTACATTGATGTGCAGAGCGTTTGGCACAGCATAATGTTTGTCTGCCTGGCTTGCCTGGAAAATCTTACCTTTGGAAGTACAAATATACTTACCAAACAAACTCAACGTAGAAGAGTGTTTTATTGCCCCATTCTTTTAGTAATCATTTGCTAAACAAAATGATAGTTTTCCTTTTGCACACTGTGATAAGATAATTTCTCTGTTGCAGAAAGAGTGCCGTGAAACATAATGCCCTAATAAATAGTGGCAGATAAAGAGCAGAAACATAATGCCCTAATAAATAGTGGCAGATAAAGAGCAGAACGAGCCATGTAGCCGGCCCAGTAAGGTGGCTAGAGTCATACCTGTCGCTCTGTGCAAAACATACAGGTTACCTTTTCCGTGCCTTTAGGGCAGTAACTGCCATTTCATGCAGGTTATGCGGAGGGGCGTTTTTGATAGGAAGTTCAAATCTGGCTAGTGTTGTCACTCTTTGCAGAATGTGCAGGTTACCTCTTTTGTGCCTTTGTTTAAAGTTATACCAACTACTCTATGGAGGCTACTTCCCTCTATGCCTTTCATGAAATGTAAAGGGGATTTATGTTGTTTTCATGCCACCCCTGATATTCTCTGCTTATACTAAGCTTTTGTATATTCCATCCACCTCTATGCATTAAACTATGCTTTTGTCTCCACCACCTTTGCCTGGAGGCCATGGCAAGCATCTACCACCCTTTCCATGCCTCTGTTAAGGGTTGCAACTGTAGCTCCATGCAGTTTTCCCACTATCCCTTTAAGTATGAAAGTCATTTGTTTTGCTCTGGTTCCATTCTCTTGCTACTGTATCTATGGATCCTTTGGGTTTATCCTAAGCCTTTTTGAACTCCGTTATTGCTTTTATCTCCCACCACCTCCAACAGGAGAACATTTCACTATCCTTTCCATAGTAAAATATTTCCTGATGTTTGCTTTTAAGTTCACCTCCTTGTAGCTTCATTTCATGTCCTCTAATTTTTATTTTTTAAATAAATTTATCGATTTGTTACAACATAGAACAACTTCAGGCAATAAACAAATTCAAAGAAAATACATCAACATAAAAGAAAATATAATATCAAGCCCACATTATTATGAGGGCTGATTGACCTGTAGGAGTCATCAGGAAAACAAGAACAAACGATATACCAAAATCTTCTAAGAGAGGCAAATAAACATTCTATTTCATTCAATCTCAACCTCTGTATTAGTTACAGGCAATGAGGGGCATAATCAAAAAAAAGTCTAAGTCCCCTTTTGGCCTAAGTCCTTAAACGTTCAAAGCAGAAGCAGGGAAAGTGTCCATAACCAAAACAAACGTCCTTGTTTTGATTATGGCCTGCCTCTACTAAACGCCTAGATCACCACTACGTCTACAAGTATACCCCCACGACGTCTACACTTTTTGCCCATAATGAACCCAAAAAACGCCTAAGCCTCAAACGTCCAACAGAAGGGCTTTTAGGCAAAGGAGGGCATCTCTCCTGCTGTGGGTCGCGACATTTCGGGTAGAGGAGTGATGGCATCGCGGTAGGGGAGATGAGGCATCTCTCCTGCTGCGATGGTTGCGGTGCGTAGGTTGCCGGGCCGCTGAACTGATGGCGCCAGCGGCCATCAGCTAAGCGGCCCCTTTTTCAGCACTTAGACCTGGTTTGACTTCGTCTAAGTCAAAAAAGTCTAAGTGCCGACTAGGCAACCTGTAAATGTTTTGGTTATACCTGTTGTACGCCTAGGTGTAGGTCGGCCCGCCTCCTGCCCACTGCCCGCCCTTTCCCCTCCTCTAAACACGCCTCTTTTCTCTCTGTGCGTCTAGAGGCAGGGGAAAGGCCTAAGCTGTTTTTAGATACGTCTAAAAACCAGCTTTGGCTATGGGTAGTTGGACGATCAGGCTTTTTGATCGTCCAAGTAGCCATTTAGGACACTTTTTAGATTTTTTTTTTTTATTATGAACCCCAATATGTCTAGTTTAGGTTTATCTTGAAGAAAAATTTCTAAATGGACTGGATCAACAAAAATATATCTAGTATTCTGGTATGTCACTAAGCACTTACATGGGAACTTAAGAAAAAATAATGCTCCCACAGCCAAGACTCGAGTCTTGGGTTGCAGGAACTGTTTTCTCCTGTATTGCATCTGTTTAGAGATGTCTGGAAAGACATTTATCTGTTGACCACACAACAAAGCATTTTTATTTATAAAATTAGCTGATGCCCCGGCGTTGCACGGGTATTTAATTATAGCAATAACACTGTAAATGGATTCAAATAAAGATACTTTATAGTGGTGAATGAAATTATTTTTTTACAGCTTAATAAAAAGTACAATATTCAAATTATAATGTGAAATATTTGACAAAATGAATACAATACAACTAACGCAAAACGTGATTATAAACAACAATTTTAGTTTCACCTCCTGGAGCAAGAACATATAAATTGTTGGGTGAACCCACCCTTGAGCAAGCAACATAGAGTTGTGGGCCGCGAGACCCCCTGAACATATCACCCCAGGTAGTGAGGGATCTGCATACCAAGTTTCGTTCAAATCGGTCAAGCCGTTTTTGCGTGATCGCGGCACATACACACATACACACATACATACCTCCGATTTTATATATATAGATATAATTTAAGAATGGCGTGTTTTTTTATTTCAGTCCTAAAGGTGACTAACAATGTTGCTCTTTTGGCTATAAAATCTTTCGATGATTCCAGGAATTGAGAAATATTTAAACTCTCAGGTGACACTATTTGATCTTTTCCCCCCTCTTCTGAAACCATTTTGGAACCACTAGGTATATAGTAAAGATTATCCGGAAAAAAAGTTTCTAATTGAGTATAACAAAGTATATCTTCCAAATACATTTTTGGTAATTCCAAAGAAGAAAGATAATGAGATATAGGAAAATTCAGAAATCTGAGGTTCCTAGATCTCATCGCATTTTCCATTTTTTCCATCTTTAAGCGTAATAAAGGACTCCTTTTACAAAGCTGCGCTAGTAGTTTAACACACATAATAGCGTGCACTAAACCGCCGGCCGCGCTAGCCGCTACCGCCTCCTCTTGAGCAGGCGGTAGTTTTTCGGCCAGCGCGGGGGGTTAGCGCATGATGAAAAGTCACGCGCGCTAAAGCCGCTAGCGCGGCTTTGTAAAAGGAGCCCAAAGTGTTATCCTTCACATGAGAAACAGCACAAGATTGCATTACAGAAACAGATGCTTCCACTTTGTCCAATTTCTTTCCCATTACAGCCAATTGAAAATCATGCTCAGCCACCTTATTTGTTATTTCAGACGAAAATTGACAAAGCTTTACCACTGTGCCCTGTAATGAGTTCTCAATTCTATTCACTACAGCCCAGACATCTTGAAGCGTAACAGTTTTATCGCCCAACTCGGGCCTAGAAATAGGTCCTGTGGGCATTGAAACAGGAGACACAATTGTTTTCCCATTGAGGAACTTTTTGTGTCCAGCTCAAAAGATTGTGGGGAAGTTGGGTCCGAACCTAATAGGGAAACAGAATCATCCTTCTCCAATAGAGATAAAACAGGTTGAGGTGGAGGCATGGGTTCACCAGATGAGAGAGGCAGATTGGGATTGTAATTGAACCTTACCTTCAAAAGGTGTTCCGGTTGCTGGGCATATGTGGCGATCCATTGGACCAGTTATATTAAAAGAAGAAATGATCTTAGCCTCCTGTTTGCCCATAATTTTCTCCCAACTGCTCCTTGTTCCTCCTGGCTCCAAAGGGACTCATAAGGGGCATGTCCTACCCCTTTGGCCACGCCCCTTCAGACACACGGCCTGTCAAAATCTCAGGAGAGAGGACCTCCCCTCCTGATCGGCAAATGCCGGGTAGTGGCTGCAGGGGTGCCTGACTGTAGAGTGGAAATGTCAGCCCTCATGTCCTCTAATTCTATAGTGTTCCCATTTCTGAGGTAATCTTTAAGAACTAGAGAATCTTGTATCAGCTTAATACGTTTTATCGAATTGCTTATGATTAAGGCTTGTGATAAATTGCTTATGATAAAGAGTGGTTGATCGCTGGAATAGTCTTCCACTACAGGTGATTGAGGCCAGCAGCGTGCCTGATTTTAAGGCCAAATGGGATCGGCACATGGGATCTATTCACAGGGCAAAGGTAGGGGAGGGACATTAAGGTGGGCAGACTAGATGGGCCGTGGGCCCTTATCTGCCATCTATTTCTATGTTTCTATGTTTCTAAGGCTTCTGATGTTCAGTTAAAACTAGGAAACATGCATAAAACAGCCCATGATGGGAATTTGCATGCTCTGCTGTTGAGATCCCCCCCATTTCCCAAAAAAATCATCCATCCTCCAATGATCCAATGATGTCATCTAGCTGCTGCCATCACAGTTGGATGATGACATCGGAACAGGAAAGATGTCTTTCCCTGTCCATGCCATGCAAAGCAACGCTGAGCCACAGCTGCACTGAGCAAAAGGAAAGAACATCTATCACTGCTGCCACCATGATGAGCTACGAATCTTGGCAGCGACGAACAAGAAAAGACAGCATACTGCTGCCTTGCAAAGCAGGAGATTGCATCAAGAAATAATGTTATTGGTCACTACTGTTTGTCATTTCCTTCCACTATAAGGCTCAATGGTAGCCTATTACCACATCGCAATTTACTCCAAATATTTTAATATCAAACTATGATGAAATTGGCTAGAGAAGCTCCAAAGAGACATATGACACAAGAAGAAGTGAGGAAAGAGATAGGAGCTTATAACCAAATCCAGAAAATTTGATCATGTTACACCTCTTTTGAAAGACGCACATTGGCTTCCAATCACTCATCGAATAACATATAAACTTTGCTTGCTCACTTTCAAAACTCTTCTCAATAAAACACCGGCATTTATATATAAACTACTAATCCCTTACTATCCGTGCAGAACCTTAAGATCCAACGAACAAAATTTACTGACTATTCCTTCGCTCAAGATTATTAGCACAAGACGGCAGTTTATTTTTTCTGTAACTGCTCCACAGATTTGGAACGCTCTTCCAATTTACCAACGAAATGAGCATGATCTGGGAAAATTTAAAAGTAATCTAAAAACATTTCTTTTTAAAGATGCCTTTGATATTTAATCTATTAATTTTGTGGGTATTGTTTGTTTTTTTCCTCCATTATATTTCATTATTCGTTTTCCTCATGTATTTTCCCTTTTTTGTTCTGCTTTTCTATCATGAATTGTATTTCACTTCCCTTCATTGCCTTTTGTTATGAGTATATTGGACTATTTTTAATTTAATGTTATTATTTAAAGTCTGTAATGTTTGTTTCCCTCTGAATGTATTTTAAATTGTACATCGCTTAGAATTACGATTAAGCGATTAATCAAATGAACAATTAAACTTGAAATTTGTGCCAGCTCTGTGGGTGCTTGAGCAGCCCTATTATTAAGTAAACTCCTTCACAGTTCAGAAAGATTTAGGGCCTCTTTTACGAAACCGTTTAGCGTGGGCTGCTGCGGTAACGGCCCCGAAGCCCGTAGAGATTTAAAGGGCTTCAGGGCTGTTGCCACGCGGCAGCTGCTAGCACGCTTTGTAAAAGAGGGGGTTAGTATCCCCAATCATTTTGAAAAGTTGGCTGCTGGGGGACCCTGCTAGGGTCCATGAGGGTCTGGCTAGAGAGAGTTCAGAGACAGAGACTGAGATAAAAACTAACAAATAAGGATAATAAGAAAATGTGAAAGAGGCTAGAGAAATTTTACACTTATAGTTAAAAAGCATATAAATATTTCTGTAACTCTTTTGTTTATAAAACCAATAAAATTATTGGAACTGAAAAAAGCATATAAATGTAGAATCTATTTAAAATATTCTAAAAATGTAAGTTCATGATGAACACATACACACAGATTTTCGGTACCTTCCTAACAACTTAAAAATAATCACCTAAATTTATAGTTCATGAATTCCTAAGAATTAGAAGCTCTACATATGCTTTTTGTATGTTTTGTTCTTTCAAATACATATTCCTGAAGTTAGTGTTATTCCCTAATGTGATCATGTTCAGTTATTTTTCAATTTTAATTCTTTCCTGGAAAAGTTGAAAATGTCTATCAGGAGACAAAATAACTCTGAAAATATAACAGAATAGGACCAATTTTGGCATGGGAGAAGAATCATTTGAAAGACACACTGTGTTTGAAAATGGACCAGATTGAGTTGGGAGCACCAGAGAAATAAGGTCCCATCCAAAATAGCCCAGTGCTTTTCTATAGGAGAATCAGTTCCATCTTTTGAAGCATAGAAACTTACCCTTACCCCATATATCCTTCTACCCTCCAGCTACCACATGCTCCAAACACTACTCCAGTTACCCCCACCTCACCAACCAAAATGATTCCATTTACTTCCATCCTAATCACTACCCAAAATTATCCTTCATCATCTTCTCACCCCTACATTTCTCCAGTTCTTCAGATCCACTCCCACTACTACACCTAATACCCTCACAAGTAACCCCAAATTCCTCTCCAACCCCACAATTCATCTCCCTCTCTCTTTTTATGGCCAAGGTTCTGAACAATTAACCAATTTGCTTTCTATTCTGAATATCAGTTATAATTCTCAGTCTTTTTATATGTGTCAAGGATCGAAATTGTGAAATCACCTTCCCTATCAGTTAAGATAGATCTCATTTGATGTTCTTTTCCACAAGACTTTAAAAATGTATTTATATACCATATAACCATTGTTATTCTGCTCATTTTATGAGGACTATACTAAATAGATGTCAGCCCCCTCATTTGTTGAGGTTTCTTTGATTTATAATCCACCATGAATCCTAAGGGAAGTTGAGTGAAATATAATAGAACTAGTGTTTAAGCCCGTTACAATAACGGGTGCTAGAGTAGATGTCTGTATGTCTGTTTTTTATTTATCTCTCTCTCTCTCTCCCTGGATGCTGTCTGTCTGTCATTCTTTGTGTCTGTGTCTCACCCTGGTCCCCTGTCTGTGCATCTTTCTTTCTGTCTGTCTCCCTGGCCCCCCTGCTTGCCAAAGCAGCCTCCTTTCCCTCTCCCCCTGTGGTGCAATGCCTGCCTGCTTCTTGGCCCCCTTCTGTTCCCCCCCCCCAATGATTGCTATCTGCCCCCAGAACAAACATCCCCCAAAGCAGCCCCCTTTCCCTCCCCCCCTGGCCCCCAGTTGTGCCATGCCTGCCTGCTCTGTGGCCCCCTTATGTCCCCCCCCATGATTGTTTTCTGCCCCCAGAACAACCATTCCCCCAAAGCAGCCCCCTTTGCCTCTCCCTCTGGCCCCCTGTTGTGCCATGCCTGCCTGCTCCGTGGCCCTCTTCTGTTCCCCCCATGATTGCTGTCGGCCCCCAGCACATCCATCCCCCCAAAGCAGCCCCCTTTGCCTCTCCCTCTGTTGTGCAATGGCTGCCTGCCTGCTTCGTGCACTCAGCACAACCCTCCCACCAAAACAGCTCCCTTTTCTGGCTGCTCCAGGGCCCTTCTTTTTTGGCTTCCCCTCCCGTTCTTACCTTCCTCCATGCATCCATGTTTCCTGCCGCTGCTGCCGCTCCTGTTCCTGTTCAAAGCGGCCTGCTTAGGTTCATGGGCGGCTGTATTGAACCTCGCAGGCCGCTCTCCATATGGTAGCATGTTCCTTCTGACGCGATCGCGTCAGAGGGAACGTGCTTCATGTGGAGAGCGGCTTGCGAGGTTCGCTACAGCCGGCCGCGAACCTCATCAGGCCACTTCAAACAGGAGCGGCAGCGGTTGGTGCGGGAGGGGGGAGTCATCGACTTGTTCCCTACTGCTGCAGCGTGAAAGTTGCTGGGCTCTTCGGTGGGGGCGCTGAGTGGCCACGATCCCTCTCCTCCCAGACCCCCCCCCTCCCGGGAGGAACAGAGATCGGCGGTGTCTTTATCCACTGCTGAGTTACCGAAGAGCAGGGAGTCCAGCAATGGCGGTCAGTGCTGCGCGTGTAGCTAGGAGCTGGGGACTCGCCCATGCGCACTCCTGCTTGGCCGCGGACCTACTGAACATGGAACAGGGATTACAGATCACGAAAATTGGACTGCGCATGCGCGGCTAGCGGTTTTATTATATAGGATAACATAATATAATAATTTATTTATATACTAATTTTTTAGCCCATTACATTAACGGGTGCTAGAATACATGTATAAACTTAGGCATTTCTTTCTTTCTCTTTCTGCCCGCTGTCTGTCTGTCTTTCTTTCTGTGTTGCATTGCCATACACTGGTTAACTTGCAGTGATGACCATACACAGGCACTGACAGGTATTGGCAGATCCAGCCCCTCCTAGCCCTTTCAGCTAACCATTTCAACCTCTTTACTGAGGTGTTCCCCTCCCAGAATGTACTGTCCTTCCTACATTCTGCTACCACTATTCTGGAGAATTGCAGTCAGCTATCTACAGAGTCACAGATTCTTGTACCTTTAACTTAAACAGAATAGGGCTTGTCTTATTCTAAATAAACTTTAACAGTGTATTAACTTTGCTAAGGTTGTTTATGCCTATGTCTTGAGATTTATTAGCTGTTATTTGAAGAGAAGAAATTGTTTAATTATGCAGATTTTAAAATTTTAGTTTGTCTCTTGTTTTATGTATGTTTTTATTTATGTAAACTGTTTAGTTGTTTGTAAACGGTATAATAAAGTTTATTCAAGTTTATCTGCTGTTGTGATGCTTTCTGTGATGCTGCCTTCTTATGTGAAAATGTTTCTCACTGTATCTCTACTGTGAACAAACCCACTTGCAGGGAGCTAGAGCATGAGGTACTTGAAGTAGTAGGTCCTGCTTTTTAACTGTGGACTTAGCAGCAGCAAGAAAAGGGGGAGGAATAGCATTACAGCACCAGAGGCAGCTGCTTCCCATCTGGTTCACACTATGTTCAGTTCTTCTTAGAAGGGTGAAAATAAACAGAGAAGTGACCTGGAGATAGCTAACGGAGGGAGAGTCATAGAGGGTGATTTAATTGGAGACATTCAAAATATAGCTGTCAAAGGAGAAGAACTACTAATAGGTGATTTTAATATACCAGATACTGATTGACGTTTCCCTATTGTGGGGTTCTTTAGAAGTAGGGAGATCCTGGTTTCCAGCATTTGGAATCCATTTGGGTACAAAACCACGATAGCGATTCTCCCGTGGTAAATGCACCGAAGCCCATGGGAATTAATGGGCGTTGACACACTTGGTACCCTTATTGCTTATGAAAGGGGAGAGTGTTTTGATGATGTGGCTTAATATTAATACATGTTTGGAGAGGGTTCATAAAAAAGTGAAGGTGCAAGATTTCTTCTAAATTCTTTATTCATTTTAAAACATACACAAAGTGCATTAAAAAAATACCACGAACAGCACTTATAACTAACAAATAGTTATAGAAATACCTTCCCCCCCCCCCACACACCTATCCCGGATGTGTATAAAATTCTATTAAAAATGGAAGGCTTATTTATACTAGTGAATGGTTTTACAAAATCTGCTAATGGGCCCCAAATCTCCTTAAATTTTTTTACAATGACCAGTTATTTCTGAATTCATACATTCATATCGATAGAATAAGCACAGGGATTCCCATCAAAAGATATGATTCATTCTATCGCAATTCTTCCAATTTTTTGTGATCATCTGTAAGCAATCCCAGTCATAACAAGAAGTAGTCTATTCTTAGCTGCAGAAATTGGAGACTTGGGTTGTAATACAGTTCCGAATAGTACAATATCATGACATTGGAATGGAAGTATCCAGTATCCTATTAATTGTAACCTATATCGACTTCCAGAAGCTGAGTATTATGGGGCAATAGTACAACTATTTCCAGATGACAATGCCAGCATCTATTAGACTTTGAATTATCTAATTTTTGCAAACGAACCGGGGTCCAAAAAATCCTATATAACAGAAACAACCGTTTGTCTCATAGATGCTGACGCTGTACATCTCATCCTCCAAGACCAAATCTGTGGCCATTGAGTAACAGAAATCTCTTGCTTTACCTCAGTGCTCCAAATATCCCTTAGGCTCGTTTTTGGTTTCTTATTCAAATATTCCGATATTAATTTATACCACTTGGCAGCCTGATGCCCTAGGACAGGGCTGCCCAAATCCGGTCCTCAAGATCTACTGGCAGGCCAGGTTTTCAGAAATCCCCAATGAACATGCATGAGAGAGATTTGCATATAAGAAGGCAGTGCTGGCAAATCTCTCTCATGCATATTCATTGTGGATATCCTAAAAACCTGGCCTGCCAGTAGATCTCGAGGACCGAACTTGGGCAGCCCTGGAAACATAGGCTGGGTAAGCTATACTATTATTTAAATTTCGCCAATCAGGGAACCCTCTCTGAATGGCCTGCTTCATCTGCAACCATTTATATGCTTGAGACTTTGTAATACCGAATGATTGTTGCAGTTGTGAAAAATCAAGCAGTTTCCCATTTGATAATACATTATCCAATGTACATATACCTGACTGTAGGTGCAAGATTTAATAAAAAACTAATTTCAGATGGGCGTTGTCTGGAAGGGAACATCTGGAAGAAGTAGAAAAGCAGTGGGCAAAACTGAAATGAGTTATTGAAAAGGCAGCAAACCTTTTTGGAAGAAAAGTAAATAAAAGGAAGAGGAAAAGTAGACTGCTTTGGTTCTCAAAAAGTAGTAGCTGAAAAGGTAAGGAAAAAGAAATTAACCTTCATAAACTACAAGAGATCAGAGAAAGAAGAAGACAGCTGGAAGAGACTGGAAAAGTAAAGAGAGGCTGGTTGAGTAAGATGCAAGTAAAGAAAAAATAGTAAATGTGGGGAGCCATGATTTTTTTTTTTTAGATATGTTAGTGATAGAAGGAAGTACAAAAGTGACATTGTGAGACTCAAAGGTGAATAAGTAGAAGTTGATTAGGATAAGGAAGAATTGAGTAATAAATATTTCTGTTCTGTGTTTACAGTGGAAGGGCCAGGAGTAGGACTGCAGAAGATAAACATAAATAGGAATGCAGACGTGATTTTCAGAGGACTGTTTGTGAGAAGCTAGCTAAAGTTGGACAAAGTGACAGATCCAGAAGGTATACATTCGAGGGTACTAAAGTAACTTGAGAAAGTCCAGGTGGCTCCACTGGCTAACCTTTCCATTGCTCCTCTAGAGTTGGGAGTGGTCCCAGAGGATTAGAGAAGGGCAGATGCGGTCTGCCTTCACAAAATCTGAAGTAAGGCTGGGAACTACAGGCCAGGAAGTTTGATTTCTGTGGTAGGTAAATTAATGGAAACTTTTTAAAGAGTTAATAATAAAGTTTTTGGAATCTAATGGATTACAGTTAGAATATTAAGTACAATCAGTAGCGTAGCGAGGGTGAGTAGCGCCTCTCTCCCCCATCCTGTTCCCTGCCCCCCCCCCCCCCCCACTTCTTCCTGGCCCACTCTGCTGTGCACATGCCCACTTCCCTTCCCAGTACCTCTTTAATTTTCCTGGCACAAGTAGCATCACGAGCTTGCTGTCTTTGTCGTGTCAGCTCTCCCTCTGATGTCACTTCTAGGCATGGGACCTGGAAGTGCTGTCAAAGAGAGCCGTCATACTGCTCGTGCCGGGATAATTAAAAAGGTACGAGGAAAGGGAAGGGGTGCACATGCATGGCAGGGGGGGTCAATAAGGAGCTAGGGGACAGAGAGGAGAACAGGTGCCGGTGCCCCCAAGATGCCCCCCTGATCCCCCCCCCCCAATACTACACCACTGTGTACAATTCTGGAGATCACACCTTTATAAAGATATAAACGGGATGGAGTCGATCCAGAGGAAGGCTACTAAAATGGTCATTGATCTTCAGCATAAGGCCAGACTTAAAGATCTCAATATGTATATTTTGGAGGGAAGGTGGGAGAGGGGAGATATGATAGAGATGTTTAAATACTTATGTGGCATAAATGTGCATGAGGCAAGTTTCTTTCAATTGAAAGGAAACTCTGGAATAAGAGGGCATAGGATAAAGATGAAAGGGGATAGTTTCAGAAGTAACCTCAGAAAATACTTTTTCGTGGAAGGGTGGTGAATGCTTTGTATGGCCTCCCTGTAGTGGTGGTGGAAACAAAGTGTATCTGAATTCAAGAAAGCTTGGGACAAGTATGTTGGATCTCTAAGGGAGAGGAGGGGATAGTAGATAGCATGGTTAGGCAGACTAGATAGACCATATGATCTTTATCTGCCTTCATTTTTCTATGTTTCTATGGTTGAAGGATTGGGAAAGAGAGAAAAGAGTTTTGGGGAAGTTTTTGATGAGAGACAAGAAAGTGATTGAATGTAAAATGTAGATACCTTGGCCATCTCTTTAATCTATTTCCTTTAGTCTGAGGGGATTGGTGCATGGGGTGAGGGGGAAGAATCCCTTTATACTGCAGGAGTCCTGGAAAATTTCCAATTGGGCTTCACACAAGTATCTTATGTGTCTCAGCTGAATGTTGACCAAGACCTTATGAACTCTGGTGTTCATACCCAGATATTCAATGCCAGTGCCTAAATCTGCCCGCAGCTGACCACTGCTGGCTGAATATTGACCAGTTTGTATCAGTTTAATACCTGGAGTAGCCCTGTGTCTGGAACTCCTCATTTTGTATTCTGCATTTGATCACTTTCCTGTCTCTGATCAAAAGCCTCCCAAAATTCTTCTCTGTCCCCATCCTCAAGCCAAGTAAATCACCCAGGACTATAGCACCATTGCTTCATCTGTTTCATTCATGAATGGTAACTTTCTTTTAGTCTTTTAAATACAGTTGCCAGTCTGCCTAAAATCTATTTGAAAATAAAAAACAGAGGTGACAGCACCTCACAATGGAGACGAAGGACCATTACTACTATGAAACCATGTTCCGTGTGCTTGGGAAGGAACTGGTAGAAAAGATTTTGATATTTTGGCCACAGACTACAACAAAATGTGTGTACTTACTATAAGAGTTATTCTTTGCCCAAACACATTGGGAGACCAGCTATACAAATGGTGCCCGAATAGGGACCCTAAAAAGAGGTTTTGGACAGTTTTCAAGGACTTATTCAATGAGATGAATATAATTTTTAATAAATCTGCTCCCTTTGATTAGATTCCAGAGTTGGTTTCTGAAGTAGCATTATGAAATGAGGAACCCAGTCAGGCTGGTGCCAGAATCATGGAAAACATAAGCATATACGTATATGGCATGGATTTTTAATGATCATGTTTTGTTGATCTTAATTTAATAGCACTATGGTTTGATGTTTGTTTAAGTTGGAAACTATATTTTGTTTCAACACTTTTAACAACAAATTAGGGACATATGTGTGGACACCAAGAACTGGGTTAGCC
The DNA here is from genome assembly GCF_902459505.1 of Geotrypetes seraphini. NCBI lineage: Eukaryota > Metazoa > Chordata > Amphibia > Gymnophiona > Dermophiidae > Geotrypetes > Geotrypetes seraphini. The sequence continues at coordinate 171,976,205 of NC_047086.1, read as the reverse complement.
TACATTGTGTGTTTAAGTGAATGTTGGTAAAGCAAACAATTATGACAGCAATACAAAAAGTTCTTTACTATGGAAATAGTTATCCAGTAGAGTCATAACAACCAATGTATAACAAATCAACACCAGTTCCACAAAAGCCTTGAAACTAGTCAATAAAACAATGAAATCACTGCAAGACCTGATAAAGAAGAAACACATTTTGGAAAACATTGTGAGGAAAGCTCTCCCCAAAATAACAAAAAGGCACTAAGACTCAACAAAGTTGTACAAGAATATGATGGAAATTTGATGATAGATGTGATAAAAGCTAAAGTGGTTCAAAAGCAAGCCAGAAAGGTCAAACACTGGAGTGTCCTTAGAAAGGATGAAGTCCCTGGATTCTGGATAAAATATCGGAGAAGCCTGCAGTACATTTCAGATTAGCAACACAGTTTAATAGCATTCTGAAACAATATCTAATGAAGAATGGATGACATCAGTAAAACCAAACAAATTTGTGAAGGAGCAAGATAAGCACAGAGGGCCAGATTCTGAAAAAGGTGCTGTTATCAAGTGGTGCCTCCAAACATGGCGCCATTCACGTGTTTTGCAGAATTGTGGCTATATGAAAGCTAGGCACCAGAAATATAGGCCAGGGTTTTAAAAGCCTACATTTCTGACACCTACCTGACTGGAGCATAGGAAACAGAGAGTGGGGATAAATGGACAATACTCGGACTGGAAGAGCGTCACCAGTGAGGTGCCGCAGGGCTCGGTGCTTGGACCTGTGCTCTTCAACATCTTTATAAACAATATGGACATTGGTACGATGAGTGAGGTGATTAAATTTGTGGACGATACAAAGTTATTTAGAGTAATGAAGACACAGGGGGATTGCGAAGATCTGCAACGTGACATAATCAGGCATCAACATGGCAGATGAGGTTCAACGTGGATAAGTGTAAAGTGATGCATGTAGGTAACAAAAATCTCATGCATGAATACAGGATGGCTGGGGCGGTACTTGGAGAGACCTCGCAGGAAAGAGTCTTGGGAGTTATGATCGACAAGCCGATGAAGCCATCCGCGCAATGCGAAAAGGGCAAACAGAATGCTAGGAATGATAAAGAAGGGGATCATGAACAGATCGGAGAAGGTTATCATGCCGTTGTACTGGGCCATAATGCGCTCTCAACTGGAGTACAGCGTCCAGTACTGGTCGCCGTACATGAAGAAGGACACAGTACTACTCGAAAGGATCCAGAGAAGAGCGACTAAGATGGTTAAGGGGCTGAAGGAGTTGCCGTACAGTGAAAGAATAGAGAAACTGGGCCTTTTCTCCCTCAAACAGAGGAGATTGAGAGGGGACATTCAAGGTACTGAATGGAATAGACTTAGTAGATAAGGACAGGTTGTTCACCCTCTCCAAGGTAGGGAGAATAAGAGGGCACTTTCTAAAATTGAAAGGGGATAGATTCCGTACGAACATAAGGAAGTTCTTCACCTGGAAAGTGGTAGAAAACTGGAATGCTTTTCTGGAGGCTGTTATAGGGGAAAACACCCTCCAGGGATTCAAGACAAAGTTAGACAAGTTCCTGCTGAACCAGAACGTACACAGGTAGGGCTAGTCTCAGTTAGGGCACTAGTCTTTAACCTAGGGGCCGCTGCATGAGCGGACTGCTGGGCACAATGGACCACTGGTCTGACCCAGCAGAGTCAATTCTTATGTTCTTATAGTATTGCAGGGTTAGCATAAAAGAGGAGCTATTTTTTGACTTCTCTCTTTTATTCCTTTTGCTTCTTTTTAAGTTTAGATTTCTGTAGTTAACAGAGATCTCTCCTCCCACATTTTCAATGATAAGGAAAGTGTTTGATCTTGGTGAGCTATTATAGCTATATCATTGCTTTCTTTACAATATTCGTTGCCAGTGCGCTTTCATTGTGTTAGTTATTTTGAATTGTATTTGAAAATTTTCAGTTAAAAATATTGTTAGTACTGGGGGCATGTGTGGGCAAAGAGTGGGTGCTGCCATGACAATCAGTCAGTGTGTGGGCATTGCTACACTGATGCAGGCTTTATTGAAATGAGAAAACGGCGCTGTTTACAGAATAGGGGACTAAATAAATAGTGCAGGATTAGTGCATGAGCTCCTGCTGCCTACAAAATAGGTCTTGGTAAGTGCTCACGTGCTAATGGCCACACACTAATGGAAAAATTAGCGCTTTGCCATGATTGAGGAAATAGAAAAAATCCTGGCAGCGCTAAAAGTGGCCTTAGCATGTGTGAAATATGGCAACCCGTCAAAACCGTGCGGGATATTGGCACGCCAACAATCGCGTGCCAACAATCCTATGCAGGACTTATGTGCACCACCTTAAAACAGTTCCTGTTAGTGCTCTGAGGGTGTAGTGTGGGGCACCCCCCCTAAACTTACAAGTGTTCACGCTCACGTTGTGGGTGGGTGTGGGGGAGTCCCCCATTACACTGAAAACTTCCAATTACCCCAAAAATGAAGGCTTCTGTGGCCATATTCTATTTGTGGTGTGTGTGGCTGTGCATGTTGTGCGGCGCACACGGTGGTTTTAGCAGGTTACACACACACACAAAAAAACGCTGCCCACGGAGACAAACGGAAAGTGAAGGACCGGAAATCGGGGGAAATCGAGCACCATGGAGCAGGAGGACTGGGAGAGAGTGTGAGTATTGGAGATAGCTCCACATAAGGTAAAAGGAAGGGATAATGGCTACTGTTAGACAGGGGGAGCAGGGAAGGGGTGCTGTTGAACAGGGGGGGAGGTAAAAGTTAGGGCGAAGCGCTACTGCTGGACAGGGGGAGCAGGGAAGAGGTGCTGCTGGACAGGGAGGAGGTAAAACCAATGGAAATGGGCTACTGATGAACAGGGGGAGCAGTGAAGGTGTGCTGCTAGACAGGGGGGAGGTAAAAATAAGGAAAAAGGCTTACTGCTAGACAGTGGGATCAGAGAAAGGGGGAGGTGTTGCTGGACAGGGGGGAGAAAAAAGTAAGGAAGAAGGACTGCTAGCACTCATTAATGTAACGGGCTAAAAAACTAGTCAAAAATAAAGCACAAGGAAAAATTATATATCAGCAAATGGTATTCTATTAACTGTTGACAACACAGTGTCAAGGTGTTTTATATTTTGTTCTTTGCAGTAAATATTTAGCACGACAGTTCCTGTTGCTGTTTTAGCCATAACAGAATACTTAGTACATCCTGTCCAAAAACAAAATCCTGCATCACCATCATTTATTGAGGTTTATTAACGTAAATGACCTACAGAAGCTATGACTAGGCAACCGACGTTTTCAGCTATACAGTATTTACATTTACTGTTCTTTCTCTGGTGCACTAGAACAAAGCCTGAAACAAATTGACTGGGTTAATATATGATTATTGATCAGCAATGGCCAAGTTCCCTCTCCCCTCCCTCTTTTTACCAAAATGTAGCATGGTTTTTAGCGCCACCACGGCGGTAACAGCTCCGACACTCATTGGAATTCTTTGATCGTCGGAGTTGTTACCGCTGCGACTGATCCTAAAAACCATGCTACACTTTTGTAAAAGGGTGGTGGTGGGGGTTAGAGTTTTCTCTAAGAATAACATGGTATTCACATAGTTCACGTGCGAGTTTTCGGGTCACTCATTATCTTTCAATTTAACATGAGGACTTCATCGCCTGAATTGTAAATGAGATTACGGTTTTGTGGGTTGAAGGGAAATGATGGAGGTTGAGTCAGTTATTGACTCACCCTGCCTTTTTTAATAGATTAAACAAAACATCCACGGAGGAAGAGCAACAGGGTTACTGGAAAAGAAAAGGTACAAGAAAACGAGGTCAGTGAGAACGGATGAGCGGGTTATTTGTTCACTGAACTAAACTAAACTAAACCTTAAGTTTATATACCGCATCATCTCCACAGAAGTGGAGCTCGACACGGTTTACAGGAATTAATAAAGAAAGGAACTCCAATAGAAAGAAGAAGGGCTTGGTAAAAAGGAAGGAAAGAGGGGACATAGTATAATGGAGAGGGAGGGAGTAGTTATATTTTGGAGAAAAGCCAAGTTTTCAAATGTTTTCTGAAGCGTTGGAGGGAGGTCGAACTCCGAAGATGGGCAGTAAAGCTGTTCCACAGCTCGGTGATCCTGAAGAGGAGGGATGTTCCAAGTTTTCCTGTATGGGATATGCCTTTTAAGGAGGGGAAGGATAGTTTGAATTTTTGAGTGGATCTGGTGGAGTTAGGATTCGAGGAGAGCCAAGATAGTGGAAAGAGGGGAGGAAGGATGCCGTGAAGAGATTTGAAGGCTAGACAGGCGCATTTGTAGTGAACCCTGAGGATGACTGGGAGCCAGTGAAGCTTAGACAGAAGCGGGGAGACATGGTCAAATTTGTTTTTTGCGAAGATTAGTTTAGCTGCGGTGTTCTGAATCCGCTGAAGTCTGAGAAGACTTTTCTTTGTTAGGCTTAAGTAGATGGAGTTGCAGTAATCTAGTCTGGATAGAATAATGGATTGCATGAGGACAGCGAAATGTTGTTGGTGGAAGCAGGATCTGACTTTTCTTAACATGTGAAGATTGAAAAAGCATATTTTTACTCTTCTTACAAAATGAAGCAATTAGAGCTCTTCCAAGTAACACATTTTATTATTCAGCTGAATATGAATCATGAAAAATTCAGCCAAATACAAATAATGGGCATTGAGCTTTAACATAACAAATAATAAAAGAAGCAATGTGAAATCAGAGATCAAGTGTTTATTTCAATAGGATTTAGCACCTTAGAGCCCCCGATTACTTGTATTTGACTTTAAATCACTATTCAGCTGAATACAAAGAATGTATTTGGACCCATGAGGCATTAGCCGGGGCCGAGTTGAACTGAATGTGAATATTCAGTACAGCCCTAGCACTTATCCAAAAAGGAAGAAGAAGAAGAAAAAAAAAAAAAAATCCAGCCTCCACGCGGTATGTACTAATTTTGTATCAATTACATTGAATACCTCAACTAAGATATCTCACTTGGAAACTTCTCTCCAACAACAAAAGCAAGAGTTTATTAATTTGGAAAAATCTACGATGGAAACGAAGAATTTAGTGACTAAACAAGTAGCAGATAAAATGTTACTAATGAGGAAAATAGAGAACTTGGAAAATCAACAAAAAAGTTTGAATTTAAGAATCTTAAATTTTCCAATTGCAAAGTTTATGACCGTTCATGAACTTTTCAAGAATTTTCTGATAACAGTTTTGGAAATTCCTGACTCAAACCTACTTCCAATTCAAAAAATGTATTATCTTAAAAAAATTTTCTCAAGAAACAATTGAAGAGGAGAAGGTAGAGTTAGACGTATCTGCATTGTTAGAATCATCTGGCATAGAAGTATTAAGTCGTGCTACTTTGTTGGTTTCACTAGTTTTTTTTACAAGATAAAGAAATGTTAAAATTATACTATAAAAAGTCTATTTAGGAGAGAAGATATACATATTTCCAGATGTTTTTAGGTGGACACAAATTCAGAGAAAAGAGTTTCTGTTATATCGCTCAAAATTTATTTCTTTGGGGGCGGTTTTTCAACTGAGATATCCTTGTAAATGTTTTTTTTCCTATTGGGGAAACAAGTATATTTTTTTGAACCTGCTCAATTGGGGTTTTTCTTGGAAGGTAAAGGGGTATCTACTGTGGCCCAGAATGAACCAGTATAGTGTGGATTGAATAAATAGGAATGATATTTGCTCATCCTTGCTTTGATATTATGTTTGTAATTTCCCCTTTATTTCACTAGGGGGCTTTCTTTAAAATTTCTCTCCCATGTAATGGACTATGTTTAAAAAAAAAAATCTTTTATTTTTTGTGTTAAATCAGTAATTGTATTGAGCTGATTGTAAATTGTATTTGAGTATTTCTTGCATGGTGGTGTATGTTCAATTGAAAATGATAAAAAAAAAAAAGTATTCAGTTACAAAGATAGTGGCAAAAATTCTTATTAATCAACAGGTAGAACTGACATAGAATTAACAGATCACTGATTGATGAGGAAAATAAATCAATGGTACTCACACTAAAGATGGCACTATTTAAATCTATTTCATTTATGGTTGGGAATCATATTACACAACTCTCCAATGTTTTACCCAACCTCCACAATATCTAGCATTCCCCTCCGTAGAATTACAAATTGTTAAACATACTCTCATATATTTCAAATGTAAGACCCCGGAAGATCCAAGATGGCTGCTTCAAGCTAGATGCGCTGAGCTGTTCGCGTCAGGTTTGCCCTTCAACTAAGAAATTTTCTTTGTCTCGAACCCCAAACAGGCTTAGTGGATACTTACAAGCATGCCTAAGAGAAGAGGCCGGAACGCTGCTGCTGCCTTGCGGCGTCCCGAAGTTCCCCCTCTTGGCAACATAGAGCAACACCTAAGGCGAATACAGGAGGTCTCTCGGGCGTCGGATGGCGGCCTGTTGAGGACACAGGGAGGCAAACCCGTTGTTGTTCCTCTAGGGAATGATGTCACGCTGAGCCCCGATGCAAGGGCGCTGCCCCCACAACCTCAGGTCACCAGCTCTCCCAGGGGTGGGGAAACCCCGGAGTCTGTAGTGTTTTCTCCCTCAGAGGCAAGATTGGATCCGGGAGAAGGATTGGAAGTTGGGGCTCATAGTCAAGGAGCCCTAACGAATATGCCTGGGGATAATTCAACTTTACAAGGGGGCAATATCCAGGAGACGGACCCTGAAGAATACCTATAGAATGGTGAGCACTTTACTATCTCACAAACTTCAATTTCTTTGGTTAAACCTGCAGTGGTAACCTTAGATTCCTTATGGGACTTAATTGCTGGTTTTGCAAAGTTTAAACTAAACTAAACTAAACCTTGGGTTTGTATACCGCATCATCTCTACATTCGCAAAGCTCGACACAGTTAACAAGGGTTAGGGTAGAAAGGAACTCCAGTGAAAGGAAAAGACAAAATGAAGAGAAAATTTAGGACAGAGTAAAGTCTACTACCCCTAAATTTCAATACTTGGAAAGAAAAATTACAAAACAAGTAAAAGAACTGAATGATTTAAGAAAAGAATTGACTAACTCAAATGCATCTATACAGAAAATTGAAAAGGAAATCTCCACATCTAAACAACTTCAAGAGACTCTGATTAAGGATAATACCAACTTAAGAAGGAAAGTTGAAACGCTTGAGAACAATTTTTGTAGTAATAATTTAAGGTTAATTAATTTTCCTAAACTTGAGATGGTAAATTCTAGAGAAATGCTTAAGAGATATTTGGTGGAAATCTTAGAAGTATCAGAGGAAATGTTACCACCATTTTCACGTGTTTATTATTTGCCGATGAAAGTTTCTGTAGACCAGCAAAAAGAATTGGTTCAACAAACTTTAAATGTTTCAGAATTATTAGAGACGTCTGATAAGGACTTAGCATTACCAGCAACCCTGATTATAACTGTAGCGCTTCCGCTAGATAAAACATGGTTATTAAGACTTTACTTTAAAAATAGACAAAAAGTTTTTCTTGGTTGTAAAGTACAGATGTTTCCTGATCTTACAAGGGAGACACAGAAGCGTTGCCATGAATTTCTTCTTTTGAAACCTGGGGGTTACATCTTTAGGGGCTACCTTTTATTTGAGACATCCATGTAAATGTATAGTGTGTTACCGCTCTGTTAAATATGTATTCTTTGAACCATCTCAATTGACAACTTTTATAGCTATGTCTCGTCTGGGGAATATCTTGAACCCTATATATAACTATGAGATCTCACTTTCAGTGCTACAGCTTCTAGCATCTTGCTATAAATTTATATTTTTTCTTGTTTTTTTTAATTTTTTCGCTATTTCTAAAACTTGGATCTAGAATGAGGACTTGAGCATAAATAGGTAAATAATGTTTCCTTTATTGGATGTAAAATTAATCTTATGATTTTATGTTATTATGATTATTGCTTTCTGTACAAGTGTTAAGCTTGAATTTAAACTGAAAATCAATAAAAATGATTTGAATATATTTCAAATGTAACAAAATGTGGCCTCAGGTACACCTCCTCCACCCTTAGTAGTGTTCAATATCGGTGGGAATACCGGTGTTTTCATTCCTCATTGGCTCACATTCTTTTTTTTTTTTTGCATTTATTTAAGTAAACTTTTTTAAAAACTTTAAAACTTTTTTTATCCACTGTGCTCTTTTTAGAAGTTTCCTTGAGATTATTCTATTTAAAAGTGTTCAAATAAGTTATATACTTAGCTTATCATGCTATTGGGTTACATAACAGTCCAGTTTATTAACAGATATCACCAAGTCATTCAAAAGTTTGATTGGCTTGGAAACTAACAGTGGCATTCTTGTAGAATACTGAAAGCTTGAACGTATTCCTCAAGTCTGAGAGTTTCTAAGGCACCCCAGATTTTTAAAGATGATATCAATTTTGTGGAAACATGGAATCATATCCTGAACAAATGCTCCCTAGACCTTATGTTGCTCATCATTGAACGAAATATGAAGAGCATCAATGATCAGAAGACACAACTTGATGCATTAATAAATGATTTGAAAGCTGCTTTACCATCAGCATGTCAAAGCAGCTCCTGATTGGTGAGGGCCAACTTTAGTGCAGGAAGAGGCGGTCGGAGCATGTGTAAGTGATTTCCTTCACTCGCCGGCGCTCTGGCTGCTCTCTCCTGCCTCTCCGGCTGCCCTCTCCTGCCCGGTCATTCACGGTCAGAAAATACCGTGAATGACCGGGACCGCGAATCGCCGACCGCGAATGACCGAGGGAGCACTGTACAACCATGCTTCTGGAACGAATTATGCTTGCAAACCAAGGTTTTACTGTAATTGTTACTGGAGTAGTTCATTTGGAAGCATTATTCTGACTCAACTTTCCTTACAAATGAATCATTGAATATAAATCTGAATATGTAGCTCTTGAAATGATACCCCCTCCCTGCAATAGAACACTTCCCCTTATGTCTTCTCTAGTACCCAGTACTGGAAAGATACTTGGTTCAGCTGTGATCCAGCTTTGTTTCTGAAGCTGAACAATGATCTGTTCATTACAAAAGTTATCACACAGGCGTTTCAAGCTAATTAAATAACAGAAAACTAAACCAAACCAAACCAATAGAACTCAAGCCACAAAATGAAAAGAATATGCTACAATGGGATTACAGAAAATTACAGTGTACCATTCATTACAGAGATGACTCAGAGAAAATTGGGAAAAAATATATGAAAGGCGCGCCCAGAGTCAAGTTTTAACTTTGTCAAGGTGAAAGGGAAGGCAAGCAAAATTAATGAAAAGAAAACATGGCCTAGGCTGACTCTAGGCTAAAGTTACACTTCAATGAAAAACTCTTGAAAGAGCAGAGAGAAGAAAATAAAGCACAGGACAATGATATGGCTAAGAGGGAAAGTACAATGAATTTCTATTCATTCCATGTGGCAAAGTGCCCAGAGTGGAGGCAATTTTCAAACTGTCTACCCAACTGCAAGGTCTGGGGGACTTTGCATCCTCTGATCTTGCATCTAAATTCCAAAGGGAAAGTATATACGGTATATTCTTTCCCTATGAAAACTACATCTGTACAAGCTACTTGTGGGCTTTTAGCACCTGTTTTATTTTTTTTTTTTTTTGTATGAGTAAAATTTATATGGAAAGTAATGTGGGTAGACTTGGAAATACAATCTATAGCTCCCTCCCTCCTCTCCTGGATTGCCTGTTTTCAATCTGCGATTTGGTACACCGTGCTTATTTTTAGTGGAATGAGTGAAAACAGTTTTCAGACATTCAGTTTACTTAAGTAAATGGCTTTGCAAATTGTCCACAATGAGTTTAGAAAAAGGTATTTTGCCACTAATGTTCTCTTGCATGCTTATCCATAGATTCTGCTACTTTCTTCAGGAAAGCGATTTCAATTGTGGAGTGCAAAGTATGACCTTGATTTCACTTTCTGCTTTCTACTAGTTTCTTAACTCTGGGATCCTTTCACTAAGTTGCAGCAAAAAGGCCCATATTCTGTAAACGGAGGTTTAAATTAAGTGCCGGTAGGCGCCCTATGGGCCCCTAACTTAAGTAAGAAACACTGTTTAAAAATGAGCAATAGCGTTTTAAAAAAATGTAGGCGCCTAAAAAAAAATCACTGCATCGCAGCTATGGAGGTGCTTTAAGGCGTTTAACACCACTTTAGGTGTGGCTAATGCCAGAAGTGGCATTTGGCATCATAAAGTGCATCTGCAGCCTCAATTAACATGAAAGGAAGGCGCCGGAAATGTAGGCCTTGAAAACCCTGACCTACATTTCCGGTGCCTACGTTTCACGCAGCCACAATTCTATAAATGGCACCATTGAGTAATTAAGTGGGGATGGAACTGTACACATCAACCAGAGATAAAATGAGTGAATAAATATTTATTAGAAAGTCAATAAAAAAGTCTTCACCAAATATTAAATTCAGTCTGTGTTGCAAACCATCAGTTCTTCTGTATAATTCGTTGAACATCAATGCCCAAATGGGAATATTTGAGGGTACATAATACTATGTCTGGAGCAGGCCTCTTAGGTCGAAGTGTGAGTAAAGTCCCTCTATTAAATGAATTTGCCTTTAGGAATCCAGTGTTGATGCGCTTCGTTGGATATTCCCCATCCACAAATCTCTTTGCTAGCAGATGGGATTGTTCTTTGAAATCAATTTCATAGGTGCAGATTCTTTTCCACCATAGAAATTGACTGAATAGTAATTTTTTCTTCAAAGAGCACTGATGGTAGCTATCATATGCTAAATATGAGTTCCTATCTGTGGGTTTTCTATAGACTTTAGTGCTGAACCATTGGGATTCTTTTGTGATTGATAAATCAAAAAACTGATTTCTTGAAGGCTGTTGACTCCTTATCTAGAGCTCTAACAAATTGTTTCATTAGGCTCAATTTGATGTGCAGTGGTGGCATCAGCCTCTTCTGGGGGTCCACCAGTGGTTCCCATTTGATGTTATTTCTCCTCACAGAGAACTTGGTCAGCTGTGGCCAGTTCCACCTTTGATAGTGCACCTATGTGTCCCTGCTGTCCCAAAGGCAGAGATATCAGGGAAACTTGGTAAAACCGCCTTGGAACCCCATTAGGAATGCCACCATTTTGAAGTCTCCGATGACCTCCCAACCATACTCATCATACGTCAAGGCACCTAGTAAGGTCTTGATGTTGTTGTAATCCTCTTTGAAGTACACTGAGTGAACCAGTGGAAGAGATGGATACTTGGGTACGCCGTCAGTAGTGCATAAGACATTGGTGCGCCGACAATTCCGCCCCGACATTTGCACGCAGGAAAAATGCGCGCCACCCTATTTCCTTCTCACGAGAACTGAAGGCACCATTTGGAGGGTGGCGCTGGCCCAGGCAGGTGGGCGGAAAGCTCACGCCTGCCGGCCAACACATCGCTGGACCACTAGGCAATGGGAGACATTTAAGGAGGTGCAGAAAAGGACAGGAAGAGGCGGCGCGGGCCCAGGCAGGTGGGCGAAGGGCTTGCACCTTCTGGCCAATGCACCGCTGGACCACCAGGCAATGGGGGAGATTTGATGAGAGATGGAACGGGGGTGTTTTAAAAAGGGATGAGGGTTAAAAAAAGGTACTGGGGTGTTTTTAAAAGGCCCGACTGGGGGGGGGAGGGGGGCAGGTGTTAAAAATGTATATCTTCACAGCATAAGATGCACCAACATTTCCACCCTTCTTATGGAGTGAAAAATACGATATATATTGCCACTGAGAACAGGTTACACTTGAGGGTTGAGAGGTACGTTAGCTAGATTGTGAGCCCACCGGGACAGAGAGGAAAAATGCTTGAGTACCTGATTGTAAAACCGCTTAGATAACCTTGATATGCGGTATATAAAATCCTAATAAAACTTAAACTTAAAAACTTAATTGAAGAGTCAGCAGGACAAAATAACCCTAACAGCAAAGAATTACAATCACTAAATACAGTTTAATGTAGAAAGTACAATTCACAAAGGAAATCAAATTATTTTAAGGAAAATCATATAGCAGTTAGGCACTTGTCATGAGAAAAAAAAATCAAAGGTTTATGTATTTATCATCATTTGTCACAAAACGCTAAAGGCTCCTTTTACAAAGCTGCGGTAAAAGTTTCTACAACGGGTCAGCGAGGTAAATCCGTGGATTGTACTTAACAAAATTGACTAGTTATCATACTGCATGATATCTATAAAGATAAGTTCAAGTTTAATTTATTAAAGAAAATATTTAGATAGTAGCGAAAATTAGATATAAACCTGAAAAGTTGTGATAAAAAAAATGCTCCTCATTGCCTAGGAGGAAGCGTCAGCGGCTAGAAAAACTCTTTATTGAAGTGTGTTTGATACATAAAAAGAGTGCTGCTTCTGATGGCTTTGGGTTAATTAAAAGAGTTATCAAGATTGAGACATGTTTGAACTTTGCAAATATGAGAAGTTTAAACTGAAGGTGAGAATGGGCATTTTATCCAATGCAAATGGATCCATGTAATCATGCCCCAAAAAACAGAGGCAAACTGCTCATACACAACAGCATGATAACAAAATATTGGTTTATTTATTAGTTTGAAGATACTTATTTATTTATATTTGGAGCAATTCTACAAGCTAGAGCCTAGAGGTACGCACCACTTACGTATGTCTAAAGTGCCATTGACAGGCGCTTACAGTATGCGCACTAGGCACTATTACGGTTTATGTTTTATTAATGCTTGATATACTACCTTATCCTTTGGATGAGTCAATGCAGTTTACAAGTGCCATGGGGTCGGATTCTACAAACAGCGCCAGTATCAGTGGCTGCCTATAAAAATGGCCACCGATCGACCATCAATCATGCACCGGTGCCGTTTGTAGCTACATGGCTTCAGGAAAAATAGGCGCCAGAAATGTAGGACAGGGTTTTCAAGGCCTACGTTTCCGGCGCCTACCTTTCGTGTGAATCGCGGCTACGGAGGCACTTTATGACACCTAATGCCACTTCTGGCATTATCTCAATAAACTTAAGGTAACTTTAATGACCACTTATGAAAAATCCAGTATTCATTCACTTCACGGTCCTCAGAGAGCCACACCAAGTTGTCTGTACTTTAGTTCCCTCTTTGAACGCCGCGGCCATATTGAAACTTCGACATGACTGTTATGGCATTAGATGCACTCTAAAAATTAGAAATTTAAAATGTTCTGGTAAGTCCGCGAGCCATATTTTCTTAATTCGGTCTTGAATCACCTTGATTGTACTAATATCTGCTTTTATTTTTATAGTAATCTGTTCCCCGACCCTGAGGAAGCTATTTGAAACGCGTCGGCGGGGATTCAGAAAGAGCAGAAATAACTTAAAGATAAGTCGTTATTACTATTTATTACTATGCACTGACACTTTATTATATAAATTATATCCAGATAAATTATATCCAGATATAATTACTCACTATAATCGGTTCCGATGAGGATGGCTACCACACTTAGGGACTAATTATCTACCCACTTGGTGTGGCTCTCTGAGGACCGTGAAGTGAATGAATACTGGATTTTTCATAAGTGGTCATTAAAGTTACCTTAAGTTTATTGAGACAATTGAAAGCCTGTGCACATTTTTTGTGTTGAAATACTTCTGGCATTAGGCATTGTAAGGCACCTCCATAGCCACGATGCAGGCACATTTTTATTAGGTGTCATTAGGTGCCTACATTTTTCCCTTAGACGCTATTATTTTTTAAAATGAGGTTTTGCATTTAAGTTAGGCACCTGTCGGGCACCTAAATTATGGCTCTGTTTTTAGAATAAGGGCCATAGTGCCTAACTGCAAGGGATGGAGCATGGGCAAGGCATGAATGTGTCTCACAGTTACGTAAGTAGATTAGAGAATACAGTACTAGAAATTCAGCGCCTCATGTGACGCACCTAGGCGTGCCGTCTTACAATTGCCATTAACACGACGTAAGAAAGTGCACCTAAACATGGGTCCACCAATGCTGATTTATACCAGTGTTCTATAACAGAATCTTGGCATCAAGATGCTGTTATAGAATTGGCGCTAAGTAGATGGCATTGGGGCACCTAGACTGAGGCATCACCTGGGATTTTGCCGGGAACTTGTGTCTTGGATTGGCCTCCGTGAAGACGGGATACTGGGCTAGATGGACCATTGGTCTGATCCAGTAAGCTTATTCTTATGTTCTTTTTGAATTGCCTTATAATGCATCTGTTATTTATTTTTCTCACAATGTTGTCCTTGGGAAGGGGTTATACCTTTGTACTGAGAGGTTTTCACTATGAATTCACAAAGGCTAAGACACAACAAAAGAAACATGACCTTTTCAACTTCATAAGAGTAAAACCAGCCTCTCAGCTAGCCACCTGGTTTATTCACACAAAGTGTCCCCCCATCCCCCATCACGTGCAAAGCTTCGGCAAAGGTGCAGTGATGTAGCGAGGGTGAGAGGTGCCTGGGGTGGTAACGCCCCTCCCCCTTCATTTTTTTTGCTGCCCCTGCCCTTCCCTGTACCTCTTTAACTTTCCCAGCACAAGCATCACCAACTCTCTGCCCATGTCTGCGTTGGCTCTCCCTCTGATGTACGGGACCCGGAAGTTATGTCAAAGGAAGAGCCGACGCTGGCTTGAGCAGCTGGATGCAGTTGCTGCTGACACCCTTGAAGAGCTAGAGGTATGGGGGGGGGGGGGTGTGTGGAGTGAAGGTGGTCGTGCAGTGGGGTAGGAGTGCGAAGGAGTGGGAGGACAGTGCTGGTGTCCCCACCATGTTGACACCTGGGACGGACTGCCCCCACCCCCCTTACTATGCCTATGCGGCCCCTACAAGAAACCAGTGCAAGTCCACAGTAAATGATCCTTTGGCCTATATAGGCTATTGATAGGCAAACTGTACTGCAGGCAACTAATTAATCTAGGTAGGGTTTTTCTCATATCATGGACATCTTTGTGTCAAATTTTCAGCAGATAGGCATGTGTAAGCATATGACTGCATTATTCATCGAGAAAAATGGCCATTCAAACCTACCCTCTGTTTTCTGTCCAATAACCAGCTCCTAATCCACAATAGGACATTGCCTCCTCTACCATGCCTTTATAGTTTTCTCAGAAGTCTCTCATGAGGAACGTCATTGAAAGTTATCTGGAAATCTAGATACACTACAACTGGCTCACCTTTATCCACATGTTTATTCATGCCTTCAAAGAAATGAAGCAAATTGGTGATGCAAGACTTCCCTTGGCTGAACCCATGCTGACTGTCCCATTAAACCATGATTGTCTATGTGTTCAATAATTTTATTCTTTATAATAGTTTCCACTAGTTTGCCATTTGCTGAAGTTAGGCTGTAATTTCTTGTATTAACCCTGGAACTTTTTTTTTAAATTTTTTTTAAATCAGCATTACATTGGCCACCCTCCAATTTTCAGGTACTATGAATGATTTTAGTGACAGGTAACATACAGATCATTAACAACAGATCAAGAATTTCCATGTTTGAGTTCTTTCAGCATATCTGGTGCAGGTGATTTATCACTCTTTAACGTGTTGATGTGACTCTGTATGTCTTCAAGTTTCACTGAGATTTCTTTCAGTTCCTCCACATCGTCACCCTTGAAAACCATTTCCAGTACAGGTAGATCTGTTACATCTTCTTCTGTAAAGACCAAAGTAAAGAATTAATTCAATCTCTCTGCTATGGCTTTGACCTCCCTCAATGATGTCCCTTTGCTCCTTGATGGATTTCCTCATAGGCTATTTGCTTCTGATGTACTTGAAAAAGTTGTTAGTGTGAGATTTTGCTTTTGAAACAAGTTTCTGTTCATATTCCCTTTTAGCCTTTTTCATCAGTGCTTTACATCTAACTTGCCAGTGCTTATATTGCTTCTTTTCTTCATTTGGACCCTTCTTCCATTCTTCAAAGGATGCTTTTTTGGCTCTAATAGCTTCTTTCACTTTCTCTCTTTTAATCATGCTGGCTGTCATAAGAACATAAGAATTGTCATACAGGGACAGACCAAAGGTCCATCAAGCTCAGTATCCTGTTTCCAACAGTGGCCAACCCAGGTCCCAAGTACCTAGCTAGATCCCAAGTAATAAAACAGATTTTATGTTGCTTATTCTAGGAATAAGCAGTGTACTTCTCCTTTAGGAAATTCTCCTTTAGGAAATTAGCCACCGATACTGGCACTTTTTTAAACCCTGTTAAGCTAACTGATTGGTTGGTTCTCTAAATTCCTCCGCTCTCGTTCTTACATTGTTAACATGAATGGCACCTCATCCTCCCCCTGGAAACCAAATTGTGGAGTCCCGCAAGGCTCTCCACTATCCCCTATCCTTTTCAACATCTATATGTCCTCCCTAAAACTCCTCCACCTATCCCCCCTTGAAACAATTTACACTTATGAAGACGACATCCTCGTCCTCCTCGAGACCGATTCGAACCTCACCGACCTGTCTAAGAACATATCCTCTTGTATAATGAACCTACAATCCTGGGCCCACACTGTGCAAATGAAATTGAATGAGTCCAAAACAAGACTTCTTTGGCTCGGTCCAAAACTAGATCACCTACCCACCTCCATCCCACTACCCTCTGGCTCCTCTCTGCAGCTTGAGTTCTTGAGCAAGGTCTTGGGCATCATCATTGATTCCACATTGTCCTTCAATGACCACCTCCAATCCTTGGTAAAAAAAAATGCTTTTTCAGCCTTCACATGCTGAGGAAAGTTAGATCCTGCTTCCATCAAAAACATTTTACCCTCCTTGTCCAATCCATCATCCTCTCCAGATTGGACTATTGCAACTCTATCTACTTAAGCCTAACTAAGAAAAACCTCCACAGAATCCAACAGATTCAGAATGCCGCGGCCAAGCTCATCTTCACTAAAAGTAAATTTGACCATGTCTCCCCGCTCCTGGCCAAGCTCCACTGGCTTCCAATAATCACCAGGGTCCACTATAAATGCGCCTGTTTAACTTTCAAAATCCTATATGGTATCCTCCCTCCCTTTATCCCTCTTTCTTGGAATTCCTCAAACTCTAATACCACCAGATCCTCCCACAAATTAAAACTATCCTTCCCCTCGATAAAAGGCATTTCCCACACAAGAAAGCTAGGGACCTCCCTTCACTTCAAAATCACTGAGCTCTGGAACAACCTTACCTCCCCTCTTCGGAACTTGAGCTCTCTCCAAGTTTTCCGCAAACATCTGAAAACCTGGCTTTTCTCAAAAAATGTAAGTCTCCCTCCAACTTAGGAATCAAGGAAACTCTTATATCTTGGCATCCCAAGTACTCTAAATTTTCTTCACACTTCTACCTTTAACCCTCTGTTGTAGTTCCTTCCTATTTCTCCTACTGTAAACCGCGTCGAGCTCTACGAACGTGGAGATGATGCGGTATACAAACCTAAGGATTAGATTAGATTAGATTAGATTTCACCATATTCTCCCACAATGAATTCCAGAGTTTAATTACACATTGTGTGAAGAAATATTTTCTCTGGTGCCCCCTAGTCCTAGCATTTTTGGGAAAGAGTAAACAAGCGATGTACTTGTACCCTTTCCACTCTACTCAGTATTTCATAGACTTCTATCATATCACCCCTGAGCCATCTCTTCTCCAAACTAAAAAGCCCTAGTCGCCTTAGCCTTTCTTCATAGGGATGTCATCCCATCCCTTTTATAATTTTTGTCACCCTTCTCTGTACCTTTTCTAATTCCGCTATATCTTTTTCAGATACGTCGACCAGAATTGCACACAGTATTCGAGGTGCAGACGTACCATAGAGCCATACAAACGCATCATAACATTTTCATCTTTGTTTTTCCAGTCCTTTCTTGATAATTCCTAACATTCTATTTGTTCTTAGTCACCACCACACATTGAGCTGGGGGTTTCAACGTATCCTCGATGATGACACCTAGATCCTTTTCCTAGGCAGTGACTCCTAACATGGAACCCCGCTCCCTAGGTTTCTGATATCAATTGGCGCTGGTTGACCCTCTAGGAGTAATCTCGCAATACCAGCATTAGGCATCAAACTGCCAAATAAAGTGCATGTTCCCTTATGTGGCATCTTGAGTCTGAAGAGTGTGGCACAGTAGTTAAAGCTACTGCCTCAGCACCCTGAGATTGTGGGTTCAAACCCACACTGCTCCTTGTGACCCTGGGCAAGTCACTTAATCCCCCCATTGCCCTAGGTACCTTAGATAGAGTGTGAGCCCACCATGACAGATAGGGAAACATGCTTGAGTACCTGAATAAATTCATGTAAACCATTCTGCGCTCCCCTGGGAGAGCAGTATAGAAAATTGAATGAATAAATAAATAAATAAATACTATAGGTTGACCAGCAACCTATTGAAAAGGATTCAGGTCCCAATTCCTGCCCCATACTTTCTCTGTCTCTGTCATATGTAAGTCAGGTACCTGGGGACACATCTTAAAGACCAGAAACCATCTTTCAAATATGTCCGTCTTTTATTATGAGTTTCACATATTTATACGAATCAGGTTTGCCAGCATGTGTCAGCATTTTTCCTATCTAGAGATTGAAGTCCAAAAGGTAAGAAAAAGCCTTGACCAGCAGAGCTTCTTAACTAAAGCTGTCTGTAAATACGGCTTAACAAAACAATTGAATTCACTTCACTACAACTCTGTTTAAACATTCATGTCAAAGAAAGAAAGACAAACATAGATGTCCTTATACCATCTTCAAAGAAGGGAAAGATAAACAGGGCCTACCTTTGCATCTTTAAACAACATATGCCTAAGGACACTTACTAAAGTTCTGATACGTGTCCGTTCAATTCCCCTCTTACGTCATGTAAATGACGTCACAAATACACAGCATGAGCTGGAAGGGAGTGATACTCTAGGTATGTCTCTCAAGGAGGGGTCTTTTTAGGAGCTGTAATACGAATAACACAGTACATGAGCAGTCAAGACAAGAGTGCAAATAATAAGAGATTATGCATTCAACTAAAGTGCTGATCCCAAAAATTAGATAAATCAGAGTTACATTTGAACTCAGCAAAGAGGTCTGCTAATTTCTGAATGTCCATAGTAGGACCTATATTGTCAGAAAGAAAAGTACAACAGCATAAAATACTGAGGAGAATTTTTCAGAATTCTCAGCTAGAATCATATCTAGGGCCATATGATTTTGAGAACCATCTGAGAAGTGGAGCCTAATTGATCAGTAATACTTTGCAAGGCGTTCCTAGAATAGTTCACAAAGCGTTGCTGATTATAATAATTTTAACTAATCCGATCAACATTCTTATTAATAGTAATAAAGGGAATAAGGAACTCAAACCCAGCCTTAACCTGAGCTCGGGCCTTAAATTCATCTGGGACCCCTCTTGGGACCCCTATAGCATCTATGTATACATGTGATCAGATTTATATCAAGACAAATAAAAGGAAAAACCATGTGAATAGGAAGGATGCCTTTCAGAAACAATATGCAGAAGCATAGTAACCTTAACTAAAGTGCACTGGCCTATCCACTGGCTGGGTAGCTTAACAGGGAGCCAAAAGTCTCCATAAAGCCAGTAAATATCAAATCTGATGCAGCAACAATGGGGCATACCTATGAGCCAAGACAGAACAATAACCTGGGGGTAAATTACCTACAAAACTACCCTGTGTCAGATTAGAAACATGACATGTGTAATTGCCCTTATAGATGATAACGGCAATATCAAGCTTTTGCTGTCCTGGAACAAAGGGTATTTAGAACACTGCAGTGCACAAAGAGGATAGGTAAATAACCCAAAAAGGCATGGTTGGATACCAGGAGGGAGGTCCAGAGGTACGGTTCCTAGATGGGGTCTAGCTTGAGCACATATGTAACAATTACTCTTATTATGTTGATCAGCAGTGAATTTCATCCATTCTAACCAAAGGTTACGTTCTGAAAACCCTACCTCAACAGCCACAATATCTTCAAAAGTGGGATTGGCAATAGCCATCATGTCAGTAAGTTTATTGAATGTAGGGGCCAGTGGGTTAGTATTTTTTGGGGCCCCCACAAAATGGCGGGAGAGGATGAGTGGAGGTAGATAGATCCCGTAAGAAAACTGATGGTAGCTAGACCCACCCTTAAACCACATGTCCATAATGTACATACCTTCATCAGTAGGTCTAGGGTTGTCAATAGTAAGAGAAAGCTTAATAATTTGTACAGGAACACTTTTCCTATAACAGTGTCCAACCTTATGAAGGGTCATACAAGTAAGCAGTGATTTACCATTTTGGTCCACTGTTTTTCAGAGTATTTTCTAGTTTATAAGCCCAGTCAGTATTAATATTCCACCCTACCACTCCCCAGAATGCACACTTAACCCCCAACGTGAGTCAGTAACATATATATATATGTCCTTAGTTTTAGGAATCTCTGAGGACCAATGGCACAGCCTTGGGATATCAATTGATGAACAGTCCACAATGTCACAATACTCAAAAGAGAAGGTGGCAACTTGCACACTGCTGGAATTATACCAAAGGGTAGCATACTATCGGTCTTTTCTGGATTCCAATTGAAGGACAGCCTTTGCGAGGGAGTAGTCCAGCTTGACGTCGTGTTCGCAAAGAGGTGTCGGGGGTGCTGTTTACAGCAGGAGTGTCATTTACAGATGGGTATGGGCAGAAAGTGTCGTGAACCCAGAACACATCATCCCTGTAGACCCAGTTAGAAATGATCCATACAGGGAGAAAAACTAGCAGCAGCGTTGCCAGTAAGAGAATGATAAAGTTGGTAGAATGCTGCAATGAGATCATTATGTTGTTCCACTGGAGGAGGTGAAATCTGCGCAGGGAAGACTTGCTTCTGGGGTTTTAGGTTAACCCTCTTCAAGCGACTTGCGTGGATCCAAACAGGAAACTCCTCAGTGAGTGCAGCGGGCCTGGTCACAGCGATCACAGTAGTGGGAAGGCCAAAGGGGAAATCCGTCTGCTTCCGATCCTTGGAAAGCTGCTGGATAATCACCAGGCTGGAAAAAATGGGTAGGAATCTGTGGAGAGAAAGGAGAAGTGCAAGACACGTTTCTTTGAACAAGCCCTAATATTTCAATTAGCTTTTAGACGTATTCCTCCTGTATCAAGGGAAAATCTACCCATGGGGCAGAGAAAGGTCATCCCGTGAGAATCTCAAAGGGAGAGCAGCCAGATGTCTGTGCATACAGAAAGAGATACTTGAAAAGAAATGCTTGAAAAGCATTCCAAATATCATTCAGCAGCTGTACTCCAATGTGATCCAAATAAGAGATAGAAAACAAGAGAAACCATGTTGCCTGTACTGAATGTGGCAACATGTAACAATACCAATTCATTCACTTAGCATAGCCATGGCAAAAGAGAGACAATACTCACTTACTTAAGGTTCTTAATTAAACAATCCAAAAGGATATGTTTTTATGTGCTGCATATAACTATTATGCACTTCAGAGAGACCATACTGATGTACTGAATGTATTCAGAAATGTATATTGAATGGATCATATGTAGGGAACACCACGAAATAAACGCTGTATAAAGTAAAACTTTTTCTTATAACCCCTAACTAAACTATATTCAGAATATAAAAGCTAAAAGTAAAAGAACATTGCGCAGTTAGGCTAGTAAGAAGTGGAAAAAGAGCTCTAGAAATGGCCAATATTATGTATCCTGGGGTACCCACTAAACTAAAACAAGTAGACATGACACAGACAAAGCATAAAGTTTTAAGCGTGGAGCTATTACTCCATCTGTCAAGTGTGCAGGGCTGAATTTAACTCTGCAAATAAACACATTGATATAAAAAAAACCAAAACAACAAATAATGTATATCATAACCATCTCATATTTGGAAAAAGGCATAAAGCTAATGTCTCTTTGGAGCGTCTCTATCTCTGCAGTGATAAAGAGGACCCATGGAAAACATTAGAAATATCTGTGCCAAAACTGATCTGGGATGGCTATGTATAAATCCGGAAAAACCCATTTTAAATTAGCAACATCCTAATTTCAGCTAAAACACTAGAAAGGAATTGTATTTTCCAATTTATTTTCAATTCACAACCGTGCCAGCTGTAATTATTGAGCTATATATCTCTGTATCAAGGAACAAAAGGTCAAGAATGAAAATATCACTAGCAAGGAGTTAAAATGTCGAGCGAGCACTACGATAACCAATACCATGATATTGGGCAATGAATAAGGGGGAGCTAGCAGCTGGTATCCAGGGTTTCCCCTCTTTGCACCAAAGTCCGTCCAAAAGGGCGGCTTTGGGCACCTGCCAAACGCCAGGCATCAAATTCAGAGGAAGCTGTGAAAAAAGAGAGGAAGAGAATCCTGTTCACCCTTGAGACCCAAAAGCCTATTTAAAAGAAGGGCTTGGACATCGTGAAAAGTATGAAGGGTAATGGGGTGACCAAGGGTCAAAGAAGTAACCATCTCTACCACCATAGCACAAGCAGCCAGGGAACTTGAACAGGAGTGACTATAAAAAAAGGCAACAGAGCGTAATTTACCGCCATGTTCTCCCTTCATGGTGTTACAATAGTCCCAAACAAAGAGATAAAACATGTGGGCATAAGCAGGAAAACCCAAACTTGAGCTAGAAACCAAAGCACATCTTAAATGTCCAACATTTCATAAGTCCATCTGATAAGAGCAGTCATTTCAGAAACCAGGGTCTGTCTCAAAATCTGGTCATAGAAGGAAAAAGCAGAGATCCATTGGCGGCAGTGACCAATCATAGCAAGAAAAGTAAGCATGTCTTTCTTGGTAGCTGGGCGGGGCCGACCCAGAATAGCAGCAGTGCAGAAAGTGCAGATTTTCCTCTGACCATGAGACAGGACAAAACCCAGGTATTTCACTTCAGATGTACACCAGTGCAGTTTATTTCATGACACCTTGTGACCACACACAGACAACCATTATAAAAGATGCAAACTATCAATCGGATAGGTCTCCTGAATTATGGAACACAAAAAGTTGTACAAAATGAGAATAGGACCATGAGGGGCAGTGCATGACTTTGTAGAATAGCCCGAAGGACATTCCACACTAGGTATACTGTTGCTTAAAGGTGAAGGCAAAAAAAGAGCTGAAAAGCCTCACCAAAGGGACTAAAATAAAACATTCTTTAGGATAATGACAGAAAAAAAATCATTGGCTGCCGGTGGAATGGTGGAAGAAACATAAGTGCAATGAGAATTACCAAAACACTAACAGCCCTAATAATGCCATCAGCTTTGGCAACAAGAGCGATGGGCGTATTATAAGAAGAGATGGTGGTTTTGATAATGCCGGAGAAAAGTCAAGAGACGAGCAGTGGAATCTCACCTTACTGCTTGATAAAACCAAGAATGAGTAACTTCAAAGAAGCACTATAGGGGGTCAGTGGAAGCCCAAACAGAGAAGTCTGGGGGAAGGGACAAAAACATTCATGCACAGACCCTGATAATGAAAGCAAAGAACAGATTAGCTTTGCTCTGCACAAGAAAGAAAACCTTTAAAACGGAATTTTTTCTTTTTCTTGTTTCTTTTTTTTTTTTTTTTTTTTAACTACAAGGGAAAGATCTTAGACTGGTTCAAACAGCGCATTCAATTCATTCCACATAACAGCATGTCCTACCTCAGTATTAAAGATTGGTGACACAGAAAGATGGGAGCTGAAGGAAAAAATGTCATACATACACACAGCCGTACAAGTCTCATTTGTCTAGGAGTAAGTGCCTTTATGACTCATTACAAAACCCAATATAACAATGCAAAAATATTCGCTTATCTTACCTTATAAGCGAGGTACAGTAATAAGAGACAATAAAATCTTATACTCTATAAAAGTTTTAACCTTACAAATGACAGAGTGGGCAGGGGGGTTCTATAAATAATTTCATTCTTTCCGAAAGAATGGCAGCTGCTTATATATATGAGGGGCGCTTACCGAAAGTACCCCGAGATTTTTCCCAAAAAAACTCCATAATAGAACCCAAAGCTTGAACTTAAAATAAAGGGTTGGGTACAGGTCACCACTACCCAGTGAGTATTAAAGAACAGAAAAAATTCAGAAATACTCACAAAATACCGGTGATATCATCTGCCCATCGCGGACAAGCCCCCAACTGAAAAGGATTCAGGTCCCAATTCCTGCCCCATACTTTCTCTGTCTCTGTCATATGTAAGTCAGGTACCTGGGGACACATCTTAAAGACCAGAAACCATCTTTCAAATATGTCCGTCTTTTATTATGAGTTTCACATATTTATACGAATCAGGTTTGCCAGCATGTGTCAGCATTTTTCCTATCTAGAGATTGAAGTCCAAAAGGTAAGAAAAAGCCTTGACCAGCAGAGCTTCTTAACTAAAGCTGTCTGTAAATACGGCTTAACAAAACAATTGAATTCACTTCACTACAACTCTGTTTAAACATTCATGTCAAAGAAAGAAAGACAAACATAGATGTCCTTATACCATCTTCAAAGAAGGGAAAGATAAACAGGGCCTACCTTTGCATCTTTAAACAACATATGCCTAAGGACATTTACTAAAGTTCTGATACGTGTCCGTTCACCTATTTTTACACTTCTCCTTCTGTATTCGCGGTGATAGGGGATTAACAGACCCGCGAATACAGAAAAACCGCAAATAATTTTTTCATATGAATATGGTGATCCCGCGAATGACATGGTGGGAGATCTGGCCTGTTCCTGAAGGAGAGGCAAAACACGGTGAAGAAAGTGCTGGGAATCAGCGATTTTCTCCGTGCACGCTGGGAATAAGTGCTTGGAAAAACGCACCAAAATTTTTATCTGCACTCATGGATGCTATAATTTGGAAGAAGGAGCCAGCAAGCTAAAAACCGCGAATAATCGAAATCGTGAGTGCAGAAACCGTGAATACGGAGGGAGAAGTGTACTAGCAACCAAGGGTACAGGAATGACTGAGGATCACTTCTTTGTTACATCCTCTCCCACACCCAAGAGATACCAGGGAGAGCTTTGGTAAGTGCTGAGGGGGAGAGGCATAACACAACATAAACATAAAAACTCACTTATATACCGCAGTACCGTTAAGTTCTATGCGGTTTACAGAAAGAAAAATGCATACTAAAACGAGGATGAAAACTGTGTAAGAAATGTATCTGTTATCCAAATGATCTAATAAAAAGATATGTTTTTAAAGATCGCATAAAATGTCGATAGGTATTGGAAGACATAATTAAACTGATCAAATCCTGGTCCCAGGATGCCACTTGATAAGACAGACGACGTTGATGACATTTTTTTAATTTACAGCCCTTAAAAGATGGAAAGTTAAATAGCGCATGAGATTGTCTAAGATGTTTTGAACTACTAAATGTAAAAGAGTCAGAAAGATAATTAGGTATTAGCCCTGCAGATGCATCCAAGTTTAAACTTTACACGGGCCTCCACCGGTAGCCAATGCAGTTGTCGATAAACAGGTGTAACATGATCAAACTTATTCAAGTTGAAAATCAAGCGGATGGTAGACAGCTGCCTGGAAGGAATCAATGTGTAGAAGAATCTGCCATGGGAATGATCAGAGGGTGGAGGTTATTATTTTTTTTGCATCACCCCTTTAAATAGTTGTCTGGAATCATCAAGTCTTGCATTAATGGCCTGGCGTTCCCAGGAAGAAAAAATAACACAATCTCAAAGCTGACTTTTATTTTTCCAGGATTATCACAGTTTGTGTGGTTAAACACACACCGCATTATTCATTTACTGCTGCAGTAACTAAGTTGCAGTATTGAGTTACAGCAGGTTAGTTTAAAAAAAAAAAAAAAATGTATCTGGATAACCTTGCTGCTTGCTGAATATGACCTGCACAGTACAGTTCTTTTTGTATTGGCATGAGAGGCAGGGCCGGATTAATGAATAGGCCCAAGAGGCACGTGCCTAGGGCCCGAAGTTGTCAGGGGGGCCCACTAAAGAAACAAACAGAACTCCGATTGATATTTTTATTTTTTTTTCCTTTTTGGCAGCACCGGGCCCCCTCCCTGGGAAAGATTGGCAGCGCCGGACCCCCCTGGAAAGATTGGCAGCACCAGGCTCCCCCCCAGAAAGATTGGCAGCATCATGCCCCCCCCGAAAGATCGGCAGTGTCGGGCCCTCCTTCTGTGAAAAATCAGCAGTGGCAGCAAGTTCTGAAACTGTTCCTACAACTTGCAAGCTATGCTTGTGCTCATCCAATAGCTTCACCTCTGATGCAGCTTCCTGTTTCCGCCTGGGCAAATTGCGTCAGAGGGCAGCCTTGGAGCCCCAGCAGCACCGCTTGCAAGTTGCAAGGGAAGGGTTGCTGCTGCTGCATTGCCGGATCCTCTTCATTTGAAGGTGAGACTGCAAGTTTTGTGTGATTTCTGCCCAGGGAGAGGGACGTCAGCCAGTGGCTAGCCAAAATTGGATGTCGGGGAGAGGGTGGAAAAGAGATGGGGAGGATGATAGGTGGGGTAAAAAGAGAGAGAGAGAGAGAGAAATGGGGAGAAGGGGGAAATGTGGCATATGGATAGGAGGACAGGGAGAGGGGAAATGCACATGGAAGGAAGGGAGTAAGTCTGCATATAGAAGGGGAGGAGAGAGAGGGAGCAAGAAAGAGGGGAGATGTACTGCACATGAAGGAAAGGGAAGAAGAAAAGGTAAACAGATTTGAGAAGGAGGCAGAAAAATTGAAGAAAGCTGAATGTGAAAGATCCATTCCCACCTTTTCTCTGCCTGTTTGGCACTAAAGAAGAAAGGAGGTGAGAAAAGAAATAGCAGATGGGAAGGAGGTCTGGGGGAAGAGAGATGCCAGACCATGGGAGGGAGGGAAAGGAAGGAAGGAAAGGAGATGCCAGACCATGGAGGGAGAGGTAGAGATAGAAGAGAAGGAGAAGAGAGATGAGAGATGCTAGGGCATGGGGGAGGGAAGGAAAGGAGATAGAGATGCCAGACCAGAAAAATGGAGAGGGGATGAAGCTGAGATGAATCATGCACAAAGGAGAGAAGGAACACAGGATAGACAGTTTATTGAAGGGAAATAGAAAGAGGGAAGATGACATATGGAACAAGGAGAGGGCGGACACTGGATGGAGAGGGCAGACAATGGATGGAAGTAAGAGAATGATGAGAAGATGAGGAAAGCAGAAACCAGACAACAAAGGTAGAAAAAAAATTATATTTGTTTTATTTATTTATTTTTGCATTAGGATAAAGTATTATTGTAGCTGTGCTGATAATAATTTATTAATAGAGAGCTTAGAGACGTAAATGGGATGAAATTGAGTTTGGAGGATAGAATGTCGACTATACATGCTAGGATCGGAGCATCAGTGATATCTGTGGCTGGCGTACAACTATAAAATACCTTGCCTAGTATCCTGTGGTTTTGTGTGGGGAGGATGAATTTTAAGAAATTGCTGAAAACTCAATTATTTGCCAATGCCTTCTTATGCTAAGATATATTTCAGTTGATAATCGCCTTTTAGAACTTTTCTGACATCAATGTATGATTTAAAGCTTGTTTGTACTTCTGAATTGATTGAATTTGTGCCCTATCCCTATTATAACAGGGACGATTAACGATGTTATTTTGGCATGTCTATGTTATATGTGATAATCAGAGGGAAACAATATTTTATGCATGTGATATGGAAACTGCGTAGTTTTAACCTCAGAAAGCTAATTGAGAAATGCATTAGTCCAATAAAATGGCGGGCACTGAATTTTCTTTCTGTCATGCCCCATGCCTCCTACCCAAATGCAAAATATAAATTGGTGGGCTTCCCAAAGCCCTGCCAGCTGAAGATCTCTTCCTCTAGGAAGGAAGGGGGGGGGTAGTGACGGGCAAAAGCGCGCTGGACAAAGCCGCACTGACATTAGAGAGCAGACAATTGAGCGCAAGACTGCAGAGCACCACCATAAAAGTTTATTTTAAACAGCTCCGAAGAGGGGTAGGGGAAGCCCCCCCCCACTTAACTTAATAGTGTCCTCACTGCCGTTGGGGGGATGTAGGGGGTGCAACTCCCCATTATACAAGAAACTTAACTTTTCCCCTAAAAAATAGAGGAAAAGTTGTTTCCTCTATATTGGGGTGCCAACACCCAACCCCCCCCCAACGGCAGTGTGAACACTATTAAGTAAACTGGGGGGTTCTCCCCTCACACCCCCTGTCGGAGCTCTTTAAAATTAACTTTTACGGCGGTGCACTGGAGTCTTGCGCTCAATTGTCTGCTCTCTAATGTCGGCGCAGCTTTGTCCCATGCGCTTATGACTGTGAACCAGGGGGGATTTGGTCAGAGATGTTTGGAGGTTGCATAGAAGAAAAACTACACTGGCACTGGTATGGTAATCTTTGTTTGTTTTGAATTTTAAAATAAAAGAAATAAAGTGGAAATAAAGAAGTACCGTATTTTCACGCATATAACGCGCGCGTTATACGCGTTTTTACCTACCGCGCATACCCCTCGCGCGTTATATGCGTGAGCGCGGTATACCAAAGTTTTAAAACATAGTTCCCACCCCGCCCGACGCCCGATTCACCCCCCCAGCAGGACCGCTCGCACCCCCACCCCGAACGACCGCTCGCACGCGCTCCCATCCGCACCCGCATCCACGATCGGAGCAAGAGGGAGCCCAAGCCCTCTTGCCCGGCCGACTCCCCGACGTCCGATACATCCCCCCCCCCCGGCAGGACCACTCGCACCCCCACCCCGAACGACCGCCGACTTCCCGACAATATCGGGCCAGAAGGGAGCCCAAACCCTCCTGGCCACGGCGACCCCCTAACCCCACCCCGCACTACATTACGGGCAGGAGGGATCCCAGGCCCTCCTGCCCTTGACGCAAACCCCCCTCCCCCCCAAGAACCTCCGACCGCCTCCCAGCCGACCCGCGATCCCCCTGGCGACCCCCACGACCCCCCCACCCCCCTTCCCCGTACCTTTGGTAGTTGGGCCAGAAGGGAGCCCAAACCCTCCTGGCCACGGCGACCCCCTAACCCCACCCCGCACTACATTACGGGCAGGAGGGATCCCAGGCCCTCCTGCCCTCGACGCAAACCCCCCTCCCCCCAAGAACCTCCGACCGCCCCCCAGCCGACCCGCGATCCCCCTGGCGACCCCCACGACCCCTCCACCCCCCTTCCCCGTACCTTTAGTAGTTGGCCGGACAGACGGGAGCCAAACCCGCCTGTCCGGCAGGCAGCCAACGAAGGAATGAGGCCGGATTGGCCCATCCATCCTAAAGCTCCGCCTACTGGTGGGGCCTAAGGCGCGTGGGCCAATCAGAATAGGCCCTGGAGCCTTAGGTCCCACCTGGGGGCGCGGCCTGAGGCACATGGGCCCAACCCGACCATGTGCCTCAGGCCGCGCCCCCAGGTGGGACCTAAGGCTCCAGGGCCTATTCTGATTGGCCCACGCGCCTTAGGCCCCACCAGTAGG
This sequence comes from Geotrypetes seraphini, assembly GCF_902459505.1. Taxonomy (NCBI): domain Eukaryota; kingdom Metazoa; phylum Chordata; class Amphibia; order Gymnophiona; family Dermophiidae; genus Geotrypetes; species Geotrypetes seraphini. The sequence goes on along the minus strand of NC_047086.1, from coordinate 171,946,747 downwards.
CGGAGCTTTAGGATGGATGGGCCAATCCGGCCTCATTCCTTCGTTGGCTGCCTGCCGGACAGGCGGGTTTGGCTCCCGTCTGTCCGGCCAACTACTAAAGGTACGGGGAAGGGGGGTGGGGGGGTCGTGGGGGTCGCCAGGGGGATCGCGGGTCGGCTGGGGGGCGGTCGGAGGTTCTTGGGGGGGAGGGGGGTTTGCGTCGAGGGCAGGAGGGCCTGGGATCCCTCCTGCCCGTAATGTAGTGCGGGGTGGGGTTAGGGGGTCGCCGTGGCCAGGAGGGTTTGGGCTCCCTTCTGGCCCAACTACCAAAGGTACGGGGAAGGGGGGTGGGGGGGTCGTGGGGGTCGCCAGGGGGATCGCGGGTCGGCTGGGGGGCGGTCGGAGGTTCTTGGGGGGGAGGGGGGTTTGCGTCGAGGGCAGGAGGGCCTGGGATCCCTCCTGCCCGTAATGTAGTGCGGGGTGGGGTTAGGGGGTCGCCGTGGCCAGGAGGATTTGGGCTCCCTCCTGGCCCGATATTGTTGGGGAGTCGGCGGTCCTTCGGGGGGGGGGGGAGGGATGTATCGGACGTCGGGGGGGGGCATCAGGCTTTCAGGATGGGGACAGACCTTCAAGGGGGGACAGTGCACGGAAGTCAGGGGGGATGAACGGAGAGTCGGGACAGCGCACGGAAAGTCAGGGCGGGCGAAAGGAGCGTCGGGCAGCATGCGCGGTATACCAGTGAGCGCGGTATATCAAAGTTTTTGTGCAAATCATCGTGATTTCTGCGCGCTATATTCGTGTGCGCGTTTTATACGGGTGCGTGTTATTTGCGTGAAAATACGGTAAATAAGAAAATGGGCAAATAAATAAGGGCAGGGGGCCTGGTGAACTTGTGTGCCTAAGGGCCTTCGATGAATTAATCCTGCCCTGATGAGAGGTTTCTTTAGCAGAAGAAGTGGGACGGGACAATGGACCTTCCACTCAGACACCGATGTTCAAAGGACCAGACCACAGTCAAAATGAATATAATCAAACTGTTTATTCAAATCCAAACCCAAATAAACAGTTTGCTTATACAGTGGTACCTTAGATTACGAGCATAATCTGTTCCAGGAGCATGCTCGTAATCCAAAATGCTCGTATATCAAAGCAAGTTTCCTCATAGGAAGTAAGGGAAACTTGCTTTGATATGTTCCCACCCCCACCTTCCCCCCCCCCCCCGAGGCCAGCAGCGCTGCTCCTCCCCCCCCAAGAACCAGCATTGCTCCCCCCGAAGGCCCCCCCGCGAACCGGCATCCTCCCCCCCGCGATCCGACACCCCCCACCGCCATCGGGCACCCCCCCGCCGCGACCTGAGATCCCCCAACCCACCCGAACCCTCTTCTTGCTTCCAGTGTAGCCTCTGCACCGGCACCGGCACCGGCACCAGCATGTCCTGTGCGTTGGTGCCAGTGCCCGAAAATCTGCTTCCTGTGCCGGGCCTTCGGGCACCGGCACCAACGCACAGGACATGTTGATGTTGGTGCCGATGCGGAGGCTACACTGGAAGTAAGAAGAGGGTTCGGGTGGGTTGAGGGATCTCAAGTTGCGGCGGGGGGGGGGGGCCCGATGGCGGCGGGGAGGAGGGGTGCCGGATCGCGGGGGGGGGGAAGGTGCCGGTTCACGGGGGGGGGGGGGGCGCTTGTACAGCGAGGCAAGCTCGGTTTACGAGGCACCAAGTTTGCGAATGTTTTGCTCGTCTTGCAAAACACTCGCAAACCGGTGCACTCGTAAACCGAGGTACCACTGTATTCGTTTTGACTGTGGTCTGGTCCTTTGAACATCGGTGTCTGAGTGGAAGGTCCCTTATCCCGTCCCACTTCTTTTCTTCTGCTTGTGCTCTCGTGGGCTCATATCCTGCTGCACTCCTTGCAGTTCTTAGGTTTCTTTAGCAGGCATACAAAAAAAGCATATACATGTAGTAAGGTAACATGTGCTCGCTGAAGTGAAAGGGCTGGCTTAGCTTGGGTTACTTTTTCTGACTGTGGAACCTCAGTGATTATAAGCTGTTTTCTTTTCCAGTTCAGAAGTCATTGTTAAATGATTTTCTAACCTCACTGAGCATATTCCATGTGGAAAATTCCTTCAGCTTTCTTGATTTCAAAATTTCAGGAAGTCCTGTTACATGAACTGTGCTCTTCGGTCTATGAATAGGTATATTCAGATCTGACTGTCTTAAAATAATATTCTCGTTGTGTTACATGCCTCGACCTTAGTCCTGTCGATGCTGTGACCAGGGTACCTAACTATAGTTCCCTCCGGAGCCTGACAGATACAAACTTTGATTCTGTTCATTACATTACATTAGGGATTTCTATTCCGCCATTACCTTGCGGTTCAAGGCAGATTATAAAATAATTATCGAAGATGCATTACAAAAAGATATCTGGTCATTTTCAAGGAGAGTAAGAGATGAGTATGGCTAGTTGTTTTGGGATGGGGGCTTTAGTGAGAGACGGGATTTGAAACTTGCGGTGTTATTTCTTTTTCAGAGATTTCTTGAAGAGTATGGTCTTTATTTCTTTTCTAAATGTTTTGTAGTCTGGGGATGCCGTCAGTAGATTGGCGATTTGGTTGTCTAGTTTGGCTGCTTGAGTGGCTAGGAGGCCATCATATAGTTTTTTCTGTTTAACCTCCTTTGATTGGGGGGGAGGGGTGAATGGGGTGTGAGTTTTCCTATGTCTGGTTGAGGTGTTCTGGATGAGATGGTTGTTCAGGTAGTTTGGACTGTGACACCTTGGGGGTAATTCTGTATAGTGCGCAAGAAGTTAGGCGCCAAATGTTTGGCGCAGCAATGAGAGTTAACTGATGTTAGGCATCAATGGGGGGGGGGGGGGGGGTGAAATGACAGGTACCGCAGTGCACTAAGGCGCTATTCTATAACTTAGCACCTAAGTATCCTAATGCATAAGGGGTGTTTCCATGGGAAGAGCATGGGCATTACAGCTATTTCAGCGCTGTTCCTCTGGCGCAGTCTGCCCTCCTCTGTCCTGTTTCTGTTTGGGCTACGGTTACCAGATTTTTCCGGAACTAATATCCGGACCCATGGCCCCACCCCAGGCCCACCAAGTTCCACCCATCCCTGCCCAATTCTGCCTGAGTCGCACCCCATTCTGCCCCCCAGCTCCACCCCCCTCAACCGGTTTACTTGCCGGGAGGGCATCTGTGCATGCGCTGGTGTGATGCGATGATGTCACATGCATGCGCGTGATGTCACCGCGTTGCATCCATGCGTGCGCAGATGCTGTCCCGACGTCGCTCCCAGCTGGAAGCTTTTCAAAACCTGGACAAAGTGCCGGGTTTTGAAAAGCCGTCCAAACATTTCTTCTAAAAGTAGGACTTATCCGGGGAAATCCAGATGTCTGGTAACCCTAGTTTGGGCAGAATGCAGGCAGAGGAGCAGCATTGAGGAAGCACACAAGCAGCTAAAGCAGGGGTGTCAAAGTTGGTCCTCAAGGGTTTTCAGGATTTCCCCAAAGAATATGCATGAGGTCTATTTGCGTGCACTGCATGGGTAGAAGACTGGCTTAGCAACAGACTTCAAAGGGTAATGGTAAACGGTACTCGCTCTAAATCGTCAAAGGTGACCAGTGGAGTGCCACAGGGCTCGGTCTTGGGCCCAATGCTATTTAATATCTTTGTAAGAGATCTGACTCATGGACTTCAAGGCAAAATTGCGTTATTTGCCGACAATGCTAAACTAGGCAACGTTGTGGGCAGGGCAACTAAACCCAACAGCGCAACCGCGCAAAACACTATGGAACAAGACCTACTTTTGCTTGAACAATGGTCTAGTACTTGGCAACTAAACTTTAATGCCAAAAAATGTAAGGTGATGCATCTTGGCAGCGGGAATCCTTGCACTACATACACCCTAAATGGAGAAAACTTAACAAAAACTAAAGTAGAAAGGGACTTGGGAGTAATCATCCGTGAAGACATGAAGGCTGCAAATCAGGTGGAGAAAGCCTCAAAAAAGGCTAGACAAATGCTTGGCTGCATCAGAAGAAGCTTTATCAACCGAAAACCCAAAGTTATAATGCCATTATACAGATCCATGGTGAGACCGCATCCATGGGAGTACTGTGTCCAGTTTTGGAGGCCACATTACCACAAGGATGTGAAGAGAATTGAGTCAGTTCAGAGAATGGCCACAAGGATGATCTCAGGACTTAAAGATCTTTCATATGAAGATCGTCTGAGCAGTCTGGATTTATACTCGCTCGAGGAGCGCAGAGAAAGGGGGGACATGATAGAAACTTTCAAGTACATAACGGGCCGCATTGAGGAGGAGGAGCAAATCTTCACTCTTAAGGGTCCCACAGTGACAAGAGGATATTCGCTAAAACTTAGGGGAGGAAGATTTCATGGGGACACCAGGAAATACTTCTTTACCAAGAGGGTGATTGATAGATGGAATGGTCTTCCAAGTCAGGTAGTCGAGGCTAGTAGCACGCTCGACTTCAAGAGACGATGGGACAAACATGTGGGGTCGCTACAGAGGTATGATAGGGAATAGTTTCTCAAGGGTAGAAGGGATCATGATTGGGCAGACTTGTTGGGCCGTCGGCCCTTTTCTGCTGTCAAATTCTATGTTTTTATGTTTCTATAGATCTCATGCATATTCATTGGGGAAATCCTGAAAACTCAACAGGATTGCAGCCCTCGAGGACCGACTTTGACACATGTGAGCTAAAGAATCTCTGCCATGCTGGTGAGCCTTTTGCATTTTAAAAGGTGAAGGTTGGGGGGGGGGGCTTTGGAACAGGGTGGGAAGAACATCCTGGCCCAGAGGGTCCCCTTGGAGCAGGTGACATTTAATTGAAGGGAGGGATTCTGGATTGGAGGGCATGTGGTGGACCTGGGGATAGGGGTTGGGAATGAAGGAGGAGAAAGGGAGAGATAATGGATGGGAGGGTGTGAGGATGGGGCAGGGAGAAGAGGAATTAGGAGCCACCTCCTTAATTTCTGCCCAGGGTCCCAGCATGTCTAATGCCAAACCTGTAGGGAAGTGAGCCCAGGTCTTCAACATTGGCAGGGTGGAGTGCTGCTGCTGAGTCACAGGGCTGAGCAAAGTTTCAGTTTTTCACCAGAGGATTTCTGCTGCATGAACAGGAAAATGAACAAGTGTCAGATTTTGAATTACTCTTCAGCTCTGGGATAATTAGAGCCCAGAAATAATTTTCTTTTTTAACAATGAGATGTAGCAATGGATCAGGGTGAGAGGAAGGTCACAAAGCTGCAGCTTTTTTGCACACTGAGAGCTGATCTCAGTTTTAATTGTAGTGTGAATTACATTTGGAAAAATAACAACTTTCTATGCAGAGTTCCTAAAGCCAGATGTGGACAAATGTACTCTGTCTTCCATGATCCTAAAGGAGAAATATTGCCTCTACAGAATATCCTTCCTTGTAAAAGCTAATAAGAGAAAAGCATATAACTTTTAAATTATGTACTAAGAAAACCTTTTATCTAATTTAGAGGGATAATTACTACGGTGCATTGAGACTAGAATGCATGATACCGCATTTGCCTCTTGAAGTGCATTAAATAGCAATATCTTGTTTTATATTATTGTAATCCACATTCATTTAAGTCATCATGGGAAGCATAATGTAGCCTCTAAGGGGTTAAAAATACATGAATCCTGGGACTCATGGGGAAGTTTATGTATTTATATTTGCTATGACTTTCTAGCTTTGCATTTGCAGGTATTTTTTTATAAATTCTTTATTCATTTTTATACTTACATCAAGTGCATCAAAAAAGTTACACCATTTTAACTTAAGTATATGACTTGAAATTCTACATTCTTCATATTAAATAGAATTATCCTTCCCCCCCATCTCTTCAGTATCTCATAACACATATACCATATAATAAATTCATCCTTCCCCCACCCCATTCTTTCATTTGTACAAAACAGGGAAATAATACCTATTCATTGCAATATTTTGTTAATGGCCCCCACACATCTTGAAATTTATTAAAATTCCCTTTCTGAATAGCTAATGTTCTTTCCATTTTATAAATATGACACACTGAATTCCACCAAAAACTGTAGTTTAATCTATTCCAATTTTTCCAATTACATGTTATTTGTTGTATGGCAACTCCTGTTAAAATAAGTAAGAGTTTATTATTTTTGGAAGAAATTTGGCTCTTAACCCTCATAGACATGCCAAATAATACTACTCCTATTTGTACCCCTCAATCCCCCTGTCTTCCAGGTACCTATCCAATCCTTCTTTGAAGCCCTGTAGCGTGCTCCTGCTTATGACATCCTCCGGTAATACATGGAACGCGTTACCGGAGGATGTCACAAGCAGGAGCACGCTACAGGGCTTCAAAGAAGGTTTGGATAGGTACCTGGAAGACAAGGGGATTGAGAGGTACAGATAGGAGTAGAGGTAGGTTATAGGGATAAGATTAGAGGCAGTTACAAAATTAGTCAGGGACACTGTTCAGGCAATTAGGCCTGATGGGCCGCCACGGGGGCGAACCGCTGGGCAAGATGGACCTCTGGTCTGCCTCAGCGGAGGCAACTTCTTATGTTCTTATAATGCCACATGATTTTCTAATAAACTATTAATTTGGCCCCAAATTGATTTCTAAAAATCCATAATAAATGGGCAATAGAACAATAAATGATCAAAGTCCCTGCCTCAAGATGACAATGTCAACATCTATCAGACTTAGAGCGATCTAATTTTTGTTAACGAACAGGGGTCCAGAATACTCTATGCAATATGTTTGTCTCATTTGCAGGTTTTGAAAGAATGTTCTCTGCTGTTCTGCTTCTGGCAGGGATCAGCTGATGACGTTACAATGGCAAGATTCTAGAGCTGACAGTTGAAGTTGATTGGGTTGAAAACTTTGAAAGAGGCAGCTGTGTGCTGGAAACTGCCTTTGTCACTGTGGTATTTTGTTGGTAAAGTTTTAAAGACTGAGAGTTTGTTTAGTTAACTATACTGTAGAGCCTGTGGAATGTATTTGGCTCTTATGGCTCCTTTTACTAAGGTGCATTAGGGCTTTAACACGCGGAATAGCAAGCGCTAAATTGCCCTGCGCGCTAAACCTTAACGCCAGCATTAAGCTGTCGTTATTCTAGAAGCGTACCGCGTGGTGTAGCGCGTGGTAATTTCGTATGTGCGCTAAAAACGCTAGCGCACCTTAGTAAAAGGAGTCCTTAGTGTGTGGCTGTGATTAGAACTGATAATTTGACAGTCTTGCTGAGAGAACTGGACTGTTTAGGGTTTTATGGGGCAACTCTACAACCTTGTACTTGCTTTGCGGCCACTTAAAACTGTCCTGGGGGTGGGGTACAAAGCATGCAAAACTCCTCATAGCCAATATTCCAAAAGGCCCCTCCAGAAATCCCCCCACTCTTCTGTAGTTTCCCCACACCCTCAACCTACCTCTCCTAAATCCTGATGGTCTTAGGGATTTTGAGGCAAGAACAATCCCCAGTCACTCCTGTCTCTGCTGGTGCCAGGTTCAAAAAGGCACCAGTGAGCAATGACCCCTAGTGATACTCATGGTACTTCTGCTAAGAGTCACACCACCATGTAAGGGATTTTATAAGACCCCTAGCAACCCTTATAAGGCAGCTATTTATCAAACTACCATATAAGGGCCTGTTATTTTTGATGACTGACCAAACTGGAAACTAGATAAGAATATAAGAAAAACCATTGCTGAGTCAGATCATGGTACATTGAGCTCTAAAAATGATGGCCTGTCCAAGTCTACCAGGCTAATAATTTTTTTATGGATTTTTCCTCTATAAACTTGTGCAAACCCTTGTTGAACCCTGCTATGTTAATTGCCTTAACCACATCCACTGGCAAAAGATTTCCACAACTTAATTATGCATTGCATGCAAACATCCTCTCTATGATTAGTTTCCACTCTGCTGGCCATTAGTTTCAGGCTAAAAATGTTAGGATGTGCTAGTGCAGCTTATTAAAAGCTGGTTAAAGGGGACAGAGAATTTTTATCTGATTACCCATAAAGTTAAACTTATGAAAATCCACCTCTTCCCCCTAATTCTACAATTGAAGTGCAGTTACATACACAATTGTGCATGTAGTTATGGAACAGTACAAATAACAACCAGAGGTGCTGGTCTGTAAAACCACAGTAAGGAAACAACCACAGAACAAGCCAACAGGATAAAATCCAAACAACTTTAATGAACATAACCCGACATGACCATGTTTCACGCTCAGGCTGCGTCAGGGGTTAAATACTAAGGCCCTCTTTTACAAAGGCGCACTAAGCGTTTTGGCGCGCTAAATTAACACATGCTAACCGCTAACGCGTCCATACGATAACATGTACGCGTTAGCATTTAGCGTGTGTTCAGCGTGTGCTAATATTTAGCGTGTGCTAAAAAGCTTAGCGCACCTTTGTAAAAGAGGGGGTAAAATTCAAAAATAAATAATATATAAACATATCATACCACACATATACATCATTAAAAAAGCATATGTACATTTTTTTCAAACATAATGTTGCATAAAAATCCTGCTCATTTGTGTGCTAATATTAAAAAACAATCATTACATACCTATAATGGGTTTGAACATCGATTGCCCTGATTTATTAAAATGCATCCATAATAAACTGGAAAGTGACCACAAGCATAGGCTCAACAATCTACAAAAACCAATCTCAAAAATTACTAAACTGACAAAATGAAAATCAATGACTCAATAAAGAAAACTTACTGTTGGCAGTGCAAACTAAATGCTCCTCTCTCCTTTCAAACCAGCTGCTAATGGCAGCCATGTTTTAACAGCCGCATATATGCACAAACCAAAGGTCAGAGGTTGAGGAAGGAAAAAAAAAAAATTTGTTAAATAGAATTGATGTTTAAAAATCAATCAAAATTTGTTAATACTAAAATCATGAATTTAAGTGATGTCCATAGATCAAAAAAAATTGATCTTCTGAATGTGCAAATCCATTCAAACCGATCAGACAATAAACTTCAAACTTTTCACACCATGAAATTGTATTTTTTATAATAAATATGTATTAAAAAACCTTTACAAACTTAAATAAATGCTATGTTCCAACATAATCTTTTTTGCCTCCAATGACGCCATCATTGTGTGACTTTCTAGCATTGTGAATATAACCATAAAAGAAACAAAGCAAATCAAAAATTGGAACAACTTATAGATAACCCATATCATAGCAACAATTTAATTTACAGATCCTCCCTCCCGACCATCCTGTGGTCCTCTGGAACCTCTTTTCCTCCCTCCCCCTTTCTTTCCCCCTCCCCAAGTTCAAGTTCATTTGATATACCGCAAATATAAAACCAAAGTTAAAATCTAAGCGGTTTACAATAATAGTAAATATGTAAAAAGGGGTGGGAATATGGAACAAATCAATAAATCAATACATATATTACATATAGATGTGAAACATAAGGAAAAGAAGTAAGGTTGATTACAATAAAAATTAAATTCCAAGGGTGGGAAAAGGAAAAAAACATAGGATTGACGAAGTCCCATGTCCCTCCCTTTACCCCCTAGATCAAACTGGGCCTCTCAAAGTAACTGGTGGTCCAGCAGAGGTCTTTGGGGGCAGAAGTGCAAATCCCTCCTGCCCTCTCATGGAAGTAATCTAAAATGGCTGCCGCAAACTCTCTTGGCAGCTCATAGTACTATAGGAAGTACCACGAGAGGTCACCCGCATACAGGGCCGCCATCAGAAATTTCTGGGCCCCTTACTGAGCAATCCTATTGGGCCCCCCACGCACCCCTTCTCCCCCTGACCCCCCACTTCTTCCATGGGCCGAATACACACATACTTTTCTCTGTCACCGCACTCTTTGACCAAAAGATTTGTAAGCCTGCAACCACGTCAAGGTAGACTCTTTCAGCAGGGCCCTAACCTAACCTAAACTAAACTAATCTATACCTATCTATTCTAAACTAACATATGTCTAATACTGAACTAATAACATACTAACAAACATCTGCATAATAAATAACTAATAAATAATAATGCTAGTAGCTATAATTCACTTTTGAATGTAAATTCTCAGTTAAGGATTTCTTTTGACCTTGTAGGCCAGAAGTAGATCACAATTGCACAATATTTTTTGTAACAAGTATTAAATGTGTTTTTATAAATACTGTAAGCTTAATAAATATATAAGAAAAAACTACACATATGAGCGCATATCTGAACATACACATCTGTATGATCCCATCTTCCTCAGCTTGCCCATAGCTACATCATGCATGTTAAAAATGTACAATATGTTGATATGTGCACCTTCCTTCCTTCCCATCCATCCTCCTCAGCCTGTCCTTACACATCCACAGCTGCATGTTAATGATGATGTATATGTTATGATGATAAATAAGTGCATATGAGCACATCATTAACATGCAGCTATGGATGAATATAAAAAAGAAACAATATTCTGTACAATTGTAAATTTATAAATCAGCGTCTTCTCCCCACTCTCTCTTCCCCATTTCCCTTCAGCATCCTCAGCCCACTCTCTCTTCACTTTCCTTCAGTGCACGCACATAAAAACAAGCAAGTAATTTATATCATTTTCATTCTATTCATTCATAGAAATTAAAGTCTAAATAATGCCAGTCACATAACAAAACATGATTTTACAAAAATAATTCCCTGCACAGTCAAGCCTGCAAGGATTACTAGATGTCTTTCAGCAGCTCCCCTCCCTCCCTCCCCCTTACCTTTGTGGCCAAGTCAAAATGATCTATCAACAATAAAATTTTACAAACACAAAGCACGCTGTACGCAGAGAAAATGTTAATTATCATTTATATTCCGCAGGTTTTCAAAGAGGTCAAGGCAGATGACTTTATGCAATGTCACCTCAGTAACAACTATACAAAAAGACAAATATTCCCCCTCCCTTTTTACTAAAACGCGATAGCGGTTTTTAGTGCAGGGAGCTGCGCTGAATGCCCCACGCTACTCTCAACGCTCATAGGCTCCCTGCGCTAAAAAACGCTATTGCGGTTTAGTAAAAGGGGCCATAGTGCAAAATATAGACAGCATATATAAATTCTCAAAGCAGACACATTTTGATCACTAAATTGAAAATAAAATCATTTTTCCTACCTTTGGTAATTTCATCAGTCTCTGGTTGCACTTTGTTCTTCTGATTCTGTATCCAATATTTCTTCCCTTCTTTCAGCCTCCTGTATGCTTTCTCTCCTCCAGACCTCATTCCCTCCCCAAACTTTTTCTTTGTTTCACCCTGCCCCTTCTTTCTTTTTCTCTCTCTCCATACCCCCTATCTTTCTGTATGTCTGGTTTTTTTTTTCTCTCTCTCTCACCCTGCCCCCTTCTTTCTTTCTCTCTCCACACCCTCTTTCGTTCTGTATGTCTGTCTTTCTCTCTCTCTCTCCGTGCCCCATTTTTCTTTGTTTCACCCTGCCCCCTTCCTTTCTTTCTGGCTTCCTGTCCCCCCCTTTCTTTCTTTCTCCCTGCCCTCCCCAATGCCACAACCATTGGGAAAATGCTGCCACCACCACTGGGGAATAGGCTGCCACTGCCACCATCGGGAACAGGCCGGCGCCGAGTTCGCCCTGCTTCTCTTCCCCGCGGGGGCCAACCAACTCTCGCCACACGACGTCAATTCTAACATCGGAGAGGACGTTCTAGGCCAGCCAGGCAGCGATTGGCTGGCCCAGAATGTCCTCTCCGATGTCAGAATTGACGCGAGTGGCGAGAGTTGGTCGGCCCCACAGGGAAAAATAGGGAGAACTTGGCGCCGGCCTGTTCCCGATGGCGGCGGTGGCACTCAAGTGGCTAAAGAGCCACAGTTTGCTGGCCTAGGGAGAACACTGGAGGGTGGCCAGCTGTGCACCCCCTTGGGACATAAACCCGGGGCGGGGCGGACTGCCCCCCCACCTTGGTATGCCACTATCGGTACCTCACTCCCTCCCCATGACCAAAAATTCTCCTTTCTTCTATTCCCCGTGTACACACCATCTCTTTCCCTCCCTTCCTCTCTCCCAAGTCCATGCCTTCTGTTTCCAAAAACCCATTCCCATCCCCCACTCAGCATCTCTTTCCCTCCCTTCCTCTCTCCCAAGTTCATGCCTTGTGTCCAAAACACACTCCCTCCCCCCTTTTGTGTTCCGCATTTGCCTCCCAGCCCATCTTTGCAACTTTCTCAGCAAAACGGAGCTCGAGCCGAGAGGCTTGTCTCCTATTTCCTGCCTGCCCTGCGGCGCACAAATAGCCGACCGGAAGTATTCTCCGACGTCAGCGCTGACGTCAGAGAGCAGGCTTTGCTTAAGCCCTCCCTCCGACGTCAGCGCTGACATCGGGGAACACTTCCGATCAGCTATATGTGAGCGGCAGGGCAGGTAGGAACAGAAGATGAGCCTCATGGCTCAAGATGTATTGAACTCAGCGGGTCCCCCGTCCAGCTCTCTCCTGTGCACCTGGGGCGGACCTCCCCCCCGCCCCACCCCCCCACCTAGGTACCCACTTAGGCGGCGGCAGGAGAGCTTTCTGCCCGCTTAAATCATTCTGAATATCGGCCCCATAAAGTCAGATAAAGTTATACAGATAACTTTCTGTACAATGTTATATAGAGAAACATATATGGATAATTTAGCCATATAAAGTTTTTACTACATATTTAGGGCTCCTTTTACTAAGCTGTGAGAGCGTTTTTAGCGCGTGCTTAGCGTGCGCAGAATTGCCGCACGTGCTAGACGCTAATGCCAGCATTGAGCTAGCGTTAGTTCTAGCTGCGTAGCGTGGGTTTAGCGAGCATGGCAATTCTGCGCATGCTAAAAACGCTATCGCAACTTAGTAAAAGGAGCCCTTAGTGGTTTGACTAGTACGGAAAGGCTTATTTATAGGTTTAAGAAGCAACAACCCTGCTGAATCTTTATCTCTGTATACGTATACCTTTCAAGACCTACATTTTCTAGAATTAGTAGTACCTGACTCAGTAAAGAGTCAGCATTTCACATTTTTTAATGAATGTTTGTATGTTGTAATCTGTGGAGTAATTATGCAGTGATGATAATTATATATTTGGAACAAATGCACAGTGCAAGCTGAAAGGAGTTTGAAGATGAAACAAATGAAATCAGCTTCTTGTCTCTTATTTTTCCTGTTTTATCTGTTTTTACGTACTTATTAGGAGTGGGCAGCCAGAAAATTTTTGTTTCGTGTTGTTTCCTATGTCATTTCTGAGAATGTTTGTTTCAGTCATTTTCGTTGGCCATTTTTTCATCTTGGTAGTAATGTTGTTGAGTATGAACAGTTTATTTTTCTTTTTTTTTTACTTTAAACTTTTTATTTTTACAAAGGTGACAAAAAGTAAAAACAAATATAATGTAAAATAGGAAACCCCTCCCCCTCAAAGACCTGGGTCTAACAAATACAGGCCCCTTTTTATCAAGCCACATTATCGCAGGCCGCTGCGGTAAAAACTCTGATGCTCATAGAATTCCTATGAACGTCGGAGCATTTACTGCAGTGGACAGTGATTAAAAAAACCCTCACGTGACTTAATAAAAGGGGGCCACAGTGCATAATCCCTTTTAACAAAGACCAAAATTTATTCCTTTTTATTTATCACATACCCAAAAACACTGAACAAAAAAACACACACTACTCATTCCACTCAATAATAAACTGCAATAGAAGTAGTGTGGTGTTGCCCAAAACTAAATAAAAAAAGGGGGTCCTTTTACTAAGGGCTCCTTTTACGAAGGCGCGTTGGTGGTTTAACGCGCGTAATACCGCACGCTAAACTGCCGGACGCGCTAGCCGCTACTGCTTCCTTTTAAGCAGGCAGTAGTTTTTGGTCAGCACGGGGGTTAGCGCGTGATGAAAAGTCACACGCGTTAACCCTGCTAGCGTGCCTTTGTAAAAGGAGCCCTAAGGCACGCTAACTGATTTAGTGCGAGCTAACTCATTTAGCGTGCACCAAATGCTAAGGCACCCATAGAATATAATGGGCACCTTAGCATTTAGTGTGCGTTAATCTTTAACGCATGCTAAGTTGGTTAGCATGCCTTGGTAAATTTTTTACTTTTTATTTCTCATTTTTCAAACGGGAGAAAAAAATATCTCTGCAGGAATAATCTGTAATTATAACCAACACACAACATGTTGATTAACCACTGCATTCAATCATCGGTCAAAAAACCTTGCCATCAACACAGTCTCTAATGAGCAATCTCTTCTTCTTATGTATAGTAGCGCAAAACATCTTACTTAATCCTAAGCATACAGATAAACTTATTTGAATGTTTCTTCTTTATCTTTATCACTATCCATTCGCTAGAACAACCCCATATAACGGAATTCCAGAATGGAAGACCAGAGAAGGCGGTCAAAGTCTAAGAGACAGTAAAATGGCTTCTGGGAATTCAAGCCATAGAGCTTGTGCCAGATGCAGAATCGGGCTTGGGCAGATACTGCAAATACTTTATTGTGCCCAAGAAAGATTCAGATGACTGGAGACCAATCCTGGATCTGAAGTCTGTCAATAAAGCACTAAAGGTGTCTAGGCTCTGGATGGAGCCTGTGCACTGGTCTTTGCCTCAGTGGTGCCGGAAGAATTCCTAGCCATGCTGGACTTGACGGAAGCTTACTTGCATATTCCCTTATTCCCAGAACACAGAAAATTCCTCAGATTCCATGTTCTGGAATAGCACTTTCAAATCTCGGCACTTCTGTTTGAGTTGGTAACAGCACTTTGCACCTTTACTAAGGTGATGGTGGTGGTAGCAGCGCACCTGCACAAGGCAGAGATTCATGTACAACCATACTTGGACGATTGGCTAATCAGGGCTCCATCCAAGACCAATGGACACAAGGCAGTGATACAAGTTATCCAGCTCTTGCAAGACCTGGGATAGATTATAAAATCCTAAAAGAGTCACTTGGAACCATTTCAATCCCTGAAGCACTTGGGGATCCTCTTTAACAGAAGGCTATGTTTTTCTACCTAATTCACGCAAGCTGAAGCTAAGAGTCTAGATTTTGGAGTTGTTGGCAATGCATGCTCCTACAGTTTGGCAATACCTTTAGGTACTGGGGTCAATGGTAGCGACCATAGCAGTGGTACCTTGGGCAAAAGCTAATTTATGCCCGCTTCAGAATGTGCTGTTATCCTACTGGTCTCAGCAGACAGATTTGCTCCAGATGCCGTTGACATGGATGACAGAAGTGCATCAAAGCTTGCATTGGTAGGTTCGGGGAGAGACACTGTCCAAAGGCATGCCTAGCCACATTTTCTCTTAGGTGATACTGATGACAGATACCAATCTCTACGGCTGGGGAGGTCATTGTGAAGGTCACCTGATTCAAGGACGATGGTTGCCTTTTCAGAGAAAATGGTCTATCAACAGATTGGACCTGAGAGCCATTCGCTTAGTGCTGCAGTAATTTGAAAAGATCCTGGAAGGCAAAGCAGTCAGCAGTCAGAGTCTTCTCAGACAATGCCACAACAGTGACATGTGTCAACAGAAATGGAGACACCAAGAGTGCTCCTTTGAAACTAGAGGCTCAGTTGTTGTTTTGCTGGACAGAATCCTACCTACAAGCTATTTCAGTGGTGCATGTAATGGAAGTGTACAAGCAGACTATCTCACTCATCAGGCTCTGGTATCCAGGAGAGTGGTCTTTGCCCCAGAGAGCTTTCAACAAAATTGTAAAGCATTGGGGGAGGCTGACGTTCGATTTAATGGTGTCAGTGGTCAACAAGAAGGCTTCTTGTTACTTCAGCCTCAAAATAGATCCTGGAAGCACCAGCATAGATGCCGGGGTACAACCGTGGCCAACAAAGGACATATTGTATGTATTCCCCATTGGCCAGTGATAGACTGTATTATTCAAAGAATAGAGACCCACCAAGGGCTGGGGATTCTCATGCATTGGATTGGCAGCATTAAACATGGAATGCAGATCTGGTTTGGCTACAACAGAACAAGTGCCTCAGACTACCACTGCTCCCAGTGCTATTTTCACATGGTCCAATTGCCCTAGAGCAGGGGTAGGCAATTCCAGTCCTCGAGACCCAGAGCCAGGTCAGGTTTTAAGGATATCCACAATAAATATGCATGAGATAGATTTGCATCTCAAGGAGGCAGTGCATGCAAATCCATCTCATACATATTCATGGTGGAGATCCTGAAAACCTGACCTGGCTCTGGCTCTCGAGGACTGGAATTGCCTACCCCTGCCCTAGAGAGTCTGGAATGCTTTGGTCTTACGGCATGGTTCTTGAGTGTACAGCCCTAAAGAAGAAAGGATATTCAGAGGGGGTTATAGTTATGCTCTTATGATCTATGAAGTTGGCTATGGTCACAGTCTGTGCTAAGGCTTGGAAGACTTTTCAGCGCTGGTGTGCAGAACAGAAGGTGGAGCCTTGTAGGGCCTTGATTTCCATGGTCTTTAATTTCTTCAAGACGGTCTAAAAGAGCCTGGCGGTTGGCCCCTTCAAGGTACAGGTGATAAGCTTCTTGTGTCTTATGGCTTGAATGGAGAAAAGGTCTTTGGCTTCCCATCCGGATGTGTCCAGGTTTCTGAAGGGAACATTGCATTTGCATCCTTCTGTGCAACAACCATTTCCATTGTGAAATCTTAGCATCGTGCTACAGGCCCTCAATAGAGCCCCATACGAGCTCATGCAAGAGGTGTCACTGATGAATCTGACAATCAAGATGGTTTTCCTGGTAGTTATTGCCTCGACAAGAAGAGTTTCAGAACTTCAGGCTCTGTCATGTAGAGAGCCATTCCTCAGATTTACCGAGGCGGGTGTGCCTCTTCACATGGTGCCGTCCTTTCTGTCAAAGGTGGTGTCAGCATTCCATGTCATTCAGGAAGTCTGACTGCCTCCATTTCAGGATCCAGCTAGAAATTAAAAGGACAAAGTTTTGGAGTTACTGGACGTGAGGAGAGCTCGCTGTTATCTTGAGGTGATGAATGATTTTCATCTTTCAGATCGTCTTTTTGGGATCACCAGACCTGGCAGACTGGGGAAGCCTGCATCGAAGGCTTCAATTTCCATATGGATATGCATAGCTTTCTCATCTGATTACACTGGCTGTAGTAAACAGCCACCAGTCTCCTTGCAGGCATTTTCCAACATAAGGGTGGCTTTTTCAGGGCAGCATCCCAGGCAGTTTCACTTGAAGACATTTGTAGGGCAGCTACATGGTCCAATCTCCATACTTTCACAAAGTTTTACAGAGTGGACTTGAAGGCACAAATGGATGCTGCTTTTGGGTCTTTGGTGCTAGCAGCAGACTCATCTGCCCCACCCTAGACTCAGGGAACAGCTTTGTACGTCAAGACTCATGTTTCTTTATACTGGAAAGAAGATTATCAAGGTAACTTTAGTTTAGTTTATTGTCATTTCTAGCCCGCCTTTATCCAAGGCGGATTACAAAATATACATACACAATAAAGAATTAAAATACACAAACAACAATTAACAAGACTCCTTGCCTATAAACCCAACTTCGTACCAAATACTATACTTAATGGCACAGAACACATACCTTCCTATCCACTGTTTAAGCTATTCTATCACACTAAGGGCTCCTTTTACTAAGGTGTGCTAGCGTTTTTAGCGCACGCAGGAAATTACCACTTGCTACATCGCGCGCTATGCTTCTAGAACTAACGCCAGCTCAATGCTGGTGTGTCTAGCGCGCGGGGTAATGTAGCGCGCGTTAAAGCCCTAGCGCACCTTAGTAAAAGGACCCCTAAGTGTCATATTTCATGATACAGAACAAATGTTTTTTAACATTTGCTTACATTCCTGCAGCTCTCTCAACTGACGTAAATCCACAGGTAATTTGTTCCACTCCATAGGCCCTGCACAAGAAAACACTCTTTTCCTTGTATTCTCATAGTAAAGACTTTTTGAAGATGGAACAATCAAACTTGCCTTTGTGGAAGATCTTTTTTTTTTTTCATTTAATATGCAAATTTTATTGAAATTTTAAACATAATTAAAACATACAATGTAGAAAATTCCACTTTTACAATATGTTAATGTCCATTATAATAATAATAACAACAATAAATACATCCATATATAGCATTCCAAATCAATCCCTCTCCCCGTCCCGCTGCCACAATGCTATAGGCAATTTTCTACGTATATGGTGGGAATGCCCTATATTAACACCTTGTCCCAACTTTTAGGGGTTTCGATTCCCAACACTCTCCAATGTTGCTTATTGGGGCTGACTTCTATTTGTGTGACTAGATGGCAAATACGTCTATTATGCATGGGGTTAGCAGCGATTCGATGTCTTATAGCTGCTTATTGGATACAACCCCTGGTACCAGATGAATACGAATGGAGAGTGAAATTTTTAATGATAGGGAAGATGGAAATTTATGTAGCTAAGCGTCAAGGGTATTATCAATAATCGTTGCAATCTTGGATTGTTATCACTAAGAAATTGAATTCATTGAATGTACAGCTATGCAAAGCGATTTAGATTCCAATATGCCTTTGTGGAAGATCTAAATTGTCTCGTTGGAACATATGGTGCCAGACAGCCACTTAAATACCTAGGCATCGTATGATTAAAACTCAAGAAAACCATCAGCAATAATTTGTATTTACTCGAAACTCCATAGTCAACCAGTACATTGCAGTATAATGGCTTGTAACATGCTCAAATTTTCCCATCCTACACAGCATACGCATTATTGAATTTTGAGCCACATGCAATGCACGCATGCAAGTTGCTGGAATTCCCCCCCCCCCCAAAAAAAAAAAAACAATATTGTAGTAATCCAACCCTGCGAGTACCACTGTTTGAACAACTTTCTTAAAATCATACTTTGATAAGTATGATTGAAGATTAACATACACAACTTAGGGCTCCTTTTACAAAGCCGCGCTAGCGGGTTTAGCGCGCGCGACTTTTAATCACGCGCTAACCCCCGCGCTGGCCGAAAAAACTACCGCCTGCTCAAGAGGAAGCCCTTAAAGTAAGGTTTTTAAAATCACATTCTGCACATGTGAGCCAAAATTAAGCTGAGCATCCAGCAATACCCCTAGATAAGTTTCATTTTCTGTCATTTTTATCTATTTAACACATTTATTGTCATCAGCATGATCTCTCGTCATCAACATAATCTTAGTTTTTGCCACATTCAGCATCTTCCCATATATGAATAATACAGTCACCATGCCAGAACTAGTGTAATCCTGCTATTCAGTAGGCCTAAATTAAACATCAGCCTTATTCAGATACTAGCTGTGTACCACCATTATTCAGATAATGTAAACTCTGCCCTTGCTCTGTTCAAAACCTGTCTCATACAATGTTTATGTTTATTCTTGAACTTGATATATGCCATATATCGCCATTTCTGTCACACAGGTCACAGCGGTTTTACAAATAAATTCTAAGACATCATTTAGGTTTTAGAAAGGAATGCCATCAAATTTATAGGACAGACCCGCCCTCCTCCAAAAAAAGTACATAATAGGTCATAAAATGTTAGATCTCTGGGGCTACCTCATCCCCTTTCTGAGAGGTCAGCTATGACTTTACCCCCACCAAATGAAAACTCAGAAACCATACATACAGGAGGAGGGGATACATGCAACTGAGGGAAGGAAAAAGAATACTACAGTCAGATTTTAGGACCAATACTATCTTTATAATAGCTTTAATTTTGAAACAATTTTTTATTGATTGTTGGCAAATGAGCACCAAGAGCAAAACAAACAGCATCAGCAGATTACAACAGTGATGTATAATTTCAGCTGTGTGACTAGCTAGAAGAAAGAAAATGGCTAGATTCATATCGGTCTGGATTCAGACCTTGTTCTGCCCCCACAGCTTTCTGTGCAAGCGTAGTATTGACAGTCTATAGCTCATTCATTATTTATTTATGGATTTATTTGGATTTAACTTACATTTTTTTCAATAGTAGCTCAAGATAAATTATGTTCAGGGTTTACAATCTAAGTTCCTGCTTGAGACAATGGAGGGTTAAAATACTTCTTGCTTGGTCCGGTAGCTTTTACATCTCATTGATTAAATGATACATGTGTCCCCCTTCTGTCCAGCTTCCTTGAAAATTGATTTGCTCATACCTCAGTCAGATTTAACCTTTGACCCCATTGGTTAATTTCAGGACCACCAGACCTTGAGTAGTCATCTGTCTCCCACCTCCTACACAAAACATCTTGGCTCCAGCATGGCGAGTGAAAGTCTCATAAGTCTTTTCACCCCTTCTTCACCCTTGCAAATTCATCACGTTTTTCATTGATTTGACATTTATCAACTGCAGTACTATTCACCTCCATTTCCCACAGAGGCTATTTAACAAATTTAACAGTCCATTCTGCCAGTGGCTGTTAAACTGAGCTAATTACTACTCTGGTTCCAACAGTCTTCATTTAGTAAGTCTTTTGTCTGTTCTTATCTGTATTAAAGTGCTGGAAATCTTCTCTATTAATATCAGATTGGTTTACTTACTGTATATATATAAATAACACTGGAAAAAAAATGCAATATTAAGGCAGAAAAGGTTTTGATATGGAATTGGGATGGTCCTCATATCCCTACTAGATGAATGTGAGGCAGAGGATTCACCCTGGTATTAGGACTGCTGGATTTCTCAACAGCATGTGGTACTGTAATTGTTCGGTTCAGATTAGAGAATGACATGGTGAAAGAATGTATCACCACCCCCAACCCCACGGATAACCACGGGAAACCATCCCCATATCAATTTTTTAAGGAGAGAGGGAAGAATCAGAGTATGAATGGGCACAACCACTGATCCTCAAGCCTTGCATGGAAGAATGCTGATGTAGAAGGACTGAGGTTGAGATAGACCCTAAAGAATGACATTCTCTGGTATCCAGAGCAGATATTGTGATGTCATAATGCCTCATTCCACCAATGCCTAAGAACCAACTTCATCAGTGATGTCACAATGGCTTTGTTGTCATATACTTGGCTCACATAAGAATTAGAGTATGAATGGGCACAGCCACTGACCCTCAAGCCTTGCATTGAAGAATGCTGGTGTAGAAGGACTGAGGTTGAGATAGACACTAAAGAATGACATGGGATGGTTTCCCATAGTTATCTGCAGGGATGGGAACAGAGATGAATTTTGTTACTGTGCCATTCTCTAATTCAGATCCTCATCACCTCCATGGATGCAGACCTGTGGGGTATGTTTATGTTTATTAAAATTTGATATACCGCCATAGCCATACAACTGTTCTGGGCAGCTTACAATAAAATATATCAAAAGATTTAATTATTGAATCCCACCCGGTACAGATCAATAAATATGATCATTCAGAGGAATATCATGCCCAAATGCTAAATTAAATAAATAAGTTTTCAAAAGACTTTTAAAAACTTTAAAATTCATTTCCAACCGAATCTGACTGGGAAGCTGGTTACAGAGAATTGGTTCCAAATAAAAGAAAGCTTTTGAACAGGTAAATTCCCATTTAGTCCTTTTGAGCGATGGTAAAACCAACCTATTATCCTGTGGGATCAATACCGTCACCTTAAGCCACTAATTGAGTTGATTTGGTTGATACTCACTTCTATATCTGCGTGGATGATCTGCTTCTACTGATGCCTCTTGAACCAGATTTACCTATAATCCTGAATAAGCTGACTACATCTTTACATGTGTTTTTAAGAATGGGCTAAAAACAACAAACTTTGCCTGAACCCAACTAAAACTGAACTTATGTTCATCCCTAACCCAAGCAGTCACACGTCTGAAGTCAAGATCCCTTTTGGCAGCTAAGAGCTTTGACTTAAATTAAAGATCAGAAACACTGGGTTACAACTACACTCAACACTTACACTGATTCCCCAAAGCCACTGTCAGAAGCTGCCTCTATGATCTGCATCAACTACCCTGTCTCAATGTATACACTGAGAAAGCAAGCCTTGTCACAGTTGTTCATGTCATAATAACATCAAGGTTAGATTACTGGAATGCACTTTATGTTGGTCAGATTACAAAGGGTTTGCACCAATTCCAATTGATTCAGAATATCAGCATGATTGATAGATGGTTGCAGTGGCATAGTAATGGGAGGTGGCACTGTCATGGTGAGTGCACCGGCACCTCTCCTTCTCTTTGCCCCCCCACCCCGTTACTTCCCACTCCTCTCTCACCATTTGCGTGCCTTCACTCCCCTCCCACCATACTTCTAGCTCTTCACCTGCATGAGCAACGGCTCCAACCTGCTGCTCGCTCCGGCCTCCGTGATCCCTTCTGACGTTACTTCCAGGTCCCGTGACTAGGAAATGACATCAGAGGGAGAACCAACGCCAGTGTGGGCAGCAAGTTGGAGATGCTGCTTGCGCCGGGGAAGCTAAGCAGGTTTGGGGGAAGGAGCGCGGGCATACACAGGGGGGAACTGGAAAGGAACGGAAGCAGAGAAGAGAGTGAGGGGGCGCCACCGTGCCACCACCCCAGGTGCCTCTCACCCTTGCTCTGCCAGTGGAAGGTTGTAAGCACGTGATCACATCATTCATTTTCTACAAAACTTCATGGGCTACAAGTACAATATAAGTCTAAATTTAAAACTTTTTCTTATCATTAATGCCCCAAAACCAAATGGACCAGAGTACTGAATAACCAAGACCCCCCTTTATGCACTTCTAAGGATGCTAAAGTCCTCACAAAGAATATCAACTATACTCTCTCCAGAGAAAATCGCACAATGTGACTCACAATAATGAGCCTTCTCTAGAGTGAACATAAGAACATAAGAATTGCCGCAGTTTGCTCACGCGGCAGCCCTTAGGTCAAAGACAAGTGCCCTAAGTGAGACTAGCCTTACCTGCGTACATTCTGGTCTAGCTCCTGCTGTAAATCTGACTGTAGTATTCTTTTTCCTTCCCTCAGTTGCATGTATCCCCTCCTCCTGTATGTATGGTTTCTGAGTTTTCATTTGGTGGGGGCAAAGTCATAGCTGACCTCTCAGAAGGGGGATGAGATAGCCCCAGAGATCTAACATTTTATGACCTATTATGTACTTTTTTTGGTGGAGGGCGGGTCTGTCCTATAAATTTGATGGCATTGCTTTCTAAAACCTAAATGATGTCTTAGAATTTATTTGTAAAACCACTGTAACCTGTGTGACAGAAATGGCGATATCAAGTTCAAGAATAAAATAAACATTGTATGAGACAGGTTTTGAACAGAGCAAGGACAAAGTTTACATTATCTGAATAATGGTGGTACACAGCTAGTATCTGAATAAGGCCGATGTTTAATTTAGGCCTACTGAATAGCAGGATTACACTTGTCTAACTTTGTCTTGAATCCCTGGAGAGTGTTTTCCCCTTTAAAAACCTCCGGAAGAGCGTTCCAGTTTTCCACCACACTCTGGGTGAAGAAGAACTTCCTTATGTTTGTATGGAATCTATCCCCTTTTAATTTTAGAGAGTGCCCTCTTGTTCTCTCCACCTTGGAGAGGGTGAACAACCTGTCTTTATCTACTATTCCCTTCATTATCTTGAATGTTTCGATCATGTCCCCTCTCAGTCTCCTCTTTTCAAGCAGGTGAAAGTTTGGCTCCTCCCCCAGACCTTTAGCGGAAGCAGCACCTAATTAGCTAGTCACACACTCATAAGGACTAGCACCAGCTATATGTATTCTACCAAGACTTGCTCATCCACTAGAGAATGACACGGGGGTCAATTTTTCCCAATCCCCGCGGGAACTCATTTTCCTGTCCCACCCCGGCCGGTTCTTTTCCTGCCCCTACCCTATTCTTGCAAGCTTTGTCCTCATCTGCACAAGCCTCAAACACTTTAAAGTCATAAGTGTTTGAAACTTAAGGCAGAGCTTACAGGAATGGGAGAGGGAAAGCGACAAAACTCGCGGGGACGGGACGGGGGAATTGAGTTCCTGCTGGGATGGTGAAAAATGTGTCCCCGTGTCATTCTTTATCGTTCACTTTTATTGCAGCTGCAGTCATTTGCATGTACCTTTGCAGTATCCACGTGCAATTTTGCCCTCATTTTTTAATTCATGTTATTCTGTCTTGTCTGTTTATATGTTCTAGTTCTGCTTACATCTTGTGTATTATGTTGACATTATAAGTAGCATACTATGCCACAATGTGTACTGTTTTGAATAGTTATACCGCTGTAGTTGCCTGTCGGCCCATGTCTGGCTTGTTCTTGCTGTAGAGTTCAACTGATAAGTTTAAAGCAGAGTTAAAAACAATTCTCTTTTCAGATGCTTGTCACAATAAACAGTGACATTTAGCTTCTGAGAGTTTTCTGCAAGACACAAAAAGTATTCACCTAATGTATTTTCCCTCCTACTTTCCTATAACAATTAACCTTATTGCGTGTTGTATGCGATTTTCCCCCTCTCCCCCTTTTACAAAACGCAAAAGTGTTTTTTTTAGCACCGGCTGGCGCGCTGAATGCTGTACGTTGCTCCAATGCTCATGAGAATTCTATGAACGTTGGAGCAACGCACAGCATTCGGCGTGCCGGCCGGCGCTAAAAACCATTTTCGTGGCTTTTTAAATTTGTTTTGATTTTAGATTGAAAGCCGCCCAGACGGTTTTTATCCTTGGATAACTTGGAAACTCAGTTGAATTTCTTCAAAAAAGTAGTAAATAAATCCAAACGAATGAATAAACAAACCCATCTAATATAATAAAACCCTAAGCCACGCATGCGCACTCCCGCCTGCGCGCTCCCGTTTTCTGTGAGCTGTAGGGCACCGCGTGAAGGAGTACGCATGTGCGCGAATCTCTCTTTCTCTCTTCCCCCCCAGGCGGATGTCGGCTGCGGCAGCTGTTGGCAGCTGCAGACCGCGGCAGCTTTAGGCCACGGTGACTGTCGGTGGCTGCAGGCTGTGGCGGCTGGCGGTTGCCGGTGATTGCAGGTCACGGAGGCTGGCGGCGGCTGCAGGCCACGGCGGCTGGTGGCAGCTGCAGGCTGCGGCGGCCGAGCATGGAGCACGAAGCCAAGAAACCCCTGACAAAATGAAAACTGGAGGACTGAGACAGAACAGAAATAGTACCAAGACAGTCAATTAAACTACTGGAGACCATCCACAATTATGAAAAGAAGATGAAAGATGTTCATTGATTCCAGCTGGAGCAATTATATCCAGCTTTAAAATAGGACACCAGATTAATAGTTGCACAGGGAATTAGGGAAGGAGATAGGAAGAAAGACACAGGGACAGGGGCAGGGAGAGAGACAGAAAGACAGACAGACAAAGGGGGCCAGGGAAGGAGAGAGACAGAAAGAAAGACAGCAGGAGGAAGAGAGACAGAAAGAAAAAGACAGGGGTAGGGAGAGAAACAGAAAGGAGACAGACATATATTCTAGCACCAGCGGGAGGAAGGGAGACAGAAAGAAAAGAAGAAAGATACAGGGACAGGGAGAGACACAGAAAGACAGACAGACAAAGGGGGCCAGGGAGAGAGACAGACAGAAAGAAAGATAGCAGGACAGAGAGAGACACAGAAATAAAGACAGACAGACATATATTCTAGCACCCGTTAATGTAACGGGCTAAAATACTAGTATACTATATGTTCTCGCTTAGGGTTACCAGAACATGTACTCCTTTTGAATATGTACCCAATCTGTGTGTGCAACTAAATTGAATAATGAGCCAATTAGCGCTGATAATTGGCTTTTTAACAAGTAATTATTAGCTTTAATTGGCTAACATCTGGATTGGGGAATAGTTGCATAGTTGTCTGGGCAGGAAGGGAATCGTTGGCCCATGAAGTCCAACTTTTTGGGCTGGCCCTTCTACCCTCGGCCACATCATATACCCTTAACAACAAGCCAACAAGGATAGGACGGGAATTTTTATGACAAATTCTTCCTGTCCCGCAAACTGAATTCCTGAATTTGCAAACTAAAGCAGAAGAACAAGGATATTAGATACTGAAAATCATATAATCGCCACTGCCATAAGTTGCCTATCTGAAGCAATGATTTCTGTGCCATAGCGATTTCCCCATTAAACAGCTGACCTAAAAGCCCAGTGCAAGAAATGTGTTTAATTGGTTAGAATTATTTGGTAATTGGCTGTGTCATTTGCAGCATTGTTCATTTTGTTTTGTTTTGGTTAGCCTTCAGTTTTGTTTTGGAGGCAATGTCATTAAGAGAGCATTCTCCCCCCCTCCTCTTTTACTAAACCGCGATAGCGGTTATTAGCGCAGGGAGCCGCGCTGAATGCTCCGTGCAGCTCCTGATGTTCATAGGAACTCTATGAGCGTCGGGAACTGTGCAGAGCATGCAGCATGGCTCCCTACGCTAAAAACTGCTATCGTGGTTTAGTAAAAAAAAAAAAAAAAGGGGGGGGGTCTATTATTAGCAAATGAAAAAAACAAAACGTGTTTTTCTGCTCATTTTCGTTTATGCAATAACATGGGATATGTCTTTAACATTTCCTACATATATCATTGCTGATAACAGTCCAACTCTACATAGTACTGAAAAGCTCCTAAACAGTTCACCTGCTTCTGGACACTGCCTGAATTTTGCCAAGCTTAATGCACTTTCAGAGGGGAAGTGCTGCTTATTCCAGGACGAGTCAGGGTACTCACTTTTTTGCAAAGTATTTTGTCTTATCTTAGCTCCCAAATGAACCAATACTAACATTCGCAGCACCTTTCCAGTCCTCATCTAACCATCTTTTGCCTTTCAAACAAAATTTTGTACCCTCACTTTCTTGTATAATCACATCTCTAACACTATCAATTCCACTTTCTACATGCATGAAACACAATCAGTGGCGTAATGGGAATGAATAGTGACCGAGGCAGTGGCACCTCTCTCCCGCCCCCCCAACACTGTGCTTGCGCGCATCCCTTCCCCGTACCTTTTCATCTTCGGTGCCAGCAGCCACGAACTTGCTGCCCGCGATGGCTTCGGTGCTTTCTCTGACATCACTTCCTAGAGGCGGGTCCCAGAAGTGACATCAGAGAGAAGGCCGAAGTCGATGTAGCTGCTCGTGCTGAAGTTAAAAAGGTACGGGGGGAAGGGAAGGGGCGCATGTGTGGCAGAGGGAGCAGTGGGAAGGGGGGTGGAGAGCAGGAGGGGTGCCAGCGCATTGAGGAAGACAGCGCCTGGGGTGGAACGCCCCCCCTCGCACCCCTCTTACTATGCCACTGAACACAATTATGCATGCCTGTCTCTAATCCTATTTAACACACTGAACTATGGCACTAGGGATGCCAAAGTTGAAAACAAATATACATTGAAAGCATGTAACACAAGTACATTGACAAGAAGGGTCCGTTCATAGGAGTCCTTTTACTAAGCTGGGTTAAAAAGTGGTTACGGCAGTTTGGGGGTGGGGGTGATCGCGGCAGGGGAGATGAGCCATCTCTCCTGCTGCAATCGTTGCCAGGGGGGGGATTCTGTAACCAGTGTTGTTTTTGACATGCCGGTTATAGAATCTAGCTTTTAGGCAATGGATTGGCCCCTCCCTCGCCTAAAAGGTCTTGTTTTGGGCGTTTGGGACTTAGGCTAGTTTTTGGTTGATAATGTGTTGTAAGTTTAGATGTAGTAGTGGTCTGGGTGTTTAAACTGCTGATCGTAGAGGTAGGCCATTCTAAAAAAAAAAACTTATTTTGGACATTTTTTTCTGAGAATGGACATTTTTCCTGCTGCTACTTTCAGCATTTAGGGCCTTAGGCCAAAAGGGGACTTAGACATTTTTTTTTATTATGCCCCTCCACATATCTTAATAAAAAATTTAGCTTGTGACTTGGCCTGTGTTTTAGATTTCGGCCCCTTATGTGATTGACACCCCTGCTCTAAAGGATGCCGATCTTGGCAGCTGCCTAAGAAACAGCCACCGATCGTTTGTCAATCACACATCTGCGTCCTTTAGAGAATCACGTCTTTTTTTTGTTTGTTTTTTTCAAACAGACGCTTTAAATGTACGTAGGCCAGCATTTTACAAGCCTATATTTAAGGTGTCCGTCTTGTGCCTAGGGAGACACATAGGGCTCCTTTTACTAAGATACGCTAGCGTTTTTAGCACGCGCTGCATTGCCACTGCATTGCTGCTAACCCCGCACTACGCGCCAAGAACTAACGCCAGCTTAGTAAAAGGAGCCCTTAGGGATGCTTATGGACATCCAAGGCCACTTCCGGTCGAAACCACACCCTTGCCGGCTTTGGGCATCAATAGGTGTGCCTAGATGCCTCTGCAGGTGCGAGTCAGACCCTATATTGTAGGCATGCATTTAAAAAAAAAAGTGCTCCTGTTTGGTTGGTGAGATGGTGGAAGGACATCTACCACTGTGTACAATCGGGACGCTGATTGTAAAATCAGCCCCTAAATTCTCCTTAAAACAAAAATGCAGGAAGGATTTATAGAAGTGAGCAATTGATTGGCAGACTGGATAGGCTATAGGATCTTTATCGGTCATCACACTGGTTTTATATTTGCATATATATATATTTTGAAAGTTTATCAGTTTGGATATCATTTCTGTCCTCTTTTTGTCTAAAGCAGGAACTCTCAACCCAATTGTACCCTGCAAAACTGAACTGGTATGGTATGTCCAGAAGAATGGATTGAGAACTGCTAGTCTAGAGGAATATCTGGTCTTCTCAGAGCAGATGCTTCTTACTGAGTCTCTCTCTTTTTCAGATACACATGCTCTCTTTCTATATAGGAACACACACTCTCTCTCTGATCCTGTTTCTTTGAGTAACTCTCTTTTAGAAATATACACAATTATTCTCTCTCTCACTGAGGAATATACACAATCTCTTTCTGTGAGACACACACAGTCTTTCTCTGGCTCTCTTTCTATGAGATACAAACATCTCTTTGACAAACACACACACTATCTCTTTGAATCTCCAATAATAAATGGCAAGGACACACATTTAAGATAACACTTATTAACTTAGGGGTTCCTTGATTTTATCATGATCAACTTTATTCTGAAGAATTGATTTAGAAAAATGTGTGCATATCTATCTATCTAGCTATTCCTAACTCCAGAGGTGAGAGAAGTGCTGGCTGGGGAGGAGGGTGGGGATGGGACATAGAAGAGGGATGAATGAAAGATGCAGACTTGAGAGGGTAGGGGAGAGAGGTTGGCTCAGGAAAGAAAGCCTCAGTGAGACAGAGACATAGAAGGACTGCTAGACACAGGGGCATTGCTTGAAAAGAGATGATAGATACAGGGGAATGGAGAGGGAAACAGAGGGGAGAAGCTCAGGGAGGGGAGAGATGCTGGACAGGACAGAGAGGGGTAAAATGAACAGGTGATCCTAGGAACACAGTTTTAAAAAACAAAGAAAAGCAGAAAAGGGACTCTGGGACCTACTGTAAATGAATCGAAAAATAAACTGCTCAGACAACAAAAGAAAGAAAAAAGATTTTTATTCTGAGTTTATTGAAATATGTCAGCTTTCAGAAATGTTTTCCATCAACGTAAAGGCTATTAAAACAAACCAACCAAACATCACTAAGGTGGATTTTTACAAAGTTATGCGTCTAGAAGAAGGTCACTAAGCAAGAAAAACTTGAAGGTTCTTTGTTTTCTCTAGTAGAAGTTAGTGAAAATACTCTATTGTACTGAAATTCTGGATAACAAAAATATCGCACAATCCCCCGACTCTAACCCCCTCCTGCTGTCACCCAACACCCCCACAACCCCTGTGCCCCAGATGACCCCCCTCCCATCCCTCCCTACCATATTCAGGAAGTTTAGCTGGAGGGATGCCTATCCTCTGGCTGACAGGCCCGCCTCTTACAAAATGGGAGGGGACTTAAGCAACCTGGGCCAATCAGAACCTTAGGCCTCTCCCCAGTGCATCCCTGGATGCACCAGGAAAGGGAAGGGCTGCCATTTTGAAAGAGGCAAGCCTGCCAGCTAGAGGATAGGTGTCCTTCAGCTGGACTTCCTGAATAAGGTAGGGATAGAGGGGCGGGGAAGTCATTGGGGGCACGGGGGAGTTATCGGGAATGGTTGTGCGATGGCGGCAGGAAATGAGCATCACTCCTGCTGTGGGTGGGGTGTAGAGTCGGGGAACTGTGTGAGCGTGGCGGGAGAGAGGGGGCATATCTCCTGTTGCCAGGGGTGGGTGTCTGAAGGTTGTGTGAGTGTGGCTGGAGAGAGTGAGCATCTCTCCTGCCGATCTTCGATATATAT
Organism: Geotrypetes seraphini; assembly: GCF_902459505.1. Classification (NCBI taxonomy): domain Eukaryota; kingdom Metazoa; phylum Chordata; class Amphibia; order Gymnophiona; family Dermophiidae; genus Geotrypetes; species Geotrypetes seraphini. Next base: position 171,916,545 of record NC_047086.1, on the reverse strand, counting down.
ATTTTTAATGTGCGAGTGTATTCTGCGAGTGTGATCGCTTCCACCAGCGACTCACTTCAAGTAAATTTAGTGAGCCTAAGCTCCACTCCACGAACTTCATTTGCATGCACTTTTTGGAGAATGACACGCTTTTTTAAAATCAATGCAAGAACAGCTTCAACAGGGAACTACTTTTAAAACCAAGTCAATGAAGCCGTTCGTGCAATGTGCGGCGCGAAAAGGGCGAACAGAATGCTAGGAATGGTTAAGAAGAGGATCACAAACAGATCGGAGAAGGTTATCATGCTGCTGTACCGGGCCATGGTACGCCCTCACCTGGAATACTGTCTCCAACACTGGTCACCGTACATGAAGAAGGACACAGTACTACTCGAAAGGGTCCAGAGAAGAGCGACTAAAATAGTTAAGGGGCTGGAAGAGTTGCCGTACAGTGAGAGATTAGAGAAACTGGGTCTCTTCTCCCTTAAAAAGAGGATATTGAGAGGGGACATGATCAAAACATTCAAGATAATGAAGGGAATAGACTTAGTAGATAAAGACTGGTTGTTCACCCTCTCCAAGGTAGAGAGAACAAAAGGTCACTCTCTAAAGTTAAAAGGGGATAGATTCCGTACAAACATAAAGAAGTTCTTCTTCACCAGAGAGTAGTAGAAAACTGGAACGCTCTTACAGAGGCTGTTATAGGGGAGAACACCCTCCAGGGATTCAAGACAAAGTTAGACAAGTTCCTGCTGAACCAGAACGTATGCAGGTAAGGCTAGTCTCAGTTAGGCCACTGGTCTTTGACCTAAGGTCCACCCTGTGAGCGGACTGCTGGGCACGATGGACCACTGGTCTGACCCAGCAGCGGCAATTCTTATGTTCTTATGTAAATATTTTTTCACTCAGAGAATAGTTAAGTTCTGGAACGTGTTGCCAGAGGTTGTGGTAAGAGCAGATAGCGTAGGTGGTTTTAAGAAAGGTTTGGACAATTTCCTGGAGGAAAAGTCCTTAGTCTGTTATTGAGAAATTCATGGGGGAAGCCAATGCTTGCCCTGGATCAGTAGCATGAAATGTTGCTACTCCTTGGGTTTTGGCCAGGTACTAGGGACCTGGTTTGGCCACTGTGAGATGGGCTACTGGACTTGATGGACCATTGGTCTGACCCAGTAAACCTATTCATATGTTCTTAGTCTGCTGGCAATGTGTCTGAGGAGTTAGGGTGGGGGTGGGGGTGGCAGTGGGTGGGAGGGTGATGCAGATAGAAATACTGGACCATATAGAAACATAGAAAAAAAGCGGCAGAAAAGGGCTATAGCCCACCAAGTCTGCCCATTCCAAGACATGGAAAGAAGATTCTGCTTGGAGGGGAAGGGGGAGGAAGGAACAGCGAGCTGGCATGAAGATCGGAGGAGAGGGGAGAGAGCAGAGTGAGTGGAGAGATCAGATGAGGAAGAGGGGAGAAATAGAGTCATGAGGGAGAGAGAATGATGCTGGGAAGGGGGATCAGAAGAGAAAGATGGAGAGAGGAACAAAGAGATGCTTGCTCTAGTGTAGATGAGAGAGAAAAGAAGGTATTGCACAGTTGTGATGGGGACAAATAGTGCAGATGTTGAGCATGGAGGCGAGACAAGAACACAGCGGGAATTGGTGGGGGGGGGGGGAGAGGGAAGGAGGGAGAGATTGAAAGGAAGAAGACAGAGATGCCAGACTATGGGATGGGGTGGGATGGAATGGGAAAGGAAGGAAGGAAAGGAGAGAAGAGATATGCCGGAGTATGGGAGAAGGGGGAGACAAAGAAAAGAGAGAAAATGGAAAGAGGGGTGAAGCTGGAATGAATAATGTATAAAGAATATAGGAAGCAGAAGCTGGATAGAAGGAGAAGAGGGTAGACAGTTTATGGAAAGGGTATAGAGAGAGGGCAGATGCCATATGGAAGGGGGAAATGGCAGACAGTGGATGGAAGGGACAAACAAAGAGGGCAGACACTGGATGGAAGAGAGAGAGAGAGAAGGCAGATGGTGGATGGAAGGAAGAAAATGAAGAGAAGATTAGGAAAGCAGAAACCAGAGACAACAGTTCCTTGGGGACTGAGGGATATACATCAAATTAAATAAATATACTAGGTATACCACTGTGGTCACCTGATCTACTGGCATGTGCGTATGGCTCAGTTTGTGGGGAGGACTAGGAGGCTGGGCTGGGGTATGCGTCTTCTTTTTTGCCTTCATAGATATGGTAATCCTATCTATGCTTGTTTGCAACATTATTTATTAGCTATCAAATTACCCCAGTTTTGAGATCCTGTTTGCTTCTTGTTCGAGCAGATCTCAACCTGGTTCTTAGGGACCAGAAGCCTAGACAAATTTCCAGGATACCACAAAGGACAAGCAAGCTTAATTTCTGTGGGAATGGCCTAGAAAAACAGTTCTACCACTTCTGCTCAGCCTCATCCTTCCTGGGAGCCTACAGGAGAGGAGGAATAGCATCTACAGCCGAGCGCAAAGCAGTCACTCTGCCACTCTCCTCTTGTTGCTCTTGTGCTAGGCCCATCCACCCCTTCCCTAGTTCCACTTTCTTTTTTTCTACAAATTAATCCTTGCTTATAAAATACAATTGCAAACCAAGGAGATGGTGTATGCAAACATATCTTTCTCAGAATATCTGCAAAAAAAAAAAAATATGGATGTAACTTTAATTAACTTATTTGTGCAGGTTTGTGTAATTGAAACAGAAGGTAATGTATGACAATAGTACATTCTCAGTACCACTAGTCTACCACCGGGAGAAAAGTTACTGACAAGCTAGTGCTAGTGCAGCGGTCTCAAACTCAAAGCCTTTGCAGGGCCACATTTTGGATTTGTCGGTACTTGGAGGGCCTCAGAAAAAATAGTTAATGTCTTATTAAAGAAATGACAATTTTGCATGAGGTAAAACTCTTTCAAGTTTATAAATCTTCCCTTTTGGCTAAGTCTTAATAATAATATTGTCATTTATAGATAAAGAGACATTTGATCAAGAAACGGTTTTATTTTACTTTTATGATTATGATAAAGCATACCGAGGGCCTCAAAATAGTACCTGGCGAGCCACATGTGGCCCCTGGGCCGCAAGTTTGAGACCACTGTGCTAGTGTATAGAAAATAAGGGAGTAAATGGTTTCAGCCATTCCAGCCTTCTGTAGTGGAAATACAAAGGAGAACATCTTGAAAACATTACCTCTCGGCAGCTCAGTTACCCCTCCCCCTCCCCCCTTTTTACAAAGCCACGCTAGCCCTTTAAATCCCTATGGGCTTCGGGCCAGATACTGCAGTAGCCGCACTATCAAGCTTTGTAAAAGAGGTGATTGGTCAGTGGTCCCATCGGTATTTCTAATGCAGACAGTTTGTCAATCCCTGCTAAACTGATTTCTAAAACTTGGAAGTGATTGCAAAAGAGAGCACTCTCGTAACATTTTTGGGATTCCAAGCTGCTCTCGCTGGTTTTTCGAGGTTTTCACATTAGTCACTCACTCAATTGCAAGGAGGAACAGGGAACACAGAACAAAATGTTCCTCTGCTGTTTACCCTGAGGAAGCAGGTGTTAGGTGACTTGAAACTTTTATATAGCTTTATAAAAATATGCTTAATATGGAAACATTACTTTTACATGGCTGTAAAATTGAAAATAGAATATTTAATCAGAAAATCAACAAAACGGGGGAGGAGGGGGGCTTACCTTTCATTAGCAAATTCATGAGGAAAAGATTTCCCAGGCTGTATTTCTATAGCCCTCCTTAAACACTCTCAGCTACATGGCCATCAAATTTTTTTTTTTTAATTTTTATTAGGCCCCTGCTTCTGAATGATATAAGCCATGGCATAACCAGACATGAATTATTTGAGGGGCAAACAGTTAATATGGGTGGACACTAGGTACAGAGCAACTCATTTCTTCTGCCTCCCCTTACTTTCCTTTTCCTCTTCCCTCCAAAACTAAAATGAAAAAATACCTTAGCTCAGAGGTTCCCAAACCTGGTCCTGGAGGCACTCCAACCAATCAGGATTTCAAGAAAAGGGATTTGTATACTGCCTTTTTGTAGTTATACAACCACACTCAAGGTGGTTTACATACAGGTACTTCAAATATTTTCCCTATCTGTCTGGGGGGGGGGGAGCTCACAATCTATCACATGTATCTGGGGTAGTGGAGGATTAAGTGACTTGCCCAGGGTCACAAGGAGCAGCGCAAGGTTTTAACTCACAACCTCAGGGTGCTAAGGCTGTAGCTGTGACCACTAGGCCACACTCTCCTCAGGATAGCTACAATGAATATTTATGAGAGAGATGTGCATGCAGCTATTAAAAAAATTGTCTATTTTGTACTTCTGATGCCTTGAGAGTAGCACCAGCTCCCTCTTTTCTCTTCCCCATACAAATAAGTCCAAGTCTCTCACCAATGTACTCTTCCAGAACTTCACTCAAGTCCTCTTGGGCTCTGCTTTCACTTTTAGGGGCTAATAGCACCCATGTAACTGTGACCATACACTGAGGTAGAAGATAGATTTTATAGGCACTGGAGCAGATAGTAATGCCACTTTCGTGTTTTTTTGGAAAGATAACTCTGGAAGCAAGTAGGTGTTTCCAGTGCTAAATTCCCCCTAATTACCTATGTGGGCTTGTTGCAGACTCCAGCACAATTTTTAATTGACTATCTGAGATTAACCCCACCCCCCCTTTTACAAAACGGTGTAAGAGGTTTTTAGCACCGGCCAGTGCGCTGAATGCTCTGCGCTGCTCTGACGCTCATAGGAACTCTATGACTATTGGAGCAGCGCAGAGCTCAGCGCGCCAGCTGATGCTACAAGCCTCTTGCGCTGTTTTATAAAAGGAGGTGGGGGGAGTAAATTAAGTTGCAAATTCTCTAAAGCAAGAATTTTTTCCCCAAATGTTATGTTTAAACCTCAAAATCCTAAGAACAATCTTAAATTCTATAATTAAAATATCATAGCAACCAGAGAATGAAATACACAAAGCAAGGATTTTATTTTTCTGGGAGAAAGAAGGGAGTTCTCCTGCAGAAAGAAAACAATGTAGGATAATAATGAAAATATTAAACAATTCACATGTTACTCATGTAGAAATGGGATGTGTCCTATTACAGTTTCTGTTGGATTATTCATTAAACAATAGTGTCTGAAGCTTTGATATCCTTGAACAGGGGCTTCAAACTAGTAGCAGCTGCTCATCATCTTCTCTAGACTTCAGTTGCAGAGAAACACAAAAAAATATTTGTCTCAGTTTTAAGCAGAAGGCCAAGTGAACATAAGCAAAACAGGCCTTCCCCCCCCTCCCCCCCCCGAGTTTCCATGACATGTTGTTTATAAGCAGTGCCATGTGAGACTGGTAGCTAATTTGCTGTGGATTGACTTGAGCAGAGCAACTCCACCTTGTACTTGTGGCTATCCCTGTTTTGTAAGTAAACCAGGGCTTGTCATCTCCCGGCACTGGAGACTGGATGTTCTTGGCATCTTGACAGGTGATAAAAGGCATGACCCAATGCTTACTGAGTCACCTGTCAAAACTCCAGGTTACTGATATCTCTAGCTCCCTGCCATCTCCTTCATTCTTGCACAAAAAGAAAAAAGAAAAGAAAAAATAGTCAGTTAGGCTTTTCTCTGAATCACAGCATCATCAGATAGTATTTTTTTTCAACGGAGTTTCATGCGGTAACAATCATCAATAATAATAAAACCCTAAGCTCGCATGCGCACTTCTACTGCCGTGATCCCTGCCTCCATGAACCATAGCTCCGTGGCAGGGACATGGTAGTAGCGGCGCATGCGCATCCGCATGGTGGTTTTTGGCGCATGTGCTGGTGGTTTTCAGTGTGTGCGACGCTTTCCTGCACTTCCTACAGCTGGAGCCTCCGGTGGTTTCTGTGCGCCGATTGCCCTTTGCACTCTAAAAAAAAAGGTACGTGGGAGAAGGGTCACGAGAAAAAGACAGGCAGGGGGCAGGGAGATAGACAGACAGACAGAAATAAAGACACACACACAGAAAGACAGGTAGGTGGGAGAAGGGGCACGAGAAACAGACAGATAGCAGCCAAGAAGAGAGACAGAAATAAAGAAAGACAGACAGCGGCCCAGGAGAGAGAGAGAGACAGAAAGAAAGACAGACACATCTATTCTAGCACCCGTTAATGTAACAGGCTTAAATACTAGTATCAGAATCAAGGGGATAATTTTATAACAGGGTATCTAGATTACTAGAGTAAGAAGGTGCCTTTTTGTAACCATTGTGTTCCCATTCGTGACATATGGCTGCGAGATATGGACACTCATGAAAGTAGATAGAAGAAAAATCAATGCCTTCGAGCTGTGGTGCTGGAGAAGACTTCTACCAATCCCATGGACAGCAAGGATCACCAAACAAAGATGTTTGTGATCATAAAAACTTAGATAAATTCAAAGGAATCTTAAATCTTTCCTTTTTAAAGACGCATATGAAAGCTGATACGATTCTGCCGATGCCTTGTTCCTAATCTGATCTCCTTTACCTCCCTTCTGTTATTTACCTTTCATGTCCTCCTTTCTTTCAAATTGTAATTCTCCCTACTTTTCTTTTGTTTCTTCATCTGTCCAGTTCGTCCAGTATATATTTAGTATGTTAAATGTTTCCCCCTTTTTTTTATTGTAAAACGCTTAGAATTTATGATTAGCGTTATATCAAAATTTGAATAAACTTGGAAACTTCTCCTTGGAAGACAAGATTACCAGACCGAAACTGACCTATTTTGGACATATGATAAGAGCGAATTCACTAGAAAAGGAGGTGCTACTAGGAATGTTCAGTGATAAAAGGAAACAGGGGAGACCAAAGACCCATTGGCTGGATACCATCAAGAATGACATGGGAATAAACATCAAGCAATTGAAAGAAGCTGTGGAAAACAGGGAAGCATAAGAACATAAGAACATAAGAAATGCCATCTCCGGATCAGACCTTCGGTCCATCAAGTCCGGCGATCCGCACACGCGGAGGCCCTGCCAGGTGTACACCTGTCGTAATTTATAGTCCACACCACCAAAAAGTATTCCCATAAATGCTCACTACTATGGAGAAGTATAGTCTAGAGATAAGACAATGTAGTTATTTGGAGAAAAGACCTCAGTTTCCTCATCAAGAGGTCTCTATGTCTGCCGTACACAACTTAAAGCAGCATAGGAGAAAACATCCCGGGTCAGAAAAACTCCACTACATACTACTAGTAAAGCAACTATTAATTGGAATCAAAAGGACTAGTAGTAAGAAAAAAACTTATCTCTTAACGTCACAATTCTCCAGGTGAGACAAGAATCCGGTTAGATAATATAGGATTGTCACATTAATCTTCATCCATTAAGACTCCCGACAGGCCCTGTTTCGCTATCGCTGCATCAGGGGAAGTCTCTAGAACTGAAGATCAAATAGGCATGTAAGTATAATTCCATTCATCTCAGTATTATTAAAAAAGAAGGAATAACATCTCGTTACTTACATGTAACATAAACTGCCGCTCTACAGATTCTATGAAACAGAATGGCGGCTTGGCGTTGTGGGCAGGGTTTAAAAAGAAGGCAAAAACTCAGGTATAACCAATCATAATAGAGGAGGCGGAGCAAGTTCAAAAAAAGGCGCGCCATTCAATTTTGGCATTTAACCCTGCGGGAATGATAGATTTTAATCTAAACACCCATTTTTGTTCCCGCTGTCGTAACAGTATCTTAAAATCACCCCCTTTCTTGGATGGGACCAACTGTTCAATAACCCAACATCGCATGTCCATAAAGGAATGATTGGTGTCTAAGCAATGTTGCACCATGGGAGCTTCTAGTTTCCTATTGTTCAGGCAAGATCTATGCTCAATTATTCGTGTTTTGAACAATCGGGACGTTTGTCCTATATAAAGTTTTTGGCAAGGACACTGGATGGCATAGATAACCCCCCTAGATTCACACGAGGTAGATGTTTTTAATTTATAAATTCTCTGATCTACTGGATTAATGAAGTTGTCACAGTTTAACGATATAGGGCATATAGTACAGTGCCCACATTGTATATGTCCAGGTCTACCCTCACCAAGTGGAATAGTGATGGGATATACTGCACATGTACTGGTAGGACAGATGGTTTCTAACAGGTTTCTATTCCTGGAATATGCAGTCAAAACCTTCCTCTCTTTAAAGCAAGAATGTACAGATAGACAATTCCAATGTTTTTTGATGACGTTTGCAAAACGTCCCGCCTGTTGTGAGTGACGTAATACACAAACTAGTTGATCCTGCTCTGGTGTAGATGGAGCGTACTGCAATAGATGTTCTCTATGGTTATGCAGAGCCCTTTTATAGGATGTTTTAATGCATTTCTCAGGATAGCCTCGATCCGTTAATCTCCCACTTAGAATATGCGCTTGAACTTTAAATTCATGTTTGTTGGAACACAATCTCCTGTAGCGCAAAAATTGCGAGGTAGGTAGGCTTTCCTTCAAATGACGGGGATGCGAGCTGGAAAAATCTAGGAAAGTGTTACGATCAGTTGTTTTCCGGTGTATTGAAGTATGGAAAATGTTGTCCTTAATATCTATACTAACATCTAAAAAAGAGATGTTCTGTTTTTCAAAAGTTGATGTAAACTTAATAGTGGGAAGGCAGGTATTCAAAAAGGTAACAAACTTGTGCAATTCCAACACAGAGTCCTCCCAAATGATGAAAATATCGTCTATGTACCGGCACCACAAAGATACCTTGGAGAAAAAAGAAGAATTATATACGTATTTTTCTTCAAAATCAGACATAAAGAGATTGGCCAGGGAGGGAGCACATGTAGCACCCATGGCAGTACCATGTAGCTGTTGATAGAAAATATCTTGGAACGTGAAGTAATTCTTCTCAAGAGAAATCGATAGTAGCTTAACCAAAAACTCAGTTGGTACTTGATGGGGGCGTTCACGATAGTTCAGACAGTCCTCTATAATTTGCAATACTCGTTTTTGCGGGATATTCGTATACAAAGATTGAATATCTAAAGTTACCAAAACAGTGATTGCAGTGGGTTGATGTTGAGCAAGGATATTCAAAAAATGAGTTGTATCTTGAATAAAAGATTTAATACGTGGAACCAATGGTTGCAGGAAGAAGTCAATATACTGGTTTACTCTCTCCAGTAATGAACCACAAGCTGAAACTATTGGACGTCCCGGCGGAGATGACAAGCTCTTATGAATCTTCGGAAGAGCATAAAAGAAAGGCACATTAGGATATAATGGAGTTAGAAAATTAAATTCATTTTGAGTTACAAATCCCAGTTTCAGACCCTGAGATGCAATATCAAAAATTTCTTTCCTTAAAGCTACTGTAGGATCGTCTTGTAAAGGGAAATAAATTTGTTTGTCAGACAGTTGACTCAATATTTCAGCTATATAAGCTTCACGGTCCAAAATAACTACCGCTCCTCCCTTATCTGCACGTCTGATGATAATCTGCTTATTCATTTGTAGTGAAGTGATAGCTCCTCGCTCTCCTTTGGTGGTATTCCACATATATATAAATCTTTCCGATTCAATGCTTTCTATATCATGCATCACCAATTCTTTATAGAGTTGTATAGCTGGGTCAAAAAAAACGGTAGGGACCCACGTAGACTTTTGCCGTACTATGGAACGGTCATAATATTCATTCTGTTCTTGAGCAAAATATAGACACAAGTATAATTTGCGGAAAAATTTTTCTAAATCTACCCTTAATTGGAAAGGGTCAGATCTTGATTCTGGAACAAAGGTTAAGCCTTTTGATAAGATGTTATGTTCATCAGGAGAAAGAGTATAACTGGACAGATTCACCACTACAGACTGTTCTATTGTTGGGATCTCGTGTTGGGACAAGTACCGCTTAAGTATCGGCCTCTTGTTCTTCTTTGGCCTCTGCGTTTGCCCTGTTGTCCTCTCCCTAAAAAATGACCACCGTCACTAGATGAAGAGGAATTAGAAGAAAGATGAAAGCGTACCTGGGTTTTAGTAGATTCTTCTGATCCTTCTGTAGTAGTTCTCATCCATCCATAAACATAACCCTCTGAGTAATCCCTTTCGTCTCGCTTAAATTTTTTAATTTTCTGTAATTTTAGATCCGCTTTTACTTTGTCTAATTTAGAATCAATTAAAGATTTTTGTACCTCAAAGTCTACTTCAGATTGCATGTTAGTTACTAAAGAATCAATCTTGTTTTTCTCTTCACTTATCTTAACTTGAGCAGTGCGAATAATCAAAACCATTAGATCCAAGGAACAACGATTTAAAATTCTGTTCCATTGCGATACGAAATTTTCATCTTCATTGTATAATCGAGGGGCTTTCTGCATTCTTAGTCCTCTAGGTATTATTTCCCTCTTGCAATAGTCAACTAAGGAGGCACTATGAAGTTCTTGTTTAATCAATCCTTTCTGAAGGTTAAATAAATTGTCCCATAAGGAGACATTAGGTGTAACTGAGTCTCCTGAAAAAAGACTAGGTGCTTGTAAAGTTGTTTGCCATTCATTTTCAGTAAATCCTAGACCAGTTTGCCAGCCTGTAGCCATTAGAATAATACTTGCCAAAACTTTGACAAAAATATATATGTATAATAGCAAGTGGAATACTAATAAGACACACCACCAAAAAGTATTCCCATAAATGCTCACTACTATGGAGAAGTATAGTCTAGAGATAAGACAATGTAGTTATTTGGAGAAAAGACCTCAGTTTCCTCATCAAGAGGTCTCTATGTCTGCCGTACACAACTTAAAGCAGCATAGGAGAAAACATCCCGGGTCAGAAAAACTCCACTACATACTACTAGTAAAGCAACTATTAATTGGAATCAAAAGGACTAGTAGTAAGAAAAAAACTTATCTCTTAACGTCACAATTCTCCAGGTGAGACAAGAATCCGGTTAGATAATATAGGATTGTCACATTAATCTTCATCCATTAAGACTCCCGACAGGCCCTGTTTCGCTATCGCTGCATCAGGGGAAGTCTCTAGAACTGAAGATCAAATAGGCATGTAAGTATAATTCCATTCATCTCAGTATTATTAAAAAAGAAGGAATAACATCTCGTTACTTACATGTAACATAAACTGCCGCTCTACAGATTCTATGAAACAGAATGGCGGCTCGGCGTTGTGGGCAGGGTTTAAAAAGAAGGCAAAAACTCAGGTATAACCAATCATAATAGAGGAGGCGGAGCAAGTTCAAAAAAAGGCGCGCCATTCAATTTTGGCATTTAACCCTGCGGGAATGATAGATTTTAATCTAAACACCCATTTTTGTTCCCGCTGTCGTAACAGTATCTTAAAATCACCCCCTTTCTTGGATGGGACCAACTGTTCAATAACCCAACATCGCATGTCCATAAAGGAATGATTGGTGTCTAAGCAATGTTGCACCATGGGAGCTTCTAGTTTCCTATTGTTCAGGCAAGATCTATGCTCAATTATTCGTGTTTTGAACAATCGGGACGTTTGTCCTATATAAAGTTTTTGGCAAGGACACTGGATGGCATAGATAACCCCCCTAGATTCACACGAGGTAGATGTTTTTAATTTATAAATTCTCTGATCTACTGGATTAATGAAGTTGTCACAGTTTAACGATATAGGGCATATAGTACAGTGCCCACATTGTATATGTCCAGGTCTACCCTCACCAAGTGGAATAGTGATGGGATATACTGCACATGTACTGGTAGGACAGATGGTTTCTAACAGGTTTCTATTCCTGGAATATGCAGTCAAAACCTTCCTCTCTTTAAAGCAAGAATGTACAGATAGACAATTCCAATGTTTTTTGATGACGTTTGCAAAACGTCCCGCCTGTTGTGAGTGACGTAATACACAAACTAGTTGATCCTGCTCTGGTGTAGATGGAGCGTACTGCAATAGATGTTCTCTATGGTTATGCAGAGCCCTTTTATAGGATGTTTTAATGCATTTCTCAGGATAGCCTCGATCCGTTAATCTCCCATTTAGAATATGCGCTTGAACTTTAAATTCATGTTTGTTGGAACACAATCTCCTGTAGCGCAAAAATCTCCTTTTCTCAAGGGAGACTTCCCCTGATGCAGCAATAGCGAAACAGGGCCTGTCGGGAGTCTTAATGGATGAAGATTAATGTGACAATCCTATATTATCTAACCGGATTCTTGTCTCACCTGGAGAATTGTGACGTTAAGAGATAAGTTTTTTTCTTACTACTAGTCCTTTTGATTCCAATTAATAGTTGCTTTACTAGTAGTATGTAGTGGAGTTTTTCTGACCCGGGATGTTTTCTCCTATGCTGCTTTAAGTTGTGTACGGCAGACATAGAGACCTCTTGATGAGGAAACTGAGGTCTTTTCTCCAAATAACTACATTGTCTTATCTCTAGACTATACTTCTCCATAGTAGTGAGCATTTATGGGAATACTTTTTGGTGGTGTGTCTTATTAGTATTCCACTTGCTATTATACATATGTAATTTATAGTCCACCATATCCTTACATGCCTCTCTTAAGGAGATATGCATCTAGTTTGCTCTTGAAGCCTAGGACGGTCGATTCCGCAATAATCTCATCTGGGAGGGCATTCCAGGTGTCAACCACTCTCTGAGTGAAGCAGAACTTCCTGACATTAGTCCTGAACCTGTCCCCCCTTAGCTTCATTACATGTCCTCTAGTCCGTGTCAAATTGGACAATGTAAATAATCTTCTCTGCTCTATTTTGTCGATTCCTTTCAGTATTTTGAAGGTCTCGATCATATCCCCATGCAGTCTCCTTTTCTCAAGGGAGAATAATCCTAGTGTTATAAGTCTGTCCTCGTATTCCAGTTTTTCCATACCCTTCACCAGTTTTGTTGCTCGTCTCTGCACCCTCTCCAGCAGTTTTATATCCTTCTTTAGGTAGGGAGACCAATGTTGGACGCAGTATTCCAAGTGTGGTCTGACCATTGCCCTATAAAGCGGCATTATAACTTTCTCCGATCTACTCGAGATTCCTTTCTTTATCATGCCCAACATTCTAGTTGCCTTCTTTGCCGCTGCCGCGCATTGTGCCGACGGCTTCAGGGTCCTATCTATCAGTACACCCAGGTCCTTTTCTTGTTCACTCTTCCCCAGAGTTGCACCTGACATTGTATACTCGTATTCCTTATTTTTATTGCCTAAGGAATACGAGGAATTGCATGGCGAGGATTGGCCTACAGAGTATCCAAGGGTTGGACATGACTGAATGTATAGTAGTAGTTATAAAGAAGAAAAGAAGTCCTTTTACTAAGGTGCGCTAATGGATTTAGTGGTCACTAACAATTAGCATGCATTGAATGCTATGCAGATCCATTGTATACCTATACTGCATGGCACTTAGCACATCCTAAATCCGTTTGCACACCTCAATAAAAGGACCCCACAGTAACCTCTATGTCTTTATGTTAGAGTATATTTTGCATATGTAGGCACATATCTGATAAAGTATGCCCAGAAATCAGGACTCTGTCCTAACCCCTTCCTTAACCATACCTGTTTTGCATAAGAACTTAAGAAATTAAGTGGCCTTTCCCCATAGGGAAGTTGTTTCGTCTCATCTCCTCTCGTATCAGGAAAGATTAAAGAGCTTGGAAAAGAGATGAATGAGGGGAGATATGATCGAAGTCTACAAAACCTTGAATAGTGTAGAATGGGTACAAGTGGATCGATTTTTTACTGCATCAAGATTTGCAAAGACAAGGGGACACTCAATGAAGTTACAAAGTAATATTTCTAAAACCAATAGGAGGAAATATTTTTTCACTCAGAGAATAGTTAAGCTCTGGAATACATTGGCAGAGGATGTGGTAAGAGTGGTTAATGTAGATGGTTTAAAAAAAGGTTTGGAAACGTCCATAAACTTCTGTTGAGACAGCCATGGGAGAAGCCACTGCTTGCCCTGGATCGGTGGCATGGACTACTGCTACTATTTGTTTTTTTGCCAGGTACTTGTGACTTGTATTGGCCTCCATGAAGACGGGATACGGGCTAGATGGACCATTGGTCTGATCCAGTAAGCCTATTCTTATTTTCATTGCCCGTCTCTGTACCTTTTCTAATTCTGCTGTATCGTTTTTGGACATGGTGACCAGAACTGCATACAGTATTCAAGGTGCATTTGCACCATGGAATGATACAAAGACTTTATAACATTTTCAGTTTTGTTTTCCATTCCTTTCCTGATATTTCTTAACATTTTATTTACTTTCTTAGCCATTGCTGCACACCGAGCCGAGGGTTTCAACGTATCATTAATAATGGTACCTTGTAAATATATGTGCCAGCTTGCATTGTGCGTGTTTTAGGTGTGACCTAATTTTATAAGCTCCCATTTACACACTTAAGACAGCATTTTAAGTACAATAATACGAGGGTAAATCAAAAAGTAAAGACAAAATACATTTAACGGTTTTAACAGAAGTAACTGTGAGTAATTAAACATATCACTTTTCCACATAGTCCCTATGCAAGATGATGCATTTGTTGTATCGCTTAACTAGCTTCTGCATTCCTGGAGAGAAGAAGGATTTCGGTTGCTCCCGAAGCCAGGTGAGCACCACCTCTTTTACATCATCATGCTTTGTCTTTTGCTCTCTGGGTTGCAGTGATGCACCCATGTCTTGTCGCCAGTGGCAATTCTGTCCAGAATGCTCAGTTCTTTTTCATACTGTCTCAGGAACTGGGTCACAATTTCCACACGCTGTTGCTCGTGCAGATCAGTAAGCTGTTTGGCACTCCATCATGCGTAGAGTTTTTTGTATCCCAAGTCATCATGCATTATAGCAAATGCAGATCCATAGCTGATATCCAAATTTGCAGCCAATTGAGACACTGTTATCCATTGGTCTTTTCTAATCAAGGCATCCGTCCTGTCAATGTGCTCTTGTGTGTGCAATGTTGATGGGCAACCAGAAGATTTTTGTTGGTTACACCTGTTCTTCCCGCTTTAAACCTTTGTGCCCACTCATAAGCCTTTCATTGATTCATAATTCAAGGTCCATGCTGAGTCAATATCTGCTGGTGAATTTCCCCAGGTTTCACTCCCTCTGCCCACAGGAAATGTACTATTGCACATTGTTCTTCGATGGTGCAATCTTGCCATGAAGCGTCCATGTTTCTGACCTTGTGGCTGCCAAATGACTAAAGGCCAAGCACTGCACTGTGCATGGGCGAACTATCCAACAGGCAAGGCATTTTTCTCTAGCTCTGTTCTGTTTATTGCATAATTTAACAATTTCCTTTAATTTTTGATTTGCCCTCGTAGTTTGTAGCATTACCTGCTATGAAGGTAATTTTATAACTGGGAGCATTTAATTAGTGCCCAGAGGACAACTGTAGGAGCCTATTCTATAAATGGCCATAGGTGCTTACTTTTCTTTACAGAAAGACTAGTGTAACAGCAAAAATAGATGCCTACAAGTTAGGCAAAAGCACTTAATGCCAGGTGCATTAAGTTCTGGAAATACATATAGATCTTACAATATTCTATGGAGTTTATTTTTGAACCATATGGATGTCTCAAAATGCTTAAATGGATGTCCATTCAAATCCTGATTTTGCAAAAACAGAAAAGAGACATCCAACACTGCAGTATGTCCAAATAGTAAGGAGCATGTTTTGAGTGGGACTAGGGTGGGCCCAAAATCAGGACATCTAGCAGTGATAACCAATGGGAAGAAATGTCCAAGCCTAAAAAGAAGGACATCCATAGATAGACCTGTTTCAATCAAAGGTGCTTTGACTGAGCAGCTGATCACTGGAGGGATTAAGGCATGATATCTCCTTAATCCTCCAGTGATTACTGTCTCCCTCCTTCTTCCCTGAAAGTGAAAATTAAAGTAGATATCAGGTTCTATGACAGCTACAGGTATTATGGGTGTTCCTCACACAGCAAACAGTGGGTCTGAGGAGTAGTCTAGTGGTTAGCTAGTTGACTTTAAACCAAGGGACTTGGGTTCAAATCCCACTTTACTGCTTTTATTATTATGAGCCCTCCCACAAATAGAAAAATACCTCCTGTACCACAATATATCTGGAAGCCTGATGGTGCTGTACATTTAGGCATTTTTCTGTTCCTGGAGGGTTTAAGCGGGATTTCAATCCAAGTCCCTTGGACCTTTCTTGCTGACATTTGGGTCTTGAATTTCCTTGGTCTTGGAGAACCTGAGTGCCACCATTGCATGAACTGTTGTTTTGTCTCAGGATCATAGTGGTGTAACCATGTTTCATCAACAGTAACTACCGTATTTTCACGTAGATAACGTGCACCCGTGTAAAACGCGCACACGGGTATAGTGCGTGGGAAACCGACATATATGTAAAAAAAATTTTGTATACCGCGCATGCTGCCCGACTCTCCCGTCGCCACCCGACTCTCCTTTCGCCCGCCCCGACTTTCCTCTGGAGACCCCGACTCTCCTCTCCCCCTTGAAGTCCTGTCCCCACCTTGAAAGCCTGATGCCCCCCCCCCGACGTCCGATTCACCCCCCCCCCCCGCAGGACCCGCTCGCACCCCCACCCCGAAGGACCGCTCGCACGCACCCGCACCCCCACCCCGAAGGACCGCTCGCATGCACTCGCACCTGCACCCCCACCCAGAAGGACCGCTCGCACCCCCACAGCCTCCTGACCCCCCCACCCATCATGTAGAAGCTCCTACCGGTGTCCTGCTGCTTCCTCTTGGCGGTCCCGGCCCTTCTGTGAGCCCTGCGCCTGCGCTGCTTCTTCCGGCGGTCCCGCCCTTTCTCTGATGTCAAGCCCTCTTGCCCCGCCGACTCCCCGACACGATCGGGGCAAGAGGGAGCCCAAGCCCTCTTGCCCCGCCGACTCCCCAACTCCCCGACAATATCGGGCCAGGAGGGAACCCAAGCCCTCCTGGCTCTGGCGGACCCCTCCCCCGCTAGTTGTTCGGGCCAGGAGGGAGCCCAAGTCCTCCTGGCTCTGGCGACCCCCCTTGCTAGTTGTTCGGGCCAGGAGAGAGCCCAAACCCTCCTAGCCACGGCGACCCCCTACCCCCACCCCGCACTACATTACGGGCAGGAGGGATCCCAGGCCCTCCTGCCCTCGACGCAAACCCCCCTCCCCCCAACGACCGCCCCCCAAGAACTCCGACCGCCCCCCCAGCCGACCCGCGACCCCCCTGGCCGACCCCCACGACTCTCCCACCCCCCTTCCCCGTACCTTTGTGTAGTTGGCCGGACAGACAGGAGCCAAACCCGCCTGTCCGGCAGGCAGCCAACGACGGAATGAGGCCGGATTGGCCCATCCGTCCCAAAGCTCCGCCTACTGGTGGGGCCTAAGGCGCCTGGGCCAATCAGAATAGGCCCGGGAGCCTTAGGTCCCTCCTGGGGGCGGGGCCTTGGGCACATGGTTGGGTTGGGGAGTCGGCAGGGCAAGAGGGCTTGGGCTCCCTTTTGCCTCGATCGTGTCGGGGAGTCGGGGGGCAAGAGGGCTTGAGCTCCCTCTTGCCCCGATCGTGTCGGGGAGTTGGGGAGTCGGCGGGGCAAGAGGGCTTGATGTCAGAGAAAGGGCGGGACCGCCGGAAGAAGCAGCGCAGGCGCAAGGCTCACAGAAGGGCCGGGACCGCCAAGAGGAAGCAGCAGGACACCGGTAGGAGCTTCTACATGATGGGGGGGGTCGGGAGGCTGTGGGGGTGCAAGCGGTCCTTCAGGGTGGGGGTGCGGGTGCAAGTGCGTGCGAGCAGTCCTTCGGGGTGGGGGTGCGGGTGCGTGCGAGCAGTCCTTCGGGGTGGGGGTGCGAGCGGTCCTGCTGGGGGGGTGAATTGGACGTCGGGGGTTGAGAACTATGTTAAAAAAATTTTGTACAACGCGCTCACGCGTATAACACGCAAAGTTATGCACGGTTTGTAAAAACCATGTATAACGCGCGCGTTATATGCGTGAAAATATGGTAGTCGTTCCAAACAGTTGGCACCAATTTGCTGAAAATGCTGCAAAATCAACTTGGAAGTGTTAACTCAACATCATTTCTTTTCAGCAGCTTCTGCATATCCACCCAACACGTTTCCGGGATATCTGTAGTATCTCAACAATTGTTTTAACCAATATTCGCCAATCTGCCAAAATTAGGTCATGGACATGGTCAATAATTTCAGGAATTCACACCCTTTGGGGCCTCCCAGACCTTGCTGTATATTCAGTCTCAAAATCTCCACGCTGAAAGTTTACACACCACTTCTTCACTGTGGAGTATGATGGGCATTTGTCATTCAATGTTTGCATCATATACATTTACAGATTTCCTTTGAAGTTTTCTTCTGCAAGAATAGGAATTGCATGACAGCTTGGAGTTCCACTCTTGAAAATTCCACACTTTTTCATTGACATGGTTCAATTAATGATCTGAAACAATGTCAAAACATAGCATTACAATTTTGCAAATTGTCACTTTGGAAAATAAAATAACACTCCTTTCAGGTACAGTGTCAAAATAGAAACATAGAAACATAGAAAGATGACGGCAGAAAAGGGCTATAGCCCATCAAGTCTGCCCACTCTACTGTCCCACCCCATTAAGTCAGAGTGCTGCTCAGACGCTCAGAATTTAGGGAAGTTGGGCTGAGAACTTTTCAGCACCCCTTCTTATGTATCCTGGGGTGGTACCTGAGGAGTCATGCTTGAGTACCTGAATAAATTCATGTAAACCGTTCTGTGCTCCCTTGGGAGAACGGTATAGAAAATTGAACAAATAAATAAATAAATGTGGGAATGAAATGGTCAGACTCCAGTTTTCAGCACATGCCCACAGTCCTTGTCACAAGAAGTGATGAATATGTCTTCATTTTTTTATGAGTCTGTGCTCAGGGTGGCAGTAGCTGAGAGAATATTCTGTCCCAGATCAGAACTGTGGAAAAGTTTGCAGGCAGATATGAAATATGATGCCTGCGCTCTCTGGTGAGAGGAAAATGAATCGGAAAAGGAGTTGAGTGCTGCAGGTTTAACTTGGTGCAATAGTTTATCTGTTTCTGTCGACTCTGAGCATTCACATGGTCTTTTGCATCCCATTAATTTCAATGTGCTATTAAGTGTAAAATAGAAAAAGCAAAGCACACTGTAATCAGATTTCAGTCAGCTGAGCCTGCATCCTGTCTTAAGCTGCTTGCCCTCTTTCTTTTTCGTGTCTGCGCCACAGATTAAAGAGAATTGGTGCTTCAGAGCTTTTTCAGGGCTGGCAGTTAAGAAGTGAAATTAGTTTTTCACAAAGGGCCTCATCTCCACTGTCTCAGGGAGTGGAGTTTCATTGTTTTCACAAATATTTCTCAACTTTTTGGGTATATTTTTGGGATAGTTTCACACGTTTGTGTTAATAGAAACATTTTAGTGCATAGTAAATTAATTTAATGTGCACTAATTAACAAAGCACTCTAAATTCATTATTGTGCACTAAAATCAGTCCAGAGTAAAATATGATCATATTACAACTGCCTTCCTAGACTCTCACTGGCTACCTATGCAAGCACGAATTCAATTCAAATTCTACTGTCTATTATTCAAAGCATTAAACGGCTCCGCCCCCCCCCCCTATCTACACAACCGCCTAAACCAGATCCTCACCTCAAGACAAAGAAGAACTCCGAACCCTTTTGCCTTTCCTCCACTCAAGGGCACTCAGCGCAAAAAGATGTTTGATAACCTTCTGGCGACGCAAGCAGCAAAACTTAACCACTCCATCTCCAACCTGTTGACGGCAACGGGCGACTTCAAAACTTTTCGAAAAGAAATCAAAACCCTACTTTTCAAAAAATTTATCCAGATATCTTAACCCAACCCTTCCCCCTCCTCCTAGATAAATTCTCCCCCAAAACCTCCACTTAAATAATCTCTTCCTCCCCAAAACACCAACCAAGTATTCAGATCCCTGAAATGTAACGTAATCTTATTTGTACTCTAACTGTAATCTATTTGTTATATCTCACAGTAACATACAGTCAATTTAATATCCAATTTGCAAGTTCTTCCAGAATTAATCCAGGTATCTCGCCTCCCTTGTAACCAAAACCCACCCCCCCAAAACCCCCCAAAACTGTTGTAACTTCACTGTAAATGTCCAGTTAGCTCTTTTGTAATCCGCCTTGAACTGCAAGGTATAGGCTGAATAGAAGTCCCTAATGTAATGTAATGTAATGTAACTTTTTTTAAGGAACATTAATGAATGCCGCCTCACTATTGAGAACTGAACTATTCCATCGCCATCTCTGTAGAACTCTCCCATGGCTGAAGACAAATCATTTGTCTTTCTGTCTCAAGTTTTGGGCAATCAGTGATGTCTTCATTAACATGTGCAGTGGCTGTACTTCTGTTTGGCAGCTGGAATATAGGGGTTGTAAGTTTTAGTGAGAAGGGAAGTGAGCAGTTGAGAGTAGGAAGAAACAGTTTGTCTAGGGTTACCATATTTGTGAAGACAAAAAGAGAGGACCCTGCCCATCCTCCACCCACAGGCCCACCCATATTCTACCCACAGCCCCTCCCAAAATCCACCCCTTCCCATCTTTTGTACCCTTTTAGTGTTTCTTTCTCTCTCTCCTTTCCTCCAACCCTCCTCCCCCACAGGGTGTTTCTCTCTCTCTCTCTCCCCTTCCAACCCTCCTCTCCTGTGTGCTTTTTTCTTTCTCTCTCTTCTTCAGCCCCCCCAAACCTGTCTCCGTGGGTGCCCCCTCTCTCCTTCCAACCTCCTTTCCTGCTGTTTCTGTCTATCCCCTCCCATCCAGCACTACCCTACTCCATGCTCTTTTCTCCTGCACTCTCTCCTTTCAATAATGCTTCTCCAGCCATCCCTCCATGCTGTTTCTCCAGCCCCCTCTCTCCGTGCTGTTTCTCCAGTACCCTACCTTCCCTCCTCTGTCCTCTGATGCTGCTTCCCTTCACAATCTCTCTATCTCCCGACTCCCTCTTCTACCTTCTCCCCGGTTGGTCACTGTAATTTAATCTTTGGGCAGCTGGTGGCAGCAGCAGGAACGAGGTGAGCCTGAATACAGCCCTAAGACCCTGATTTTATAAATGATGCCTAAAACAGATGCCGAGTATTGTGGTGCTATAAAAGTTAGGTGCACTTTATAAAATTATGCTTAGTGGTGCCTAAAGTGGGCTTAGACTTCGATAGTATCCTACTCTTAGACACATCCTATTTATGCCAGGGTTTTCATGACCTAAATGAGTGTGTCTAAATCCGAAAACACTTCCACAGTCTGCCCCCTAACCATGCCTACTTTCTAATTGGTGCCTTGGACTAGGCGTCTACCTCAAAGTGGTATGCATAAACACCTATCATCCAATTAAGTGCAATTTATGTCAGTTACAAGGTGCTAATTGTTAATTATCAATGCTGATTAAGCCTTTTAATTTATTCTTTATTAGTTTCCAAATTTACATCACCAAAAATTGGAGACATACATGCAATTCTTGAAATATAATAAAACAACCAAAATACATAGAACACAAATACTCATTTTTCGCCCACAACATTAAGGCAATTGTGATCCAAAAATTAGGAAAAAAAGAAATTTATCTCTCTTTAAAAAAAAAAAAATCATTGTATGACCTCTGTTAGATGGCTTGCTTTTAGCGGGAGTCACAGAGTTACTCCTTTTGATCTGTATTACCTATATCCCCTATGATGCAACTGTTGTATTATTTTTTCTCACTAGAAATTTCTCTCTCTTAATCAATATAAAGACATTGCAAGGATGCCCTGAGACTCTTCCACAGTGAATGTGTGGAATTTACACTATGACATTAATTTCTTCCCTGGCCCTTAGAAATTCCTCAAGCTGCTTCGGGCCAAAAAAATGAAATTGTTTGCCTTTATAAACAATATAACAATTACAGTACAAGGAAATCTTAACACAAAATTAGCAGAAATCATTCTGAACCTTAGCTCTGAGGGCCAGGAAGGCTTTTCGCCTTATCTGTATATCTCTTACCAAATCAGGAAATACTCTTATTATAGACCCTAAGAACTGGGAGTCCAAATGTCTAAAGGAAAGCTTCAATAAAGTATTGTGGTCTAGTTCAAAAGCAAAGGAAATCAGTAATGTAGTTCTAAGGGTAACCACTTCCAGAGAAGATTCTAAAAAGCTTCTTCTCTCCCAGCTGTGCCCTCAGGGCCAACAGAATTCCTTGGACCCTGAAGGTATTGAGCTCATGTAATGGGAGGGAGTGTCTCCGACAGCATCCCCAAAACTTTCACCACAAATTTCTTAAACATATCCACAGCTAGGAGTAATGGAGATTTAGGAAAATTTAAAAGTCTCAAGTTAAGTGGTCTTGATTGATTTTCAAGGTACTCTAAACATTTTGCAATATAATTTATATCTTTCACTACCGAGGATTCACAAGTCTCCACAGCCTGGAGTCCATTTCTTGTTGATGTTTAGTGGCAACCTACACTTGAACCAGCATTGTATCAGAAATATCTTTCAAATCAACAGTATTTTGTCTAACTTCTTTTAATATTGAAGCCTGCATGCCATTAATGGCATCCCACAGTGATTCAAAAGTCACAATGGCTGGTCTTAACAGCTCTGGTTTCTCTGAAACCAGAATTACCCGGGTCTTAGCTTTCATAAGATTACTCACTGTTTCCTGACCTAAGGTTTTGGAAGTAGCTTGTATCAGTTGTTCTTCTTCCTCTGGAGTAAACTCCAAACTTCTAGCAGACCGCCCCCCTTGCTCGCAGGGACTATCATCCTTTATGGGTTCCTCTGTGGAACGCTTGTCTACTGGTGAACTTTCACCTGGGCATGGAAGAGCCGTTCGTTCTACGGGGATTAAAGATACCCCGTTCAAACTGCTGCCCGAAACTAGAGTTCCGAGCATGACTGAAGGAGAAGAGTTCCACTGGAACTCAGAAGTAGTCAAGAGTAGACTGTCTCATTTCCGAAGTGGATGGTGCCACCGGGGGGAGGCTCCCGCACTTTTCCTCTCTTCTTCCCCATCGAAAAATGAAAGGGAAGGAAGGTATGGAAGGCTAAACTCAAACAAAACACCAAGCACTGCTCATATTCCTTTGCAATTCAACCTATTCAGCGCGCCTCTACAGTAGTGCTGCCCGATTCGCGATTCGAATCGATTCTCAGATTCACTATTGCATAAAATCGGACTTACCGATTCGTCGGCCCCTTGCTACCACCGCAGACCCATTCGGGATTTCCTTCTACCACTGGAGTCCTTGCTTCGATGTAACTTCCGGTTTTGCATAAACCGGAAGTTACATCGAAGCAAGGATTCCGGCAGAAGGAAATCCTGAACGGGTCTCTGCGTACAGATCAGGGCAGCAAGGCTCTCTCCTTCCTGGCAGCAAGGCTTTCTCCTCTCCTTCCTGGCCAGGCAAAAGCGGCAGTAGTGAATGCGACTCACTATCCTGCTGCTACTCCGGGTGTCTTCTCTCCATTTGGCCACCCAAGCGGAAACAGGAAGTTTTCACTGAGGGCGGGCCGCAATGGAGAGAAGACGCGAGGAATGCTGGCAGGAGTGGATCGCTACCACCAGGGCAGACCTCTTACCAGATGCGTTCCTCCTGCTGGACTCTCTTTGGGAAAGGTGCAGGGGTGTGGTGGTGGTGGGGGCGTAGGAATGCCATAAAAAAATTAAAAAGGCAGATGGAGAGAGAAGGGAGATGGGGAATTGGTGGACTGGAGGAGAGATGGGGAGAAGATAGATGGGAGAAATGAACTTGGTGAAGGGGGAGATGGACTTGGGGGAGATCATGGAGAGGGGAGATGAGGGGAAGGATAGAAGAAATAAAGATCTAAAAACAGGAGAGGGAGATAGTGAACAATGGGATTTAGGGAGGGAAGGAACAGAAAGGAAGAGAAGTTGGACACAAGGGTTGGTGTGGAGGGGAGGGATAGATATACTGGATAGGAGGGTAGTTGGGAAGAGAAAGGGAGACATGGTGGACCCTGGGGTGGTGGGGAAGGAGAGAGAGATGAAGGATGAAAGGGTAATTCAGAAAAGGTGGATGGAGATGAAAAAAGGAAAGATACCAGACTTCCAGGGGAGGGAAGGGAAATGAAAGGGGAGGACAGAGACAGAAGATGGATGATTAGCACGGAGAAAGAAGAAAGAAGGAGACTCTGGTAAGCAAGTTATCAGAAGACAACTGGAGCCGGGGACTGATAAGATCTGAATAATGATCAGATAACAAAAGGTAGAAAAAATAATTTTATTTTCTATTTTGTGGAGTTAAACATAGAAACATAGAAAGTGACGGCAGATAAGGGCCAAGGCCCATCCAGTCTGCCCACACCAATGACCCTCCCTTACCTCCCTCTGTGAAGAGATCCCATATATTGATCCCATTTAGTCTTAAAATCAGGCACGCTGCTGGCCTCAATTACCTGTATCGGAAGACCGTTCCATTAATCCACCACCCTCTCGGTGAAGAAGTATTTCCTGGTGTCGCTATGCAATTTCCCTCCCCTGATTTTCCATGGATGCCCTCGTGTTGTCATGGGTTCCTTGAAAAAGAAGATATCCTCCCCCACCTCGATACGGCGCGTGAGGTATTTGAACGTCTCAATCATGTCTCCCCTCTCCCTGCGTTCCTCTAGTGTGTAGAGCTGCAATTTATTCAGCCGTTCCTCATACGGGAGATCCCTGAGTCCTGAGACTATCCGGGTGGCCATTCGCTGGACCGACTCAAGTCTCAGCACATCTTTGCAGTAATGTGTCCTCCAGAATTGTACACAGTATTCCAGATGGGGTCTTACCATGGACCTATATAATGGCATTATGACTTCGGGCTTACGGCTAACAAAACTCCTGCGTATGCAACCTATGATTTGTCTGGCCTTAGATGAAGCTTTCTCCACTTGATTAGCAGTCTTCATGTCCTCACTGATAATCACCCCTAAGTCTCGTTCCGCTACAGTTCTCTCTAGGATCTCACCATTAAGAGTGTAAGTCTTGCATGGATTTTTGTTGCCAAGGTGCATGACCTTGCATTTTTTGGCATTGAAACTTAGTTGCCAGGTCCTGGACCAATGCTCCAGTAGGAGAAGGTTGTGCGTCATACTGTCGGTCTTTGATTTAATGTCAGGCCCTGTTGTGCTCTTGCCTACTATATTGCAGTTTGGCGTCATCGGCGAATAACGGTAATTTACCTTGAAGCCCTTCAGCCAAGTCCCTTGTGAAGATGTTGAATAAGATCGGGCCCAAGACTGAGCCCTGCGGTACTCCACTGATCACCTCTGTCGTTTCGGAGGGGGTGCCATTCACCACCACCCTCTGAAGTCTACCTCCAAGCCAGTCCCCCACCCATGTAGTCAATGTATCACCCAAACCTATAGAGCTCATCTTGCTCAACAACCTGCGGTGAAGTACGCTGTCGAATGCTTTGCTGAAAGTCTAGGGACTCCCCAATATCCAGCTTCCCCGTCACCCAGTCAAAGAAGCTGATCAGGCTGGATTGACAGGACCTCCCCTTTGTAAACCATGTTGACGGGGATCTCATAGATTCCCCTCGTTCAGGATCGTATCCAATTGGCGTTTGATTAGAGTTTCCATTAGTTTGCTCACTATTGATGTGAGACTCACTGGTCTGTAGTTCGCAGCTTCCGTCCTGCATCCTTTTTTGTGGAGTGGAATGACATTAGCCGTTTTCCAGTCTAGCGGGACTCTTCCTGTGCTAAGGGAGAGATTGAAGAGTGTGGATAGTGGTTTCGCCAAGGTGTCACTTAACTCCCTGAGTACCCTGGGGTGTAGGTTGTCTGGCCCCATCGCTTTGTCAACCTTGAGTTTGGATAGCTCACTGTAGACACTACTGGGCGTAAAATCGAAATTGCAAAACGGGTCTACCGAGCTATCCCCTGTTGGTAGCTGAGGGCCGGATCCCGGCGCCTCATGGGTGAAGACTGAGCAAAAGTATTCATTTAAAAGTTTAGCTTTTTCAGAGTCCGATTCTACATAGTTCCCATCTGGTTTCTTAAGGCGTACTATCCTTCCTGTGTTCCTGTTTCTGTCACTAATATACCTAAAGAATGATTTATCGCCCTTTTTGATGTTCTTTGCTAGATTCTCCTCCATCTGGAATTTGGCCTCTCTGACTGCCGTTTTGACGGCTCTTGACTTGGCCAGATAGTCTTCCCTGGAGTCCTGCTTCCCTGAATGTTTGTAGGAGATGAATGCTCTTTTCTTCTCTTTTATGAGGTTTGAGATCTCCGCAGAGAACCACTGCGGTTTATTTTTTCTTCGTTGTTTACTTACTGATTTTATAAATCGGTTTGTTGCTTCTTGAATGGTAGCTTTCAGTGTTGACCACATTTCCTCTACATTATCTGTGTCTGCTTGGTTTTGCAGCGACTGATGGATGAAATCCCCCATGTTCTCGAAGTTGGTGTCCTTGAAGCTGAGGACCTTGGTTAATGTGTTAGATTTGGTGAAATCTTTTCTGAGATTGAACCACACCATGTTGTGGTCACTGGAGGCCAACGTGTCTCCCACCGAGACCTCTGTGACACTTTCTCCATTGGTAAGTATCAGGTCTAGAATCCCCTGTTCCCTAGTTGGCTCCAAAACCATTTGCTTGAGTCTTGCTCCCTTTATAGAGTTTAATAGCCTTCTGCTGCTGCCGGTCGCAGAGGAAAGTGTGTTCCAATTCACATCAGGCATATTGAAGTCACCCAACAATACTCTATCCCCACGCAAGGTGATACTCTCTATGTCTTCGATTAATTCCATATCTAGGTCATCCTGTTGTCTTGGAGGTCTGTATACTATGCCAAGGTACAGGCATTTGTCCTTTCCCCTGGCCAAATTTACCCAAAGGGATTCCCCTATGTACCTAACGTCTGTGATTCTGGTAACTTTAATGTCATCTTTGGCATATAGTGCTACCCCTCCTCCCATTTTGCCCTCCCTGTCTTGGCAAAGCAAATTGTAACCCGGTATGACCATGTTCCACGCATGGGAGTCCATGAGCCAGGTCTCGGATATCGCCACCACATCTAGGTTGGCGTCCCTCATTTCCGTCTCTAATTCCAGAATCTTGTTGCCCAAACTGTGGGCATTGACGTACATAGCCCTCCAAATCTTAAGTTTGTTATGGCTATGTGGTGATATTCCCGATTGAGCTACATCGATTCTTTTAGTATTGTTTGCAATGTGTGTATTCCCCCTAGACCCTGAATCACAGTGTGAACTTACCCCGGACTCGGAAATGTGAGTACCCCCCCGGACTTGGAAATGTGAGTACCCCCCCCCAGACCTAGAGTTGGAAATATGTGTTAACACCTCAGACCCCGACCCAGAATTGCAATGTGTATATACCTCAGATCTGAAATAGTATTGGCAGCTTACCTTGCCAGGTAGGTTATTTGTGCCCGTACCCTCCCCCAACTTACCTAGTTTAAAGCCCTATGGAGTAGGTGGGTTTTAAACTAGGTAAGTTAGACCAGTGTTTTTCAACCGCTGTTCCGCGGCACACTAGTGTGCCGCGAGATGTTGCCTGGTGTGCCGCAGGGCCGCCATCAGGGCAGTACTACCAGTCCTGCATTCAGGGGCCCGGAGCTGACAGGGGGCCCGAGGCAGGGGCGCCAGTAGCTCGCCAAGGCAAAGTGAGTCGATCACCCAGGACTCACTTTGTCTTGGCGATCTAATCTATCGAGCCGATAAGTCTTCTTCTCCCCGACGTCAATTCTGCAGTCGGAGAGGAAGTTCGGGCCAGCCAATCGCTGCCTGGCTGGGCGGAACTTCCTCTCCGATTGCAGAATTGACGTCAGGGAGAGCATGCGTCGGCGTCGGCTTTGGGGCCTGTTATCCATTGGTGGGTCCTGTTCCCCGATGGCAGCGGCAGTGGCAGTGGCTTGGGGAACGGCAGGGAGAAAGAAAGAAAGGGGGCAGGCAGGGAAACAGAAGGAAAGAAGAGAAACAGAAAAAAAGAAAGAAAGGTCAGGGAGAGAGGAAGAAAAAGTTGGGGGAGGGAATGAGGTGTGGAGGAGAGAAAGCATACAGGCTGAAAGAAAGGAAGAAAGATTGGATGCACAGTCAGAAGAAGAAAGTGCAACCAGAGACTCATGAAATCACCAAGGTAGGAAAAATGATTTTATTTTAAATTTAGCAAAGTGGAGGCAGTATTACCACAGTTTTCAAAGGAATTTGCCCAAATAACTTAATAGTTAACTGGGTAAATTCCCAGAGATGAAAACTTCCCTTCACTTACTATGCACAGTTCTGAATTTATATCTGCTGTCTATATTTTACAATATGGTCACCTTTTACTAAACCGCAATAGTGGTTTTTAGCGCAGGGAGCCTATGAGCGTCAAGAGCAGCGCTGGGCATTCAGCGCAGCTCCCTGGGCTAAAAACTGCTATTGTGGTTTAATAAAAAGGATGGAGGGTATATTTGTCTATTTTGTATGCTATAAAAACCAAATACAGAGAGAGACTGAGAGCTGTTGACGAAGAGCTACGTGTGTGTCTTTCTTCGATTCCAGCCAGAATATCAGCTTTGTGTTCAGCCAAACAGGCCCAGGTTTCGCACTGAATAAAGTATTTTATAATTTTTCACTATTCTGTTTACTTAATATTTCATAATAAAGTAATTATAAAATACTTTCTTTGTGTTTATTTGATTACTATTCAAGAGAATTACTTTATATATAGTCAATATAGGCACAGAGTTAAATTTTTTAACATTTTCTAATGGTGGTGTGCCTCGTGATTTTTTTCATGAAACAAGTGTGCCTTTGCCCAAAAAAGGTTGAAAAACACTGAGTTAGACCACGAACTTGAGCTAGGATTTAAGAGAGAGAGGAAAAGTCTTTTTTGTTTGTTTATTTTGTTTACACCACAGCGCAAGTGTGGGTAGGAGAGGGCAAAGTGGGTGAAGAGGCTATAAAAGGGGTGAAGAGACTATAAAATAAACCCATCAGGATATTTGAAAAAAAAAACAAAAACATCCACTTGGGCAGGAAAATCAAATCAAAATTTTTTTTCCTGAATCGGGCAGCACTACTCTACAGTATGACCTTGCAGCGCGTCCTTTCACCACCGTGCTATTTTGGATCTCCCTGATTAAACCTTTTAATTAAGTTAGGCAACTAGATCTGCTAGGTGTGCCAATCTAGGTGCCTAACTGTAGGCGTGATTTATAGATTCAGGGCCTAAATATGAGTAGTGCCTAAGTGCAGTTAGATATTAATGTTTGCATTCATTAAATTTGATATACTCTTTAACTTGTTCAGAACAAAGAGGTTTACAATTAAAAAATGTTAATATGTGAAGAGTTTGTGGAACAGATATGTTTTTTAACCCTGATGTGAATTTGGGGAAAGATGCTTTCATACGTAGATAGGAAGGAAGGTTATTCCATAGAGCTAGGGTCATAACACGGACAATTCATGAGCTACAGTACTATAAAAATTAAGACAAAGCATTCTATAGAAACCAAATAGAAACCAGAGTGCAGGTACTCTGTTTGTTATGGTTTTTATTGATGGTGTGGTTTGATGAGCAAATAACTGTGGAACTCCTTACATATGTGTTAAAAGCTATTTATCTCTTCTGGCTACCAGTTGGATAAAGGTTATTCACTCTCCCTTTACCTGTTCAAGCTTTTTGCAGTCTGAGTAGCAGAAATGTGATGTTGCTCCATGTATGCACCTAAAGCACAATGCGTTCCATAAAATAATCATTTTAATAATCATTATCAGACAGGAAATATTGCAATCTAATGAAGGTACTACCTGACTCACTTGTAATGGACAAGGCCAACACTTTACTAATGATGTCAAATGTAAATTAACTAAGAAAAAAAAACTTCCTCTGACTAGAGGAAACAGAAATCAGTGATACTATGACACTGTCAACAAGAACTAACACAGAAATGAAACATGACCACGGAAAGTGAATTAAAGATCATGAATCACATTGCTTATCTCTGAAATTGGGAGGTACTGACATACTCTTGCCCTGGTTGCACGGCCAGTCATATTTTCACGGTGAGGTTATTTCAGCAGAACTGACTTGAGTAGATGGAATTGTCACTTTTGCATCATCCCCTTCTTGTTCTCGCACACCTATTAGCTGATAATGAAAATTGTAGTAGAGACTCATCCACATTTACATGGCCTATGGAAGAGACATGACTGCATATTCATTTGTTATTGCAGCCACTCTTCTGATTTCCAGAGGAAGATTTTTATGAATTAGGAAAAACGTTCCCTCCCCCCAACAAAACAGCACATATTTCCAATTCTTACTTCAGTGTTAACAGTTCTCAGTAAATGTTTATGGTTTTTTATGTTTATTCAAATTTTGATATACTGCTGAATCTTAAAGAGTTTTCAGTGATTTATATATCTTATACAGGTTCTTCAAGCATTTTCCCTATCTGTCCTGGTGGGCTCACAATCTATCTAATGTACCTGGAGCAGTGGAGTTGCCTGGGGTGACAGGGAGCAGCGTGGGATTTTCAACCCACAACCTCAGGATGCACCACAGGAGCATGATGGCAGATAAAGGCTGAATATCCCATCCAGTCAGCCCATCCACAACATCTGCTATCTCCTCCTCTCCCTGAGATCCCACATGCCTGCCAGAGTTGGGAGAATAAGGAGCTATGCACAATTGGTGATTTATATGAAGGGTGTATTAAGATCTTTTCAACAACTCAAGTCTATGTATTCCCTATTGAACTCAGACTTTTATCTACAAGTTTGTCATTTATTATTTTCTAACTCTATTCAGATATGGATGAGGGCAGAGCCCACTCTTTTGAAGAAAATATTGCTGGGTGGGTCGAATCAGAGAAAACTTATCACTAGATATTACAGGGAGCTTCGGGGGTGGGGTGGGGAGCTCAAAGGGAAATATAATTATATGATTAAGTGGAAACATGATTTAGGCTGTATGTATCAGGAAACTGACTGACTATCCATGAAAATATGTGTAGGATCAACTGATTGAACAGGGGCTCAATGTATTGTATCGATAGTACATATATCCTTCACGTATATTGAAATTTGCGACAGGTGGGATTGGGACCTGCTGGAGAGGTTGTGACAGTAAGGGGTAGTGGGCATGTCCTTTGATACAGACAATCTGGTCACAGTGTACTCAGCTTTTTTCAGATATGCTACAAATTCAGGATCCTTTGGGTGCAAAATTATTTCTTTTGCAATGTCAACTACCTGATCAAGAAGACCAATATTTTAAGGACCCGAGGGTGTGTATAGCTGTTTCTTGTAGAGAGATAGTGACAGTGTCAACACGCAGAAAATACCCTCTAAGGATTAGATTGTACATAGTTTATGGCAAGCAAATTATCTGAGTACACTTACTGCAGTGCATTGCAGTTATTTTTGATGCATTTCAGCAAAGATGGACTTGTCTTGTTTTGAGGTATCAAAGAAACAAAAATTTGTGATTCTGGCATTGTTAGGTACATTTAACTGGCAACAGTGAGGATTGTAATTTTTACGGAGGAGTTTGGCACCTCCTAGTTGTACTCTGGGTTGGAAGCTATTGTTTCGTCTGTTCTTATTCATTTCATAAGCAGGTACTAGAGCATACGCTATACGTACTAAGGGCTCCTTTTATGAAAGTGCGCTAGCGTTTTTAATGCATGCACCGGATTGGTGCACGCTATAGCGTGTTGTAGCCAAAAAACTACCACCTGCTCAAGAGGAGGCGGTAGCGGCTAGAGCGTGCGGCATTGTAGCATGCACTATTCCACACGTTAAGGCCCTAACGCACCTTCGTAAAAGGAGCCCTAAGTTCTTGAATTTTCTTTTGTACTTCATTTTAGCTTTTTTGATAAGGTGGGGGTGGGAAGGGGATTGATATATGTTATTGTTGTATCTTGCACTACGCTATACTGTATACTACTTTCTATGGTACAGTTGACTATTTGGGAATATTATATGTATTTTGAGTTTCTGTTTATCACTTTAAAAATGATTCAATACATTTTAAAATTAAAAAAGAACTGCTGACCATGATGCCTGGATATTGATCCATATCTGTCTATCTATTTTTTAAAAGTTGAAGCATGTATCTGGCCTTTATTTACAAAAAGTCATGTTGGTGGTCAAAAATTACTTCACTTTTTATTCAGGATTCAAGAAAGAAATAAAGAAATGCTTTACTGTGATCTTCTCTTTTCCATAGCAAATGCACTGCCCACACACCATGAAAAACAATCTGTGTGAATTACATATTGTAATATTTTTAAAGAATTTTATCAATAACCTTGTCAGTTTTTGGGAAATGTGAATAAATGTATCTTTTCCTTTGGTATGCTTTTTGGAGTGCGTGGTTGTCAGGGTGACGGTCTGAAGGCAAGCAGAGTAAACCCAAGAAACATACGCTGAAAACATTGCAAGTATTCTGGCATTTATTGTATCATTCTTATAATATTAATATGAGAAAATACAACTACATTCTCAGCAAAAATGGCCAGAAAACATATTGGTGTGTCTAGTTTTCTCTTTCTCTGGCTTGCCATTGTTTAAATTTAATGGAAATATTACTTGGGCTGCACATATCAGACCGAGGCAGAGATATAACCCTTCATCAGATTGCTAGAACACTTTAGAGGCAGTTCTATAACTATAATTGGGTATGCTGAGGTTGTGTGCTGAGTGAGAAGTGGCATAGACTCAGGCCCACCCATTTTGGCCTCAGGCCCACCTAGTAGCTGATTAGCTAATTTGGCAATAATAGATTATTAGCGTTAATAAGCATACTATAACATGCATGCCTAAATTTCAAAGTGTGCAACTCCAAAGGGGGCATGGCCTGTATTGGCAAGTCAGGGGCCTTCCTAGAAATGAGGTGCGATGTTATAGAATTCCTGCAGAGTTAATGTGGGAGCACTTGCCTTCTAAAAGGAAGCACTAAGGCTTGGATTCTAGTAACAGCATCCTGAAGTTAGGCAGCGGTAGGCATCCTACTGCCGTCTAACTAACCACTAACTAACTTGAGGCCGGCATGAGTGTGGTTTATGCCCAAAATGGCCTTAGGCGACCCTAGGCACTTCCATAGGCGCAAGGCAGGCGTCTCACATGTAGGCCTGTAAAATGCTGTCCTACATTTAAAGTGCCTGTTTTAAAAACTGTCATGATTCTGGTCTTGGCGCATGATAAAATCCTGCAATACCATGCATTAAGCCCAGATTTTAGTGCACTGTATTAACAAAACCATTATTGAGGCATAATAAATAAAGGATATGTTGCCCTGCTATGTTCTTCACAGTTGCACATGTATTGCACAGAGCGAGATCAAGAAGAAGAAAGAGGAAGGGGATCTGGGAATGGACAAAGGGCTCAGCCGCTTTTTGGTATCAATGCAAAGATGTACAGCACTGGTTAGACATTTTTAATTGGGCTGTGTCAATGCAATTTTGTGCAGGTAGTTTGTGAGTAAGATCAAAAGAAGCTCAAATAAGGTGTCACCTCTGGCTGTGTGTGAAGGTATATAAGGATGAGTGTATGACTGTGAGGGTGGAAGCTGGGTATAGCATGGAGTGGGATGAAAGCCTTGGCTCACAGACAATCAAGACGTTATATAGACTTAAAAGGGGGGCACATCAAGGATTCCAGGATCTGACAGAAGTGGTTGTTGAGAAACCAAAATGAGATGAAACTGAACGACTGAAATCAGCTGATGCTGGGTGGCAGAGACCTCTTTCTCTTTAAAGTGGAAGGATCAAGGTTAGGTCTGATCATTTGTTAGCTCTAATAAAACAGAACCTTAAACCAATTTCTAGAACAGGGACAAGTCTGTCCCTAGATGCCTTGATAATTTAAGTACTGCATTAGAAGCAGTAGTTCCTAACCTGCTTTTGATTGGGATCGATTTGGATTTTATTAGTTTAGTTGAGTGTAAATGTTTAGACACCCCTGGTCAAATTCTATGTTTTACTGAACCCTTAAGTGAACAGAAACTGGCACAAGCTCTATAGAGTGCAAACATCTTTCTGCACATTTTAATGTATCATTTGCTGATTTTAACAAATTGAAAATTATTTTAAAAGGCAGCTGCAAAAGGTAGAAGAACGCCCTTCCAGTTGATTCATTGCTATTTTTTAAAAGTCATCAATAAAGTCCAAATAATTTTGGTAACAGTAAAACCTCTAGTTAGTTTCCTGCCAAAATTCAAATTGGTGGGCTGCCCTGTTCCCAATCAGGTCAGTGAACCCACTATTTACAAAGTCAAACTGCAGACTTCAGAGCATACTCTGAAGAATGCCACAGCATGGTGGCTGAAACGTTGGTTTCTACATCGAGGCAAGCTTGGTTTCCGAGGTGCCGATTTTGCGAATATTTTGCTCTTCTTGCAAAACACTCGCAAACCGGAGCACTCGTAAACCGAAGTACCACTGTAAAATGATTTGGGAAATAGAAACATGATGGCAGATAAAGGCCAAATGGCCCATCTAGTCTGCCCATTTGCAGTAACAATTATCTCTTTTGAATTCAGACACAATCTCTATCTCCACCGCCTCTTCTGGGAGACAGTTCCATGCATCTACCACCCTTTCTGTAAAAAAGTATTTCTTTAGATTACTCTGGAGACTATCACCTCTTAACTTCATCCTATGCCCTCTCTTTCCAGAGTTTCCTTTCAAATGAAAGAGACTCAACTCATGCACATTTACATTACTTAGGTATTTAAACGTCTCTATCATATTTCCTCCAAAGTATACAGATGTTTCTCATGTTGTTTGAAATGAATGCACCTCCCAATACATTGTATTTATCTATTAAATAGAAACAGGGCAGAAAATTGCATGTTGCCAAATATTTTTTTGCCCTTTGCAAACATTGATCTGCAAACATAGGCTTACATCAAAAGTAATGATCTGCTGAAAAGAAAATAAAAAAATTGAAAATGTAATATATTGAGTTCTAGATTAGATGTTTGTTGAAATGAATTTCTCCCTTAGAAAGGACATAATGCTACTGGGCTACATGGAAGGTACCTCCGCCCCGCTCCACACACAATAACACTTAACAAATATTCACTTTCCAGTTTCCTATCCTTGGCAGCTAGAGTAGATATAGCTGGTTGATAGTGAAGACTAGAAGCACTGTCTTGGTGGGGGCACTGTCTTGGTGGGGGCAACAGCACTCTTCCTACTTTCTGCCCCCCCGGTCTTTCCCAACCCCACCACCACCATGTGTGTGCATCCCTTCCCTTCCCCCTACCACATTAATTTTTCCGGTGCAAGCAGCATCACGAACATGCTGCCTACCTCAGTGTCGGCTCTCTCTCTAATGCCACTTCCAAGTCCTGTGCCTAGGAAGTGACATCAGAGGGAGAGCTGACACCAACGTGGGCAGCAAGTTCGTAATGCTGCTTATACTGGGGAAATTAAAGAGGTACGGGGAAGTGAAGGGGCACGCGTGCAGCAGGGGGGCATCACCGCCCCTCCTCTGCCACCACTCATCCTCACTACATCACTACCAACAGTAAATGATTGGTGAGACAATGCAAGGGAACTGGATTGTGTAATTGACTTTTCCTGCTCAGAGCAATGAAGTGCTTTAACGCAATTGCAAATGGAGAAAAAGGTAGAGAAACCTTCTAGGGCCAGTTCTGCTCCTTAATACTTATACAAAAACTTCACATAGAATCGGAGGGTATCTTTACAGATCAGTACAGGTTTCTCGGTACACAGCATGGCATGATAACATATTTGTTCTTTTTTCTTTTTTTAAAAAAAATTCTTTAATATAACTTTAACAGATTTAATATAACTTTAACAGATTGCAATAAATACACCATATTACACACATTATTAAAGAAAACATCCATGTCCCCCTCCTCCCAATTATTAATATATTAAATCATATTATTTATTACAATATTATATTTAAAGATTTTTAAACTCTAGATAATGGTACACAGCATGGCATGATAACATATTTGTTCTTTTTTCTCACTTTTCAATTTGCTTTTATTTATTAACTTTTATTTCTGTACATGAAAACCAAACTATATTATCCATATGGAAAAGATCATTTTTCCCAACCTGCAATCCCAAATAGAGGTAAACAAATGTTTCTTAGTTTATTTCACTTGTTAGTTATTTTGATGTAGAAATAGAATGTTCTAAATTTATGAAAGGTGCTCAAATGTGAGCTGATATTTTTATGAGGATGTCTTTATTTTGCACAATTTTTTACTTTGGGCTATGCCTTTTTTTGATTGTTGTATATTGGTTTAGTGCCAGGTATATACAAATTTGTGCACAGGTTAACTGTAAAAGTTAATAGAAAATCAATAAAAATACAGTTAAAAAAATGAAAATGAATCCCAAATGGCAAGACTCCTGCATTATAAATCTTGGTGAGTGGATAAAGACACTCAGGATACCTCCAGTTGACCCTCAAAATGCTCTTGTGTCTCCAAAATATCATTTGCTGTACTTCAATGATGGTCAGAAAAGAACAGATGGGTTTGTTGATAGAGAATAACAATAACGCAATTACATTCCAGGAAAGTAATTGTTGCGTCTCTGGCAGAACAATCGATAATGATGCAGGAGGTTAAAGCAAGAGGAGCCTTGATGAATATATAATATGCAGGCATTCTATATCTTTATGTAAACCCTGTTTTAACAGTCAGCACTGAGAAATGTGCTGAGCCATCACATTGTAAGATTTGATGTCAGCATTGAATGAGAAAAAGCTGCAAGTCATGAAAAACTTGCCACTCTGTGTGTTTCTCCTTTTCCTACCGCATCCAGTTACACAGGAAAGTGTGGTTTCAGAATATTGAGGTGATCTACTTTCATTTGTTCATGTATCTCATTCAGTTTACTTACAGTATATATAATAGGCAGTCCCCAGGTTAAGAATTAGTTTGGTTTTTTTAAAGCGTTCAAGTTGAATTTGTATATAACTCAGATCCTGTACAGTACACAGTCTATAAAAACATTAGACAAAATAAACAGTCCTCAAAATAAAGTACTGTAGTTTAAATAGAAAGAAAAGATAGGAGGTTTACACTTACTTTTGTTCTTCATCCGGCTCTCTTCCCTATGCATCTGTACCTCACGCCTCTCCCACTACCAAGTCCAATATTTCTCTCTCCCTGCCTATGCTCAACAATTCTCCTCTTTCTTCATTTTCCCATGTGCACCATCAGGGCCAGCGTTAGGGAGGAGAAAACAGGGCAGTTGCCCTGGGCCCCAAGATTCTGGGGGGCCCCCATAGGCCAGCATGTCTTCCCCCTTCTCTTCATGCCAGTCCGATGTCGCCCTCACCTTCTATCTCACTGAAAAATCCACCAGCCTCGCCAGCGATTCATAAACATTGCCCGCAGTTCCTCTTCTTGTTTACTGTCTGCCGCGATCCACCTGGGTGGAAACAGGAAGTTGCATCATTGGGGAATGGACTGGCAAATGGAAAGCAAGAAGAGGTGCCACGGGCAATGTTTCTGAATCGCTGCTAAGGCCAGCAGACTTTTCAGTGAGACAAAAAGTGAGGGTAACATCAGACCAGCGCGGAGAGAAGGGGGAAGACATACTGTCCCATGGGGACTCCTCAGAGTCTTGGGGTAATCCATTTTTAAATAAAACTTGGCAGGTAAGGGGGAGATATGGGATGGGGGCAGTTGGGAAGAGAAAGGGAGAGAAGTTGGATCTGGGGATGGAAGGGAGGGAGAAATGTTAGGCCTGGGGGTGGAAGGGAGAGAAAGATGCAGCATCTCTTTTTTTCCCTCCATCTCATTGTTCAGCATCAAGGGGGTGGAAAGAAGAACAATAGAAAACAGAGGGAGCAAATTGTTGGACCAGGGGGAGGGGGAGAAATGGACCCATGGGAGAGCAGGAGGGAAGAGAGTTGAGATAAGAAGATTCTAGGGTGTAGGAATGAGACAAACGAAACACACACATAGAGTTGGGAGGAGGCGCTGCCAGGAGCTATCTCCGAGTCCCTTTTTATTATGCTTCTAAGCTAGTGACATCATAGTAACTCCCTCGTTTACACATCTCATGATTGGTGGGTACAAAGGTACATGCTTTTACATTGGTGGATACAAAGAAAGATACATGCTTATACATCGTGATCACCCTCCCTTTACCTCGTGCTTTTACCTCGTGATCATCCTCCAACTCAGCACTTAGACAAGGGCCTGATTAACACGTGGACAACACCTGAGTCTTTGCACGTCCTCAATGCCTGTCAGCTGATGTCCTTTCCAAATAAGGACTGCTTGATTAAGATATGGGTTAATATGTAACAGGGGTCTTGTGACAGGGGTCTTGTGACAAGAAAGTAGGGGGGATTGCCTCAGCATTCTGTCACAAAGTGCTAACACTTTCCTTCCTTAACGAGGGGAGAGGGAATGGGAATAATTCATAATTCTTTCACAGGGGCGGTGAAATCAGTGTGCCGATCTCGCCCTGTTTCAGAATGGCAGAATGGCGTTCCTACATTTCGCTTTACTTAACTATTTTAAGGGCTTATAGAGGTGAGGCAAATCTGCTCGGGATAATTTGCAATATGGACTGATCCATAAAGCAAACAAGGAAGGCAGGCATTGAATAAGACAACAGAGAGCAATCAAAAGACCTATTTCAATGAGGAGACTGAAAAATGACTGTAACCACTGGCCAGATCATAGAACATTCCACCACTCTGGTAAGTTATCTTGACGCATATTAGAGGCCAATTCATGTAAACTATGGCTGCTCAGTTGTCTAACACAGCTGTCTGTATTTCATGTTGTTCTTGATTTAGCAAGCTAAATGCGTGTGAGGTATGATTCATGTTTTGTTTTGTTTTTTGCTAATGCACAAGCTAATCGGGGTAAAGTTTTTTAATTATATAATGCTAACCCTGGTACACTAACTAAAGAGACAGCCAAGAGACAGCCAAAGAGATAATTTTAGCTTTTGAGAGCAAGTTAACATTAAAATAACACTGGTCAGTTAAGGCATAACTATCAGAGGTGATAGAGACAGAGCGGTTTTCAGCATGGGGTATTGTGTGTTAAATTAGCAGGAACATCCTGCAGGTGGGACAGGTGAGCATTAAGATATGAAATATTTACAAAATGCAAACAGTTCCATAAAGCTAGTCCACTGTTAATGTAAGTTCTAGTACAATTTTGTACTCTAGCACATGACAGATTTTTATTATTTGCTACTCTGGGGGTATAAATGGTCATGGCATCCCAGGGTAATTTTCTGGCTACTTTTCACCATTTTGTAAACATGGTATAGGATATTTCATCTTCAGTCATAAAATTTGTTAGTTGGGAAATCTTTCTTATTCCCCTTGGCGCTAACTTAACCATTTCCATATAGTGCCACTGGAAGCTTCAAAATCTAATGTGTTGGTAGTAATGTTTTTGGTATTATATGCACATTTCAAATATAACGACACATTCACAATTCATGCACCTAATCAAACACATTCTCACACACAGTCTGGGGCCCCAAACACATCACACGCATATCTATCACATATTCAATAATTACTAATAAGGTACATATGTTATAATCAAAATAGTGAGTCCCTATATCTTCCTAAGCCAGACGGAGGGGTCTGGCATTAATGAGCGTTCCCTAGTAGATATGTGAGGCATAGCAAAAAGTCCCTAAATGCCCCTAAAATAAGAGAACCTCAAGATTACTTTCCCTATACCTAAAAGTGCCGGGCATAGTAACCTAGAATTAAATGCATTAAGATGGAGAAGAAATGCCCAGGGCAAACCCTAAAAAGCCCAAATATATGCATAATAGGTACAGTTAACTCATGTGAAGGTGATACAAATAATGGATACACACAAGACAGATTTTGTTGTCTTGGAATGGGGTGCAAGGGCCAAGTTCTCAAATGTAAATTGTAAAAAGAACTTGTGATGTGTCAGCAAATAATCAAAAATGTAAATCACTGCCACCTGTGGGAAAGGCCTATGTCCTACGACAGGTGTTACAGTAAATAAAAATATGGGATAAACAAACAGTTCTTTTCCAAGAACAATGCGTGAGACAATAATAAAGAAAATACAACAGCTAACAAAATATCATAATGGGCCTATTAGATTCTGAAGATCTGCAGTGCTACTATAAATAGCTTGCATGGTGTGGGTGTATATTTTGGCAGAAAGGTATTAAACCATAGTACAGGTTTGTTAAATGAAAAAGGGAAAAAGCACAACAGTTGCACACCTAATGTGAAAATTCAGTCTTTTTCAAGGTGAGAATGGAAGCTTTTAATGTGTCCCCAAGCCACAGGATCAGTCTTAGAATAACACTTTCATTTCCGGTCGTCTTGCTGTGGTATGGGAACTTGTTGTGGTTTCTGTAAGATGGAATCGGATTCAGGAATGGGATTCTGTAAATGCTGGTGCCAGGACATTTTCCTCTGTAGTTCTTGCGCTGGTGTCTACAGCTGCTTGCTTTTCTTCTGTAGGGGCAGCTCGATTTTCTTCTGTAGTTTCTGTTCGTGCAGGCCTGCTCGGTACCCAAACTGGACCTGTAGGAGTTGAGACAGCGGCATAACCCCTTCCCCAGGTTATTAAGGGAGCAGGTCCATGCTAGACAGGATTAGGAGACAGTACTCTGAAAAATAGTTCAAATGGTTAATAGTGAACAAAAAAAAAGATAAAGATATTTGAACCTGACATATTTCACTGGTTTCTGTTTTAATAAATAAGATGTTAAAGCACGGTTTGCTGTGCTAAATATGGCTTGTCTTGTAGAATCATAAGGCAAACCGTGAATTAATGGGATATCCCACTGTAAGCAAAACTCAGAAAAAACATGGGAAGAATATGCAGCACCATTGTCTGTTTTTTTTTTTTTTTTTTAAGTTTTTGGCTTTCCCATAACAGCAATGCATGGCAACATATGATTAATTACTTGAGTCGTTGTTTCGCCTGTGTGTGACGTTACCCAAAGATAACCAGAATAGGTGTCAATAGTAATGTGTAGATATTTCCATTTCCCGAAAGAGGGATATTGTGTGACATCCATGTGCCACACTTGATTTATTGTAAGTCCCCTGGGATTTACCCCGTACTCAGCAGCAGAATGCAGCTGAGAGCATTTGTGGGCAGGATTGAACTATAGGTGTAGCTTGATTTAAGGGAATGTTATCCATTTTCACCAGGGCTTTGGCATTTTGGTGGAAGAATGCACGACTGTCTATGAGAGTGGTAAATTGTGCTAAAACCTTCCTGGTCGCAGCATTCGCAAGATTATTTCCTATAGAAATGACTCCTGGAAGATTTTGATGGCTACGAATGTGAAACACATTGAGAGTGTTTACGTGTTGACAATAACGAGCGTAATTCAAGAAACAATGATAGTAAGTTGTCATCAAGTGAGCACCAGGAAGCTGGTAAACTAAATTACGAACATACAGACTGCCTGTAATCAGGTTCAATGGACAGAGGAAAAAGGTTTGCAGCGGAAGAATAACAGCGGCTATTTCTGATCACTGAGCAGATTGTTGCGGGGGAGTGAATAAGACCCAAGAAGCATTTTCTTGGGTCCAGTGCACAACTCCGCATGTCTTGCTGCCATCTGTATAGACAGTGAGAGCGGCAATTATAGGTGTTAAGTTTAGTGCAGAATGAAAATCCAAAACGTTTTCTGACACTAGAATTAAGCGTTTATCTTTAGGATAATGAGGACAAATACGACTGATGTAATTTGTTAATGCATTTGCAATTTGCGAAATGGGAAAGGTGATAGATATCAGATCCAGTCCCAGAATGGCTAAGGCTCGATTTCTTGCTTTACTTAGGCGAGAACTATACATGGATTGAGGAGAGCTGATATTCTTAGGGGGTGTATGTGATAAATAGATCCATTACACTATATGTAAACGATTATCA
Organism: Geotrypetes seraphini; assembly: GCF_902459505.1. Classification (NCBI taxonomy): domain Eukaryota; kingdom Metazoa; phylum Chordata; class Amphibia; order Gymnophiona; family Dermophiidae; genus Geotrypetes; species Geotrypetes seraphini. The sequence continues at coordinate 171,874,693 of NC_047086.1, read as the reverse complement.
GGGGTTAGCTGGCCTAAAACTGCAATAGGTTGGCATTTCTGCAGAAGGATTAATAAAGAAAGTGCTATATAATCTTGAATCCCATCAATGCATTGCGTTAATAATAGCTGGTTAATAATTGCTATCACTTTTTGAATGTCTGGTGTTATATAGATCTAATCTGAAGGTTGTTTGCCTTAATTAAGTTTTAAAGTAATAATGATAGGAGCTGCATATGATTGCAGTAATTTGAAACCCAAATAAATATAAGAATACTGCGTCTGAAATTTATTTCAGGTGCAATGCACAACCCGTAATGTTTTAAATGTGTAGTCAATTCAGAACTCCATTCAGTTTTTATGTTCGGAGCTGCTATTAAGATATTTGCTTTATTACATTACATTACATTACATTAGTGATTTCTATTCCGCTTGTGCCTTGCGGTTCTAAGCGGATTACAAGTTAGAAGACTGGACATTTCCAGTAGCATTGCAGTACATATAATCAAGAATGCGTTAAGTTACAATTGTTGTTCTGGACTTTTCCAGGATAAATTGGTAGTAGATATTAGATAGTGATAGGTTGTTTAGACGAATAGAGATAATATTGTCCGGATTCTGCTGTTTAGACGAATAGAGATAATACTGTCCGGATTCGGGTGTTGCTGGTGGTGGTGTTAGGGTAGTCATGAGAGCATTTTCTAATACTTTTGTGAGGTTATGATGATGGGAAGTGTTTTTTGAAGAGATGAGTTTTGATTTCTTTTCGGAATGCTTTAATGTCTATTGATTTGGTCAGTAGATTGGTGATGGTAGTATCGATCTTTGCTGCCTGTGTCGCTAAAAGGCTGTCATATAGTTTCTTTCGTCGGGTTCCTTTGAGAGGGGGGTGAGTGAATAGGCTCTGAGTTCTCCTTAATCTGTGTGAGAGGTTACGGTGTAGTCTGTTGTTTAGGTAGCTGGGTGCTGTTCCATGTATTACTTTGTATAGTAGACAGTAGAATTTGAACTGGGATCTTGCTTTTATTGGTAGCCAGTGTGAATCTAGGTATGCTTTGGTGATGTGGTCATATTTGCCTAGTGAGTAGATGATTCTGAGGGCTGTGTTCTGAACTGTCTGTAATTGTTTTATCATGTAATTTGGGCATGATAGGTATAGGCTGTTACAGTAATCTACAATACTCAGTACTAGGGATTGTACTAATATCTTGTATTGATCTTTGTTGAAGAATTTTCTTATTTTTCTTAGGTTACGTATTGTGAAGAATGCTCTTTGGATGATTTTGTGGATTTGAGACTGCATTGTGCAGTTTCTGTCTAGTTGAATTCCCAGGATCTTGAGTGTGCTTTGCATTGGGTACTTGATTGTATTTACTTCTAGTTCTGTGAGAGAAGGTTTTTTTTCCCTTTCCAGTAGTAGGAATTTAGTTTTTTCCGAGTTCAGTTTTAGTTTATGACTTGACATCCATTTTTCTACCGTTTCCATTATCATTTTCAGGTGGTTTGTGGATAAGGGGTCTTGAATATTAAAGGGTAGGAGGATAGTTATATCATCTGCGTAGCTGAATGATACTGTGTTTAGGGCGTCTAGGGTTATGCCTAGGGATGCTATGAAGAGGTTAAATAATATGGGTGATAATGGTGATCCTTGTGGTACTCCACATGGGTTTGACCATGGTTCGGATATGTGCTCTTTTGATTTGACTTTGTATGTTCGTGTTTTGAGGAAGCTTTGGAACCATTTGTGAACATTACCTGAGATTCCTATTGCGTCTAATATCTGGAGTAGTGTGTGATGGTCAACTAGGTCGAATGCCGCAGAAAGATCGAGTTGAATGAGAAGCAGCTTGTTTCCTTTGCTGAGGTGTTGTCGTGCAATGTCTAATAGTGATATCAGTAGAGTTTCTGTGCTATGGTTGGATCTGAATCCAGATTGTGATGGATGTAGTATGTGATGGTCTTCAAGGTAGTTGGAGAGGTGTTGTGCGACAAGGCCTTCTGTTATTTTAATGTATAGAGGGATTGAAGCGATTGGTCTATAGTTTGCAGGATTATCTATAGGACCTTTGGGATCTTTTAGGATAGGTGTAATTATGATTTCTCCTAATTCCGGTGGGAAATGACCTTCACTTAGTGTTGTTTGAAGCCATAGTGTGAGGCTAGCTTTAAATTTGGTGGAAGCTGTTGCTAGTAAGTATGAGGGACAGTTGTTCAAGTCACATGAGGATTTGCTGTATTTTTTGTAAAGCCTGTTCAAGTCTGACCATTGTATCTTTGGGAAGTTTGTCCATATCCTGTCTGCTGGTATTGCTTCATCTGTTTTGGGATTGATTCGTATTTCTTCTATGTTGGTTCTTGAATTGTTGAATGTGGATCTGGTTGTGATGATTTTGTGTTTGAAGTGATCCGCTAATTGGGTGGCTGTGGGAGTTTGGTTTCCTTGGGTGGCGAGAAATGGTTTGGTATCGGTGAGATTTCTTAAGATGTCAAAAAGTATTCTTGTGTCTGGTTTTTCGGTGCTGATGAGTTTGGAGTAGTAGTTTTTTCGTTTTTCCTTCAGTTTGGTATTGTATTGTTTGATAAGGATTTTCCATTCATCTTTGATGTGGTTGTGTTTTTGTTTTTTCCATGACCTTTCTAATTGTCTGCATTTTCTTTTTAGTTGTAGAAGTTCGTCGTCGAACCATTTATTAGATGGTCTGTCTATTTTGTTTTTGTTTTTTATTGGAGCAAGTTCGTTTAGTGTAGATTCACTGAGGGTCCGCCAGCTGTTTATGAATTCTTTGGGGTTGTTGGGGTCGATTTCGGGGTCAACTGTGTTCCAGAATGTGTGAGGTTCGATTTTCGGTCTGAATTTGATGAGTGTTTTCTTTGGGATGGGTTTGTTGTTATTTTGAGCCCAATTGATGGTGAATGAATATTTGAAATGGTCTGACCATAGAGTAGGGTGCCAGGACCCGTTTATCATCTGGATGTAGAGGAATGGTGAAAAAACAATGTTTAAGGTCTATTACCAAAACCTCCCTTTTATCAGAATTTGACAAGAAAGGAGGGGGGATTGCCTCAGCATTCTGTCACAAAGTGCTAACACTTTCCTTCCTTAATGAGGGGAGAGGGAATGGGAATAATTCATAATTCTTTCACAGGGGCGGTGAAATCAGTGTGCCGATCTCGCCCTGTTTCAGAATGGCAGAATGGCGTCCCTACACTAAGGGATGGAGAGAAAAGGACAGGAAGATATAGCCTGACCAGTGGAGAGAGGGAGGGGTATTCTGATAGTAGTGAGCCATTTGGATGAGGTCAAAAGGGAGATGACAATATGAGTGCGAGAACAGTGACTACAGTGGTAGAAATGTGTTAATGGTGAGTAGATAGAAGGAAATAGGAGGCTGGGAAAGGAGTGAGATGGGAAATAGGAGAGCTAGGAAGTGAGAGGAAAATGGAGAATTGAAAGGTAGCTCAAAATTTAAAAAGAAGGGTGAGAAAGAGGGCAAGATTTGAGTGGACAGAGGCAGAAAAGAAAAAGTTAGGAAAGCTGAAAGGGAAAAATCAGTATGTTGGAGACAGGCATAAGGAAGGAATGGAACAAGAGAGAAGTAGAGAAAAAATATTTCATTTTGAATTTATTAACTGGAATATGTTAGCTTTGGGATATGTACATCACAATTATTTTTGTATTGTGTTCAGTGGCATAGTCATACAGGGACCATAATTAGCGGATGGGCACCAAAGTGCAATATATAAATACTTGAGCTAGTGGGGATTCCCAGGCCCTGCCAACTGAATACATCTTCCTGCAGACCGGCAACCAGAAATCTCCAAGCTTTGCAGCTAATGGCAATATCCTCAAGCTTGCCACTGCTTTCATGCATGCATGAAAGCCAAGCGGGGGTGGGGAGGAGGGAAGGCAGCATCAGCAGCAGCTCTGCAATATTGCTGCCAGCTGCACAACTTGGAAAGTTCTGGTCACTGGACCTGAGGTCCAGTGGAGAGAGGTGGAGAGGTGGCCATCAGTTAGTAAGGCTTGGGGATCCCCACCAGCTACAGCAAGGAAGATGTTCATTTTGAGGGAGTTTAAGCTTAAAGTGGGAGGTCCAGCCCCCTCTCATGGTTATGCAACTGTGTTCAAATTGAAATACAGTACTTGCTGAGTTTAACTTTTTGGGATCTCCAGTTCAGCTTTGGTATTCATATTTCTATTTGTAATTTGTGATCCATTGTTCTATATTTGGTGAAGGTCTGTCTATCTGTTTTGTGTGTGAAGAAGTTATTTAAAGGTGTGTGGAGAAATTGGGAGATGGGTAAGTAGAAGAGGAGCCCCCTCCTTAATTTCTGCCCTGGGCCCCAGCATGTCTAAAACCGGCCCTATGTACTTTTTCCCTCTCACTCAGACACCCACCCCCACCTCAGCATCTCCCTCACTCCCTCCATTCTTCCATCCTATGTCTCAAGTTCATGCTTCCCTCCCTCCATTCTGTGTCCCAAGTTCATGCTCCCTCCCTCCTTCCTTCCTTCTATTATTTGTCGGAAGTTTGTGATCTCTCCCTTCCTTCTGTGTCCCAACACAACTCTGCTTCTCCCTTCCTGTGACAACGCGCCCCTCTTCCTCCCTTCCGTGTCCCAATGCTCCCCTCATCGTCCTTCCCTCCTTATGTGCTGTGTCACAAATTCGTGCCTCCCTTCCTCCCGCAGGTGTTTACCTCCTCTGACCAGCTCCCTCCTCCCAGCTGCGGTTCCTACACGCAGCATGTGTCTGACCCTGAAGCCTTCCCTCTGATATCAGTGCTTTAATAGATGGAACAGTCTACCTGAAGATCTGAAAGCCATTGATGTTTCTGAATTCCAAAAGGGATGTAAGGCCTTGCTATTTAGGGTCATTTTTAATTAGCACAGCTTAATTGGGGATTGTATTAATCTTCTGTATGCTGTTTTACTACTTGGGATCTAGCTAGGTACTTGGGACTTGGGTTGGCCACAGTTGGAAACAGGATACAGAGCTTGATGGGCCTTCAGTCTGTCCCAGTATGACAATTCTTATGTTCTTATGATGAAATAGACTTGACCTACCTACCTATGGGAAGAGATAGTATCCTGTACACTTTGGTCCAGATTTAATAAATTGGACCTGAATTTTGCTGCCAGAAAAGGCATGGAGCGCTGTTCTATAAAGGTCAGTCTGAATTGAGCACTCATTCTAGAATAGCACTCAGTATTTATGCTGTCTGAAATCTGATATAAATGCCACCACCCAACCTTTGGTATATAGGTGCAGGAATGGCACTCTTCTGTAACTCTTCATGCAATCTTTTGGAACCCCTCCTATAACCATACCCCCTTTTGCATTGCATGCTGGGGAGATTTAGGTGAGCGGGGTTATAGATAATCACTCAGGAAGATGCACACAAAAATATTTAATAATGCCAATTAACTGCAATAATTGATTGCTAACATCAATTAATTGCAATTATGTAGCTCATAAGTCAATTAATTTGCGTACACATTTTCGACTGGTGTACAAATTTGGGTGACAAATGTAGAATTCAAGGGACTGTGATGGCAGAAAATGAACAATGCTGCTAGATGTAGCCCATGAGATAGCATTAACTACTGTGTAATATCTGCTACTTTAACTGTCAACATATAGCAATGACTGTCAGACACAGTCCCCATTTATTCCACTCTAAATGGTGTTTCCCATATTAGCTATTTAATGTGGGAATTCATTGACCCATACTGTTTGTGTGGTAATTCCCACATTACTCGTAAGCAGCAAACACCATTAGTAAACATGCCTCGTTGCGTTGTGAATAAGTTGTGAGGTAATCACCTGACTGAAAGCGTCTTCTCCCTGCCACAAGATTATGCATATATCTTCTGCCTAGCAGGCACTGCGTCAACCAGCCATTCTGAAGTCATTTGTTGGTTTATAAGGAAGTTTTCTGACTTTTCACTTAGCCTTCAGAAAGCTTGAAGATATAGGATTTCCTGCCGTCTGTCAGAAGATGACAGACAACTTTGGCATGACAACTAGAAACTCTTACATAACTCAGTTCCATATACAGCTAGCAAGGGCCCGAGAATGTTTTTCCCAGAGAGACATGAAGGGACAGTCATGGTGAAGAGAGTGTCAGGTTAAAAATAGAGCACTTTAGCAGTGTTCCAGCAGAGCTTAGCAACATTTAATTCACTCTCAAGTTGTAAATCAACTGTGAAGTCTGGAAAAGGCAGACTCATAGCTTTCTCTCTTGGCAAATTCTGTTGTGATTTGTGTATGAATTCTTTTCACGTTCTTTTTGTTATAATGGACGACATCAGCCAAACAGTACTGTAGCATACCTGAATTCTGTTATGCTAGCACAACCTTTACACATGACTCTATATTGTATATCCACTAGAACTACTGATATATCTCCAAAGGCTTGCCTTCATGCTGAATGTGGAACATAGTGAGTCCTATTCCTGCTGGATGGAATGAGGTAATTCTATTTTATTAGCAAAGTACCACAAGTTTTATATTCTTATACATTTAGAGGGAATTCTATAAATGATACTTACATTAGACCCGCTAGGCGCCCTGATCAAGGATTCCTAGGGATACCTAACTCATGAATCCCACACGAAACTTAATTTTTAAAAATTGGATTAATTAGCTTGGTAATTGACCATGGCAGCATTAGGAGAGAGGTAGGTAGTGGATTGGTTAGGGGAGTTTTCCCGCTGTAAGGTGGGTAAGTGATTTGTGGAGGTGGGAAGGAATGGCGCGGGGGTGAGGTCTTAAAGCTGAGACCTTGGAGGACTCGGCTCCTTCCAGGGTCCTCTAGGGCAGCTTTTTCCCACCCGCCCGCCTGTGTTGTATGGCGGTGATGGTAACTTGGGAGGGTGGGTCTCCCGAACTACTGGGTGCTGGGGCTCATCCGGCGATGAGCGGTGGGCCGGCTCAGAGCCGTGCTTTGGGGTCAGGTGACCCAGTTAAAAGGCCATATGGTCATGCCACCCCTAAGACTGTTGCTGTATGTGGTGGGGTCGAGGGCAATATCTTGCAATGTACACCTGGTAGCTCAGGAGGATGATTAATTTGGTAATGGATGTTTAATATATGCAATGTTGTGTTAAGTTATTTGGTTTATTATTATTGATCAATAAATAGATCTGCAGCTATTTTCCATACCTGAGTGTATATTGAATTCTTAGTTAAAAGGGAAATGGGTGTAGGGGCGGGGGTGGTTTAAGGGAGACAACAGGGACTATCCAGATCCCGCTGTTACTTTAATTTCAAGCAAAACAAAAATGGGAAATGTTATTCACATTTTCTCTTTCATTTGAGAAGACAACATATCCCATGACAGTCCTAGAGTGTTTTATTCCCATTGAATAAAGTTTACTGGTTGGAAAAACTATCTATCCCTGGCGCGAGCAGCATCTCTAACTTGCTGCCCGCGCCAGCATCGGCTATCTCTCTGACATCACTTTCTAGTCATGGGACCCAGAAATAATGTCAGAGGGGAGTGTCGAGGCTGGCGCGAGCAGCAGGTTGGAGTTCGTGCCGGCAGGAGCTAGAGGTATGGTGGCAGGGAATTGAAGACGCACAAGCGGTAGGGGAGGAGTGGGGGGGGGCCGCAAAGGAGGAGAGATACTGGCACCCCTACCAAGATGGCCCCTGGGGCGGCCTGCCCCCCACCTTGCTACTACAGAAAATGCAGTTCCAGCAGAAACAAAAAACTCTGTGGAGATGGTAAGGTTCAAGATGCAGGCTTTATTTAAAAATAAGATACGGATTAGTATCATTTGTGTTATTTAATCACGGCTTTTGGTTATGCATTTCACCAAGGAAAGTAATCTCTATTTTTTATTTTCACTATTGAGTTTCTCATCTAGATACCCCTGGCACTTTGGTAGGCCTATCATCTCACACATTCAGGTCACGTAGCACTTGTCAATAACATATTTATATACAGTATTTCTACACATTGTTTGTCTATATCACACCTTCTCGCACCAGTCACTTTATACACGATATATATTTAGTATATATCCACTACACTTGTAAATACAAGAATAAGCCCATCAGACATTGTAAGACCCCTGAGGAAGACAGCATTGTTGAAATACGGACCGGGTTAGGTCCATAGCTCCCAACGTTTTGGGTCCTAGATATATTTTATGTGGATTATTAAATTGTACTTTTAAATAAAGCCTGCATCTTGAACATCACCATGTCCATAGAGTTTTTTGTTTCTGTCACAGTCTGTCTGACCCCCTACTGTGATTTGATTTGGTCCAGTGCATGCATAGGGTGTTCCCTTTGCTTTTTTGGCTTTTTTTTAGACCTAGGGAAAGCCATCTTTTATCGCTTGGTGTGATCAACTAGGAGTGTATGGTATCTTTGGGTCTATCTTGCATAGACTTGATAGGAAAACATGATTGAAGTGGGGCTTATTTTGCCAATTTAATCACAGGAGCTATGCAAATATGTTTCACAAGTCAGATCTACTGGAAGATCACCAACTAGTAAATATTTGCAAACTAATAATCAGCATAGCTCTTGAAGACTTTCCAATGGTCTTGGCAGATTTTGCAATCTGTGAAATATGATAGATGTTTGAACAGTTTGTAAAGATAAACTTTCAGAGTATGTTTCCAAATCATTTGTGAGCAGATGAACTGCTTGAATAATCTGCTATACGTAAAAGGCTTATTGTGCTTTCTGTATTCCTGGCTTCGAAATGACCCATGTGTTATATTTAGATACACAATAGCTAGATAGTGAAAGTAAACACTTCATGATGACTAAATGGATGGCTTGTGTCAGGGTAGGCATGCAGAAAAATGTATTAAGGAAATAATTTTCTTTGTATAGGTTTTATAAAGCCAGTGATGATGGTTTTAAAAGTTGCATTAGGGTTACTTGATACTGGGAGGATGGACTATTTTTTTTTTTTTTTTAAATGAGTAGAAAGCATTTTACCTACGTAAAACAACCTGATATTAGTCTGACCTGGACATGGGTAAAAGTATGTTGATGATGCAACCACATGAATATTTTTATTTGCCTTTAGGGTAGGAGCTCCTGAGAGTCAGGGTAGGATGGGACTGAAACAACACACCTACCTTTGTTCAAAAATAGTGTGCCCGGGCTCCTTTTTCATAGATTGTTTTCAGAGTAAAAGGACGTCAGTGCTTTCACTTTCAAGTTAATGCAAAAAGCACCTCTGGTCTTTATAGCTAGGCAGTTGTCCCTCCGTGTCAGGGTGGTAAATCTATATGAAGCTGTATAGGTTTCAGCAGTACATATCTGCCAGTGTTCTTGCCAGACAAGCAAACATGTGAATACATACATATGTAAATGATAATAATCCAGATAGGCGCCATTCTGTAAGAATGTGAACATGTTAATAGTGTGTTCTTCACAGAGGGACATTCACATTTATTTATTTCATTCATTTTTTTATCCCATTCTCCCCAAAGAGCTCAGAATGGGTTACCGGTTAGCTTGCCGGGCCTATGTTTCCAGACAGATTTGCAAGGGCATCAGGCCGCCAAGTGGTATAAATTAATATCTGAATATTTCAATAAGAAACCTAAAACAAACCTAAAAGACATTTGGAGCATTGAGATAAAGCAGCAAATTTCTGCTACTCAGTGGCCATGGATTTGGACTTGGAGGATGAGATGTACAGTTTTTTTTTTTTTTTTGTTGCATAGAGTTTTTGGACCCCAGTTCATTTACAAAAGTTGGACAGTTCAAAGTCTAATAGATGCTGGCATTGTCATCTTGAAGTAGGGTCCCTTGATACTCAATTTTTGGAAATCTATATGGGGACAAATTAATATGATACTGGAAACATCGATTCCATTGTCCTACAATGTGGTCATATGTTTTTATAATTATGACAGGAGTTTCCATGCAAATGATCACCAGGAATTGGAAAAACTTTGTGTCAATGTTATAGATTTCAAAAAAATGAATTCGTAAATATTGGGATATAATAAAATATTTAAAACTACATGGAGTCCATTAACGAAATTTGTTAATTTGGATTAAATGTATAAGTCTTCAATTTCTATTTGATTTGCACACACATCCAGGGAGGGTGGGAGGGGGGGGATATATTTTGTATTATTAGTCAATTGATTGTAAGTGCTGTTTAAAGTATTACTTGTTTGTAAAATTTTTTGCACTTTATACTCGACTTGAAAATCAATAAAGAATTACAAACATACATAATATACAATTAACAGGTTTCAATTTGCCATAGTTTTTCAATACAAGTTTTATCCTAACTCAACACATACTAGGGAGGGTCTAATGCTAATATACATAATATACAGTTTACAGGTTAAATTTGCCCTAGTTAAAGTGCAAGATTTATCAATACAAGTTTATATCCTAATGTGACATTTCTATGTAATCCATCGGCTGTAGGCAGAGGAGTTAGGTGAAGAGGTATGTTTTTATTGCTTTCCTAAAGTTGAGGAGACCTTCAAAGATCTGATCTGTGGGGGCAGTTGATTACAGTGGGTTGGTATAAAGTGGGAGTACAAACGCCATTTCGTGATTTGCGGTTGAAGGGTACCACCAGGGGGCGTTTTGAGGCATGTTTCATCCTAGGAGTGGAGGGACCTGCTAGGCACGTAAGGAGGAAGCTTGGTTGTCATGTGGTTTTTCATGGGTGGAGTCTGGATGGATTATGGACATGTAGGGCCTGATATTCAGCCAGCAACGATCAGCATTTGCAGATCACTGCCGGCGTTAAACCCAGAAATGCAATGTCAGAGTATGTCTGGGTACTGACATTGAATTTCTTGGTTTCCAGAGCCAGCAAACAAATAGCCGATTAAGTGTGAATTTCGACACCCTCTAGGTATTAAATGTAGGTGCCCCTTTTATAGAATTGCTCTCTATATTTTATTTTTATTTATTTATTCATTTATTTAGCCCGTCCTCCCAAAGGAGCCCAGAATGGGTTACAAGATTACATTCACAGTATAAGTAAGACAAACTTTGATGGGAAAAACAAACTTGGTGTACATAGAGGTATAAATTTCAGCTTTTACAGTATAGTCATAGCATACAGATTTGGAGATATAGACAGTGGGCATAGGTGTTTTAAAAATTGCAGTATTTTCCGAGAAGATGATAGCCTATGTGGTAGAATAGGCCAGTCCTTATTTTGACTGAATATATACATTGATTTGTAGTTCCACTTTTAACTTCCTTTAAGAGGTCCTTCAGTTAAACATAACAAACCAAGTAGAAAGCATATGAGGGGCCGCTGAAAAGTTCTTAGCCCAACCAATAAAGTTGGGGCATACACTTAGTCCAGCGATTTTCCACTTTTTCTGTTCCATATTTTTTCCAATATAACGAAAAAAGTGGAAAATCACTGGTCTAAGTGTATAGCCTTCGATGGAGACTGCTTTAGTTTTGTTGGCTGGGCTGAGGACATTCAGCAGCCCCTCATAGTGCTATGTCAACTTAATGGTTATTCTTCCAGGAGTCAATATTGGCAGAGAATGAGCGTGAACACTCTTTAATTTCAGTTTCCAAAAGAATTATCCAGAGGGTTGATGCATTTTAATTGCTCAATAACTGCATGCATAAGGAATGGTGGAAGTTCTATAACCTGGTGCAAAGATTTAGGCACCCCAATGTCATACACTTAGGGCCAACTCTAACAAGGCATCTAGGCGTCAATATTCCATTATAGAATAAGGGGCTCATAATCAAAAAACTAAAATATTCAAAAAAAATCACCTATATCGGCACTTGGACGTCATGATCACCGAGTCATCCAAGTGTCACTAATCATAACCCTTTTCGCAGGATAGACTTACAACCCGCTTCGTCAGGGATATGGCTTAAGCAACACTAGAACAAGGGCTGAGAATAACAATTCAGAAAAGTGAACAGTTTAATAGGTAAATAGTAATGCTTGAGTGCTCAATAATGCTTTTAAAATGTTCACTTTTCTGAATTGAAATTCTCAACCCTTGTTCTAGCGTTGCTTAAGCCATATCCCTGACGAAGCGGGTTGTAAGTCTATCCCACGAAACGAAGGCCTTGTCGGAAGACTGGAATAAATACAAACAACGGCTGTGGTTTCCAAAAGAGCAACTTTGAGCTAAGGTCTTTAATTCTTATGAATCGTATGAAAATGAACTGAGCAATTAACCGTAGTAAACTATGAATTGAAGGAATTGTAGCACTTGAGCACTTTCAATCGTTAAGTTGGACTAAGCATTTTAAGCAGGTGAAGGAATTGAATAGGAATGAACTGAGCTGAATTGTACAGAATCGAAGCATAAAATGAAATGAAATGAACTGAATTATCAAGAATGCAGAAGCACCTATAATTGAAACAGTGTTCCCGCTAAGCTGCGCTGGCCTGCGTTCGCGCACAAAATATTACATCGCAGCGCAAAGTTTCTCTTCACAGCGCACACACGCGTCGGTAAGGTAAGGGGACGCATTGGGGGGATTGCACTTCCCCACAATTGCCATGCTTCGGTTCCTCTTCTTCCTTCCTTCCTCCCCCCCTCCCCCCGCGGGACCCTGCGGCACCATCAACTCTTACTCCCTCTAATGTCGGCCCTGCAGCTCCAGACTTCCTCGCACCTTCTCCCCTCCCCCTTTGGATCGCTATTATTTTAAATGTTATAGCCGCGGAGCTGTATCCATCAGTGGAGATGTCTAACCTCGGCCTGCCCCGGAACTCTTACTGCAACAGTGACTTCCTGTTCCTGCCTAGACGGGCGGCTGCTGCAGTAAGAGTTCCGGGGCAGGCCGAGGTTAGACATCTCCACTGATGGATACAGCTCCGCGGCTATAACATTTAAAATAATAGCGATCCAAAGGGGGAGGGGAGAAGGTGCGAGGAAGTCTGGAGCTGCAGGGCCGACATTAGAGGGAGTAAGAGTTGATGGTGCCGCAGGGTCCCGCGGGGGGGGGGGGGGGGGGAAGGAAGGAAGAAGAGGAACCGAAGCAGGGCAATTGTGGGGAAGTGCAGAGCTGCAGGGAAGAGTGTTGCGGTACCCAGCTGGAGGGAGAAGGAAGATGAGGGAGGGAATTAAAGGAGATGCCAGGGCTTGGAGCGTAGGAGGAAGGTATGCCAGTCTAAGGGAAAAGGAAGGGGGAGATGTGAGAGCATGGAGGGGGAGCGAAAGATGGAAGAAAAGGAAAGGAGAGAGATGCCAGAGAATCAGGGAAGGGGAGATACCAGACTATGAGGAGAGGTGTGGGAGAGGGAAGGCGAGGAGAGAGATGCCAGACCAATGGGGTGAAAGGAGAGATGGAAGGGGGAGGCATACAGTTTCTGGAAGGGGCATAGAAGGAGAGAAGATGCCATATAGGGGAAGAGAGACGGCAGACAGTGGATGGAAGGAAGAGAGTTACAAGAAGATGAGGAAAGGAGAAACCACAGAAGACAAAGGTAGAAAAAAATTTCTATTTATTTATTGCTTTAGGAGACATGTGTCACTGTTTCTGTGAAGCATTGTATGCAGAGTCCAGCTTCTTGCTGGTTCAATTTAACCTTTGTCTATGTATTTTTATTTTATCCCCCCTTTTATAAAACTGTGAAGCGTTTTTAGCACCAGCCTTGGTGGTAGCAGCTCTGATGCTCAGAATTTTATGAGCATCAGAGCTGTTACCTCCGTAGCTAAAATCCACACTACAGTTTTGTAAAAGAGGGAGGGGTTAGTTTGTGATTACATATTCCTTACTAGGCGAAGGTGTTTTCTGTGTTCTGTGTGTTCGAAAGACATGGTTTTCTGTTAGGATTGACGGTGTAGGATTGATCTGTGCTGGTCTGGCTTGTTTAGTTTTACAATGGGTGTATTGATGTACTGCTCACTGCAATATGTAAGATGCTGCCTTTTCCTAGGTACTCATGTGTGACGTGTGGTTTGTTACTAAAAATAATGTTTTTCTTACAGATGGGGGGGGGTGCCAAAAAATGATGGGCCCCGGATGTTACATATGCTAGGTACGCCACTGTATGTAAAGATACCAGAAAGCTGGCGTAGCAAAAACTTCTAAGTTTTGAGTATTTAACCCTCCCACAATCTCACGGGCACTCGTTTCAAGTTTATTGAGATTTTGATTTAAACGCAATATCAAATATTTTCAATGCGTATAACAAAAATAAATTTGGGGAAATAAATAAAACCATTTGAACCAGTGTTCCCGCTAAGCTGCGCTGGCGTGCGCTGGCGCACAAAATATTACATCGCAGCGCACACGTTTCTCGTCACAGCGCACGATCGGAAGAGGCGTACGGCAGATGGCAGGGCGGCGAGAGGAGAATCGGGCGAGTTGGCTCATAACTTGCTGGCGCCCGATATTTTTGGCTCACGGTGAAAAAAGTTTGCTCACAACACCCGCCCGCTTAGAGGGAACACTGCCTATAAAGCACTTACAAAGCACTTTAAGGCATTAGTGCACTTTACATCTATAGTATACTTTTTCTGTTGGTTTCGAGTATCAAATTGGCTTGTTGACTTTTTAGAGATAAATGAATTTCATGCTATATTTAGTATAGAGTTGAGATTTTTATATAAAAAATTATTAATTAGATATTAATTAGGATGAAATAAAAGTTGAGAGTATTTAAAAAGAAGATTATGAATTATAGGAATTAATTTAATATTGGTAATTAATTAATTTGGCAGGGAGGTGAGACTAAGCCGGTGATGTTATAGGTGTTGGAGAATAGATGGTTTCTTTCTCCTGAAGATATCCCAGTATGGGAGGATATACTCCACTATCTGAGGCTTGTCCCTAATATAACTTTGAATTAAATTTAAACCAAATAATTAAATATAAATTATTAAGCATTAAATATTATCATAGCCTCGAGTCTTCAGTCTTTTTTTATTCTTTTACTGTTTTTTTTGTATATTTATTTAATCAATAGATAACCATTCAAATTTTTGATTTTTTGTTATATATATGTATATGTGAGCATTGCGTATATTATTGACTACACATGATATTGTTTGTTTTCTTAAATGTTTTATTTATGTTTTTTTCAGTTTTTATGAGGAAGTTGGTATGAATTTATATATATATATATATATATAATTTTTTTTTCACATGTTTTACTGTAGACTCCTGAGGCTGGCCCCTTGTGGGCTGAAATACGATTGTGTCAAGTCAATCACAATAAAAAGAGACTGAACACCATTGGTCACCTTTGTTGTTTTTTGCTAACTCCATAATTAAAACAGCTTCATAGACGATACAATCAAAGCAAACAGTCAAAATATATCAGCAACCAACGCTTACAATTATCTGAAAAATTTAATTCCTATATTTCATTTTACAAAATAGAAACTTTTTCAGTAATTTCTTAACAATATGCACATTTCTCTGTTCGCATATATATTGAGGGATTTCATTCCATGCTTGTGGGCCTATACAAGAAAACATACAATAATAATAATAGTTTATTTTTATATACCGCCAAACCATCAGTTCTTGGCAGTTTACACAATAGTAATTACAACAAGTAATTAAAATACAGATCCAAATAAAAGAAAGTAACACTGACTAACAAAGATACTGACTAACAAAATGTGACCCTAACTTATTCAAAGTAAGATATGCACAATACAAATTATTTATACTAAAATAGATAAGAAACTGTAAACATTATTCCATAAAAATAAAAAAAATCTGCTCATCATGATAGTTTTGAAATCGATTAAATATTGTATTGTTTAAATAGATAGAGGGGCATAATCGAAAGGGCCGTCTAAGTCCGTTTACGTCCATCTCGCAAGTCGTCCAAAGTTAAAAAGAGCCTAAGACACATTTTCAAAAGAAACGTCCAACTTTTTTTTACTTTCAAAAATCGTCTAATTATACGTCCTGCCGATCTGATCGTCCAAGTCGCTAAATTGTCCATCTTTATACCACATTTCCGTCCAACTTTCCGTCCAAGTCCAAAACGCCTAGAACAAGTCCTGTTGGACGTGGAAGGGGTCTGCAAAGTGATGGACTGAACACCCAGACATGGCACCTAAATAGTGGGGTACCTTACAGGGTACTGCTGTGAACTTCACAAAAAGGGTGCCATGGCTTCTCCTCACTACAGCTTCCTTACCACCTCCAGAATCCCCTAGACCAGGGGTGCCCACACTTTATGGGCTTGCGAGCTACTTTTATAATGACTAAGTCAAAATGATCTACCAACAATAAAATAAAAAAAAACTTACAAAGCACACTGAAAGGCAGAGAAAATGTTAATTATTCATATTCCGGGTTTTTTCAAAGAGGTCACGGCAGATGACTCTATGCAATGTCACCTCAGTAACAAAATACAAAAATAGACAATTACACCCCCTCCCTTTTTACTAAACCACAATAGTAGGTTTTAGCACAGGGAGTTACGCTGAATGCCTCGTGCTGCTCTCAATGCTCATAGGCTCCCTGTGCTAAAAAACGCTATTGCGGTTTAGTAAAAGGGAGCCATAGTGCAAAATATAGACAGCAGATATAAATTCTCAAAACCGACACATTTTGATCACTAAATTGAAAATAAAATAATTTTTCCTACCTTTGCTGTTTGGTGATTTCATGAGTCTCTGGTTGCACTTTCTTCTTCTGACTGTGCATCTAATCTTTCTTCCTTTCTTTCAGCCTCCTGTATGTTTCCTCTCCTCCAGACCTCATTCTCTCCCCCAACTTTTTCTTTCTGTCTCCCTGTTCCCCCTTCTTTCTGTCTCCCTGTCTGCCCCCTTTCTTTCTTTCTCTGTGCCCTCCCCCAAGCCACTCGGTTTGCTGCCACCGCCATCGGGGAACAGCCCCCAAGCCATCGCCGTTCCAAGCTTTCCCTGCAGAAGCGTCACGCTGACCAGCATTCCGCTCCCTGATGTCAATTCTGACGTAGGAGAGGAAGTTCCGGGCCAACAAGGCATTTCTCCTCATTCCATCCAGCCTGAGCCCCATCTCTCCTTGATCCAGCATTTCCCTTCTGTGTCTGTCAGAATTACCATTCCACCTATTTTCCAGCATCACCCTTCTTTGTGTCCATCTCACCTATATCCCTATCTCACCACTTTTTCAGAATTTTCATTTGTCTCTGTCCTTGTCTTTACCCCATGTTCACCATTTGCCCTTTTAATGTCTTTATCTCCCCCCCCCACACACTTTTTCAGCATTACTTCTATGTCTCTATTTCACCTCTCTTCATGTCCCCTCTGTATCTCTATCCTTATTCAGTAGGTCCTGCTTACTCTTTCTCTTCTTTGTGTCACTATCTCCATTTTCAGCTTTCCCCCCTTTTCCTTTGTTAATGCACCCTGTAGCCAGAATCTTTCCACCCTCCCTCCACTCCGGCCCAGCCCAGTATGAAATATTTCCTTTTGTTTCCCTCCCCTCTCTCTCTCTCTCTTCTGCTCCCTCACCCACGAGTCCTGCATCTGGCCCTCTCCCTTCTACCTGCACCTGGCAAAACCCCCCTGCTCTGCGGCTCTCTTAAGCAACTCGTCAGCAGCGGTGATCAAGACAAGCTGCCGACATCGAGGCCTTCCCTCTACGAGTCCCGCCTTTGTGGAAAAAGGAAGTTGAAACAAGCGGGACTCGCAGAGGGTAGGCCCCGACGTCAGAAGCTTGTGTCGATCGCTGCTGCTGAGTTGCCGAAGAGAGCCGCGGAGCAGGGGGTGTGGCCGGAAGCAGGTAGAAGGGAGAGGGCTGCTGGAAGAGGTAGAAGTTCCGGAGTATGACACCGACCCGGGCCAGGATTATTTCTTTTTCAGGCTGTTGCTGCTGCCGCCACCACGCCACCATGCCCCCCCCCCCCGAAATGACAAAAACAGCCTAATGCCCGGCGTTGGCGTCTTTGACGTCGGGGAGAGGAAGGCTGATAGGCCTGGTAGATCGGGACGGCAACACGAGTCTATCACAGAGCCCGGGATGGGCTCTGCGATCGACTTACGTTGCCTTCCTGAGCTACCGGTCGATCGCGATCGACACGTTGGGCACCCCTGCCCTAGACCCACTTATCTACCACCCCAATAGCCCTTATGACTGCAGGAGCCATTTATATGTCAGTCAAAAAGAGTTTTGGGGGTGTATAGAGCAGTGCACATGTTTAAGTATCAATGCAGTGATTACAGGGGCTTATGGGCATGGGTCCTCTTCTCTATGAGTCCCTAACCCACCCCCAAGATGACTTAAGCTGCCTCTGGGCTGGGCAACTAGGCTTTCCTATGATGGTCTGGAGGCTGAAATTTAAAGTTGTGAATATAATTTTTATGGGGGGGGTCTGTGTTATGTGTTTGCAATGCTTATCTGGTGAGTTTAGGTGGGTTTTTGTGACTTAGACCATGGGCTGTATAACTTTTGGTTATACATGGTATACGACTAAGTCTAAGCCAGCCCACATCCTGCCCAATTCCCGCCCTCAACACGCCTCCCGAACGCCCCATTTAGCTTTGGACATTAAGCGGCACTATGAAGGCCTAGGTTGTTTAGAAATACGTCCAAAACCCGGTTTTATTATTGGCACTTGGATGTTTTTTTCTTTCGATTATGAGCCCCATAAGTTTTAAGATCTTTCCAAAATTGATAATAAGTGAGGGATGGAGAAATAAGAGCATTGAAACATGAATTCATTACTCCTGCTTGAAACGCCAGAGTCCTATCTAAGAACTTCTAAAAGCGGCACGTTTTCGCTGAAGGAAAATAAAACCAACCGGATCTACGTATTGTTTTTTTTACATGTAAAACATCTAAAATGATAAGACGGAGCTAACCAAAATAAAACTTTATAACAAATACATCCAAACAACACTCTAGCCTCGAATGGCAATCAGTGAAGTTTTTGATAATATGGACTAATGTGATCATGTTTTTTAAAATTAAAAATCAGACGAATTGCTGTGTTTTGGATTAATCTTTCCATACCAAGTGCTGCTGTTCTAGAGACAGAACAGGTATGTGCTGTTTCATTCAGATTTTGGGGAGGTGGAGGGGGGGGGTTGGTGAGCAGGCAGGGAGTGTGGGGGTCATACCTTAATGTATCCAGTGGTCATCTGATCAATTTGGGTACCTATGCGTCACTTAGATGCTTCTAAACCAGGTCTAGCTCCGAACGTCCAAATTCCTTACAGGACATCTTGGAAAAGGTTTGATTATCGCCGCAAGACGTCCAAATTAAGCCCGCCTAAAACACATATATAACATGCCTCCTAACATGCCCCCTGGAAGTCTGAATGCACAGCGGGAGAAACGTCTCGCTAGATGTCCAGGAAAAGAGTTTTGATTATCGGCCCTTGGACATCCTGGCAATTAGAAATAAGAACAATTGAAACACGCACTTACTACGAATACACCAAATTAAATAAAATAAATTAAAAAGAAGTTGCAGATTCATAAACCTGTGCAACTAGTAAGGCCTTGATCTTTTTTTTCCTAAATCTCAAAGCCAAGGGCAATGGGTGGATTGTTCCGCAAAATGTGAATGCTCGTGCACAGTGGCATAGTAAGGGAAGGGGGGGGGGGGGTGCGTTCTGCAGGAAGTTCTTATCGCCATATAGATTACCAGTTTGGTTCCCTCCTGAAAATGTACCCCCATGACATTTAAGTCACAAGTTAATATCAAACGGGTAGAAAAAAATGCATTTAACAGCCACAGTAAGCTGAATTTGTAAGAGGCATGTTTACAAGGATGGAAGCAGAGCAAGGGCTGAGTGAAGCTCTTACTTACGAAAAGGAGCCATCTGGTAACAGCTATAAACGCATGTGTTCTTTCATGGAGTGCGTAGGAGAGCTTTGCACTGCAATTCTGAGAAGTAACTGGCCTGTCACAGCCTCCTTCAAGGGAGGTTCCTCAGCTAACACCTAAAGCTGAAGCTTGGATTGTGAATGATACTGCTCGAGCAAGGGTGATGGCATCCCTTCCATGCCTTCTCCGCCCCCACATGCTCCTTCTCGACGCGCGCGCGGCTTCCCTTCCCCCATACCTCTGTAAAGTTCCTGGAGCGAGCAGCAACCCCCGCCTGTGCCAGCTCTTCCTTTGATGTCACTTCCTAGGTGCGGGCCCAGGAGGTGACATCAGAGGAAGAGCCGACGCTGGCGCGACAGCAGGTTGGGGGTTGCTGTTTGCACCAGGAATGTTACAGAGGTACGGGGGAAGGGAAGCCACACGAGCAAGGTAATGGGGGGGGGTCGGGGAAGGAACAGGAGCACAGAGGTAGATGGGTGACTGTGCCCTCACCAAGACGGCGCCCGGGGAGGAACGCACCCCCCCCCTTCCCTTACTATGCCACTGTGCACGAGCATTCACATTTTGCAGAACAATCCACCCATTGTCCTTGGCTTTGAGATTTAGGAAAAAAAGATCAAAGCCTTATTAGTTGCACAAGTTTATGAATCTGCAACTTCTTTTTAATTTTTTTTATTTAATTTGGTGTATTCGTAGTAAGTGCGTGTTTCAATTGTTCTTATTTCTTGTGTTTATCATGTGAGTCCCTCCCAGGATGTTTAGATAAGCGACATATAAACATTTTTAAATAAATGAACATCTGCAGTGCAAATACTGAAAATATCGGTCAGCATTTGCTCTCCTTGAAGTGCTGCTCCACTTTGTTTCCTTTATCTCTCCATCCCCCCTTCCCCGCCAACCACACACATAATCAACTTGCAGATGAAAGAAGAGGTCTCTGAATGAAGAATGCATAATTCCATGTAATCTGTTCCCAAGACCAGATCATAATTATCTGCAATCATTGCTATCTGATAATGAAAGGACTTACTCTTTGCTTTAGAAAATAACTCCTGTAATTATGTATTATTTTGTGTATACTGAGGCGCTGTTTTTTCCCCTATACCACAGCTTATTATTTCTTTCTTCAGCAACTATCCTTAACCAACTCAGCTTTAAGAGTTTGGCAATGTCTTCAAGATTTTCAGCTCTTATTCCCAGCTTCTTCTTGCAAGCATTCTCGACAAACTTCATGAAAAATTATTGGACCTCTTGGACTTGATCAGCATTGGCTCATATTAAAAATCTTGCACCTGAAATGTTCTGATAGATTTCTATAGGGCCACTTAGGAATAATTGTTTGGGCCTAGGTGAACCTTGATGCTGTAGATTAGGAGTGGAAAAGTCAGTTTTCCACATACAAATCTGCCTCCCCAAGCCAACGGGTTCACAAGACTTTGAAGAGTTTTCTTGTTTTCGGATTCTCTCTAATTCTCTTGAAATTTATTGCAAATTTTGCAAGGTTCCAGGGATAGAACATTTCTTTCTGATTGACCTGGCTGGCGTTTTATAACTTCTAAACATTTAGGGCAAGATGCACTAAAGATACTGACTCGATCGCTGTGGCCGATAATTTGGCCGATTCTCCAGCAGCGATTGATGCTCTATCAAATTTGCATGCAAATGATTTGCAAAGAGGTGAAAATCATTTGCATACAAATGCAACTGATCAATTGCTGAGTGAGTGATTGACACATGCACAGAGCCCTAACATCAGTGACAGGGGAAGCAACCTCCTGTCACTGCTGTGCTGTTAGGGTACAATCTGTTCCATTTAAACAAAGAAAAATGCCCCCTCCCCCACGCCAGGCACCCCCCAGCCACTGTCCTCCCCTGAACTCCCCCCTGCCATAGGATGCCCCTCCCCACAAACCTCCCAATACCTTTTTAAAATGTTGGAAGCTGGAAGCCCGCTCTCTAGCTCCTCCTTCAGGCCCACCTGTCTAAATAATGGGACTTCCCTTTCCAGCCTGAAGCAGGAGCCGAAGAGCGGGCTTCCTGCTTCCAACATTTTAAAAAGGTAAAGGGGAGGTCGGGGTGGGGGGGGGCGACATCCTGTTGCAGGAAGGAGTGGGCATCCCTCTTGCCAGTTTTGGGGGTTGGAGGCAGTAGCTCTGGGGTGCCTGGCGTGAGGGCGGGCCATTGTGCAGGGGGTGTTCTGCTTGGCAGGAGGGTTTGGAAAGCCCTCCTGCCATTTGTATTGGGTTGGGGGGGGCAGTGGATCATGGGTGACTGGCTCGGGGAGGGTGCTGCATTTGTCATTGGGGAGGGCTGTTATCGGCGGTGGGGGACTTTTTTTCATTTTTTATGGGCCAGATAGTACGACATAATGCTTTAGAACATCTTTTAGTATTCTGGTTTTGCAATCATTTCGTGCCATACCAATGTTTTGCTGAGTTTTGTTCTTGATGTTGCTGATATGGTTGTGCAGTGACTGTTGTTCATTGATTGAACGTTGTTTCAAGTTGACCTAAAATAAAGTTTTTAAAAAATGCAACTCTGGATATAATGGACTCTGGATATAACAAACTGTTTTTCCAGGTCCCTTGAAGTCCGTTATAACGAGATTATACTGTATGATTTTTGATGTAATTATCAGGCCATATGCAAATAAAAATTGCAATGTGCAAAGAACAATGGCAAGAGTGGTAATTTGCTGACCTTAAGGTCTGAAGGGGGCGATACAACTATCATTGACAGATTTTTCAAAATTACATTATGAAAGTATAAAAACATCGGCAATTTCTTTAGTTGGAGTGACTATATAGAACAAGTTAACAAGACTATTGGGGGCACATTTGGATCTTCAAAAATTTAAGAAAGTATAAAAAACTACTTTATTTATGGAAGCATTGAAATGATTATTTAAACAGGATTTATGAGGTAATTTCTACTGATATATATAGATGGCGATGTTAGATATCTGTCTCTTTGAAAAAACTAGTGTATATGTAGCTTGTTTGCATGAAATTATTGTATGTGCCTTCTGTATCCATTTTATGATTGTATTTTGCAAACCGCCTACGAATAGGTGGGTAAGAAATTTTGTAAATAAATAAATACCACTACTATTTGTTTCTATAGCGCTACCAGATGTACACAGCGCTGAACAGAGTCATGAAGAAGACAGTCCCTGCTCAAAGGAGCTTACAATCTAAATAGGTAAGACAAACAAGTAGGATGCCATTGATACAGATCAGAATGCCACTGCAAGTTGCTCAAAATGCAATGGCGAGAGTAATTGGTGACATTTACTCTTATGAGCATGCAACTCCATTACTGGCCAAGCTACACTTGCTTCCAGTATCTTGGAGAATTCAGTTCAAGATCCTGGTGCTAATGTTTGAAGCCATTCAAGACATTCTGCCAAAGGCATAGATATTTTGGCCTGGTTTTCATTGACCTAAATAGAGGCACCTAAATGTTAGTCACGCCTACAGGTGCTAATCATAATTCTATATATAGTGAGTTCCTTTTATAGAATCATGCTAAGCGCTATTCTAAAGGGCGCCAATTGTTTTAGGCACCATGTTTATAATTTGGGTGTAAGTATGGGCTGGGCGGCATTTAGTGCATATTAAATCTATTAGTGAAGGCAATAAAAACTTATACTTCCCAAAAATCCAGTCACTCCCCTTCCAACCATATGTATTCTAATTTACGCTGAATTAGGTCCACTCTGTTTGTGAACTGAAGATGGAAATAACCGTATGTTAACTTAAAATGACCAAATTGTATGCTAAACTTGACTCTGTATATATAACGTTATCGTATACATGTAAATTCATAATTTGTCTATACATTATGTATGTCAGCCTTGTTACCCATTCTGAGCTTATTGTGGAGCAGGGATCTCAAAGTCCCTCCTTGAGGGCCGCAATCCAGTCGGGTTTTCAGGATTTCCCCAATGAATATGCATTGAAAGCAGCGCATGCACATAGATCTCATGCATATTCATTGGGGAAATCCCGAAAACCCGACTGGACTGCGGCCCTCAAGGAGGGACTTTGAGACCCCTGTTTGTGGAGAATGGGATATAAAACTAACCAAATAAATAAATTAGTGCTTTGGTGTCTACATACACTCCCTCTCAATCTGTTAGGTAGGAGTCGCAATATTTGTTGGGAACTTCTTCACTGAAGTCTGTCACCAAAACTACGATGCGTTCAAGAATTTTAGGGCTCCTTTTACAAAGGTGCGCTAGGGCCTTAACGCGCGGAATAGCATGCGCTAAATTGCCGCGCGCACTAGCCGCTACCGCCTCATCTTGATCAGGTGGTAGTTTTTCGGGTAGCGTGCGCTAATACGGTACATGCGCTAAAAATGCTAGCGCACCTTTGTGAAAGGAGCCCTTAGTGTTGCAGGACCGTGTATGTGGGATGCTTTACCTACTAATATTCATCAGATTCCGGTGCTAATTTCCTGTCTTAAGTCGGTGAAGGCGTGTTGTTTTCAGAAAGCTTTTGGAAATGGAGATCTGTTCAATTGAGCTGTTAAGTCATCCGTTTTTTGCTCTTTTTATATATAATTTTAGCGATTTTTAAAAAAAAGAAATCGAGCTGTTTTATGTTTGTTCATTGATCTGTGCATGTACTTTTGTAACCCACATAGATTGTATGGATATGCTGGATAAAAATATTTTAAAAATATAATAAATAAATAAATGTTCAAAAGAAGATGTGTCGTTATTTTGTTCTTGATTTTTTAAAAAGTTAGTGGAGGCACTGATATGGCAACATTATTTAAAAAACCCACTTCATCGACCAGCTTATATCCTTCCTACTGAGTTATAGGGCTCCTTTTACTAAGGTGCGCTAGTGTTTTTAGCGCATGCAGGAAATTACCGCAAGCTATGCTTCTAGAACAGGGGTGTCAAAGTCGGTCCTCGAGGGCCGTAATCCAGTCGGGTTTTCAGGATTTCCCCAATGAATATGCATTGAAAGCAGTGCATGCACATAGATCTCATGCATATTCATTGGGGAAATCCTGAAAACCCGACTGGATTCCGGCCCTCGAGGACCGACTTTGACACCTGTGTTCTAGAACTAATGCCAGCTCAATGCTGGCGTTATGGTCTAGCGTGCGCTATTCCACGCGTTAAAGCCCTAGTGCACCTTAGTAAAAGGAGCCCATAGTGTTCTAAGATTCACACACTCTTTGGGCAGACACTCCACAATATTACAGTAAGTTGATAGTGAGTGGCATCACAAGAACAGCCTCACTAGGTGCAATCAAATAGAAAGAAGAGCCCGAGAGCGGGGATGGAGGGCCCGCGGCGCCTCCCAAGGGGAAGAGTACACTGCACAGGGGGGGGGGGGGGGGCGGGTGTAAGTGGTAGAGGAGGCGGCTGAGAGGTGGGCAGTTTTCCTAACGCAGGGCGGGCCGCCCGATTGGAGAGGCGTGGGGGGCGATGTCAGCCGGAGCTGGTAAAGCCAGGACCTCAGAGGACCCGGCGTTTTCCTGGGTCCTCCGAGGCGGCTTTTCCCCTCCCACCCTCTTCTTCTGTCTGTTTCGGTTTGTTGGATCGGCAGGGTTAGGGGCAGTTATACCGAGCTACTGTATGATGGAGTTCATCAGGAGATGAGCGGGGGGCCAGCAGGGAGCAGTGCCCAGGTTCTGCTGTCTATGGTTAAAGGGGCATGTTGGGAAATGCCACCCCCCCAGACCCTTGCTGGCATGGCTGAGTCGGGGGCCAAATATGAGTAATTGTTTAATGTGTAGCTCGGGAAACTGTTTTTGTTATGTGAGTGTGTTTAAATTTATTGGTTGTTAATAAACAGAGCTGTGGCTATTTCTATCAAGAAGAGTGTGGTTTAGTTATTGGGGTGAAGGGGGGAATATGTGTGTGTGGGGGGACGGGACAGAGGAGGGAGTGGGCCAATACATATCCCGCTGTTAAGAGAAAAAATACACCATTTTCATGGCTTCTATAATGGGCATAACCTTATTTCCAAGTCCATCCTCAGGATAATGCAACAATTCTTACTACAGTAATTTAGTGTATCCTAATTTCAACTCCCTTATTCTGCTACTCAAGCTCCACAAGGGGGCAGTGAAAGAAGCATGAGCTGGGGATGTTCATATTTACAGAGTGAACAGAAGTTAAAGAATTTTCCATAAAGTAGGAATACAATAGAAAGGCTGTGACCTTGGTGTGGCGCCAGGAGACTGAACAGCACGGCCATTGTGTGGAAACAGCTGACTTTTGCACAGGAAACAATCACAGTTGATAGTGAATGGTGTTCAGTTCCCGACTGGGCCTCTCCATCAACATTGCTGGGACAGCACTGAATCCGTTGAATATTAATAGCTCGCTCTTCCCCCGACTCAGCTTCAGAGTGTTTGAGAGACAGAGGATCAGCGATATTTATTTCTTCTATATAAGGGCAGCAAGTGAATAAATGGGTACTTCAGTTCCATTCTTTTTCCAGCTGCTTTGGATTGAATTTCTCAAATATTTTTGGGAAGGGAAGTTATCAATGTAGGCTACCATTAAGACAAGTTATTTTACCACAAATTTGTGCAGCTTTTGCACTGACCCCGTGTTGTACGATGAGGCCTAGTTACTACCAGGTTCACAGTAAGATAACCCATCTTAACAGCAAGACAGGGTTCTTGTGTTCACCCAAAATTGGGTATCTGGCTATAACACTAATTAATAGCAGCCCACAATGATACCTGTGCACGTTGAAAAAGAAAAATGCAACATGTTTTTCCCTTTCTACTTTTCACTGTATGTTTCGGTGGGTTTTGGCAGTAGGTTATATATGTTCACTCCAAGTAGTATAAGGAATAATTGTACAAAATTACTTGTGTTAGATCTATGAGAATTAAAAAATATCTCCACAAGTTCTATAAATAAATAGTTAATAAATATTAAAATATTAATATAAAATGCAACGTGTGCTTTTAAAGTGCTCAGTCACCAACCAAAAAGTGCAATTGTACCAATGAAAGTACAAGCGTTGGTTGTACTGAGGGACAATCATTGCACAGAAGCGTCCCTCATTCTGCCTTCCATTTCAATAAGTAACATAAATATAAGAATATATGTAAAAAAGTATATCAAAAATCACTTATCTGAAGTGAAGCGAAGGCAAATCAAAACCATAACACAACGCTATGATCTCTTCAATACAATCTTAAACGCTCTTATTAAACCCCGTGTTCTTATAGAAATGGCCTCCCTTCGACTCGAGTTTCGCAACAGCGTCGTCAGGAAGGGGGCATCGTACGGCCATAAGAACCCAGGAAACCTCAACAGGGAAAATAAATGCAGAGCAGGAAAGCGCCACTGACAGCTCTGATTTATAAGTGCTGTGGATAGATGAACGTCACTATATGTGTTCTGCTGACTTGTTTTGTAAACCACCACTTTGATATCTAGTTTCTAAAGGTGATTAAACCAGTAAACTAAACTGAACTTCAGAACCCTGACCCTTTAGCCCCTTGCCCATTAATACCCCAGGTGGGCAGCTCCTCAGTCAATGCCTTGAGGTGTTCATACCAGTGTGCCCCACTTTTGGTGCCCTGGGATGCTGGTGCCTCTGCTGCTGATGCCTAGGGATACCAGACATCTGGATTTTCCCGGACATGTTCTCCTTTTATGGACATGTCCAGGGGTGCCGGATGGCTTTTCAAAACCCGGCACTTTGTCCAGGTTTTGAAAAGCTTCGAAGAAATCGCCATCGGGCAGGTGGGCATCTGCGGATGCCACATGTTGACGTAACGTGCACGCAAGCGTGAGTGTGACACCATCATGTTGCATCCGTGCACGTGCGAATGCCTTTCTACCCAACGAGAGCAGGCAGTTGGGGGTGGGGCTAAGGTAGGATTGGGGGCGGGACTGGGGTATAATGGGGCAGGGATGGGTGGAACTGGGCGGGCCTGGGGGTGGGTCTAGGGGTCTGGATTTTTCAAACAAAAAATCTGGTAACCCTACTGATACCTCCTTGCAAGTTTCACAAAGCATGGATGGAAAATCCCAGTGTTGAAATCCCTTTGACTTTAGTGGAAGTGACCGATATCAAGTGCACATTACTGATAATGCAATGAATGAAATGCCAACACATGGGACCAATATTCAGACCACAGGCGGCGAACCCGGAAATTACATTACATTAGGGACTTCTATTCCGCCTATACTTTGCAGTTCAAGGCAGATTACAAAAGAGATAACTGGACATTTCCAGTGAAGTTACAACAGTATTGGTTTTTTTTTTTTTTTTTGGTTACAAGGGAGGAGAGGTAGCTGGATTAATTCCAGAAGAACTTGCAAATTGGATATTAAATTGACTGTATGTTACTGTGTGATATAACAAATAGATTACAGTTAGAGTACAAATAAGATTACGTAACATTTCAGGCATCTGAATACTTGGTTGGTGTTTTGGGGAGGAAGAGATTATTTAAGTGGAGGTTTTGGGGGAGAATTTATCTAGGAGGAGGGGGACATATGCGGTGACAAGCATTGAATTTCCAGTTTATTTTTAGCCACTTTTAACACAGCTGGTTAAACCAATATTTATCGGCTGACTGCCTAAGTTATAGCGGCCAAACATAGACCTGCTATTTACACAGGTCTATCTGGCCAGTGAATATTGGAGCTAACCAGCTATGTCGCATGACATAGCTGGAGACCAGGCTAGCCACCA
This sequence comes from Geotrypetes seraphini, assembly GCF_902459505.1. Taxonomy (NCBI): domain Eukaryota; kingdom Metazoa; phylum Chordata; class Amphibia; order Gymnophiona; family Dermophiidae; genus Geotrypetes; species Geotrypetes seraphini. The sequence continues at coordinate 171,846,292 of NC_047086.1, read as the reverse complement.
AGTCCCGCATTCTGTAATCAGTGCTGTTGTCAGCGGATGCCTTAAAAGTGGCCACCAATCAGTGTCAATCACCTAACGGCGCCGGGTACAGAATCACATCTCCGGCAGGTTTTCCTGGCCTACATTTCTGGTGCCTACCTATGATATGAATCGCACCTCCATAGGTGCTTTAGGTCGTTTAGTGCCACTTCCGGTATTAGCCATGCCCACAGTGGCGATAGGTGGCCTAAAGCACCTACAGAGATTCAATTCTGGTGCTAGTTTAAGGCCACCAGTAGGTGGCTTAAAACTCAGTTGCAAATAGCATTTTTTACTGAGTTTGGGTGCCTAAGGGCACCCAGAACCCCAGCACCGTTTAGAGAATCCAGGCCTAAGTGTTAATATTCAGCGACCATGTTGCAAGGGCTAATTGGCCAGGAGCCGTGAATCCCGGGCAGAGTTTTTGTTTTTTTTTACAGTGCACTCCTCTGTCATGTGAGAAGCATGCAACAACTGAGTGCATTTTGGTAACGAGGACAAAAGCTGCAGTACAAACTGTAACTATTTCTTCTATAACGAACGTGCTGTGCTACTCTGGTGCTAGCCAGTAAATTTAATGTTACAGTTACATGGTTCAGAACATTAGGACAAAGTCATTGATTTATTGTCTCAAAGTCTCAGAAATTTCCACAAACTGCACTTGACCGATGGGGGCTGTAATATATCACTTTGGAAACTGCATTGCTTACATTTATATATATATATATTTTTTTGGGGGGGGGATGAATGTACAGGATCAGATAACGTGAATCATAAACTGAAGAAAAGAGAATGTTCTAAGCCCTGAATCTGTCTAATGGTGATGTAGGATGCAGGCAGATTTTTTTTTTTTTTTAATGGATAGAGTTTGCAGCAAGGTCAGGACAGATTTTGACTACTGTCTCTTTTATAGGCCACTTAGTTTAGTTATATTATTTAAGTTATGTATATATACTGTATATGTGAAAGAGGTCCTTAACTTCCTCATTCTATACAGCTGTGTGTGAAACTTTATACTTAGGTCTTTAAGAATTTAAATTCCCATTCAAATGTTTGGTGACTTATTAGAGTAATAAGTATGTTTTTGTTGATCCATCTCAGCTGGAAGCTTTTCTTCAAGATAAACCTAGATTAGATAATTTGCCTGAAACTAATACAGAGGTTGACAAGAAGTGATATCGATATTAATTAGATAGTGCCCGCTTGCTGAAAGATTTTATTTTATTTTTCTTTGTACTTATGTGATCCCTTCTATTAGATACATAGTCCTAAAAATGTGGGCTTGAATAGAAGTATTTTTTAATTTGTACTATTTTCTTTGGTATTTTGTGAAGCTGCCTGAAGTTTATTTGTTGTAATAAATGAATAAATCTATAAATAAAAATCCCCAAAAACTTTATACTTAGGTCTAAATTCAGTAAATAATGCCCAAATGTGGTTGCTGAAAAAAATGCATGCTAAGTGCTATTCTTTAAAAAAAAATAAAAAATCTTTATTAATTTTCAAATATTAACAGTGCAATACAAAGAATTTAAACATAAATACTTCAGAAAATGCACTTTAAATACTCTAATTCAAAAAACAATCATTTTCTCCCCCCTCCTCCCCATAACCAATCAAAGTAAAAGTACATATTTAAATTCAATAATATAGATAAATTAAGTACAGCCAACAATAATACGTTCCCCACCCTGGATGTGTAAAGAAATCATATAAAAGGAAAGGTACATGACAATTATTGTGATTCAATAAATGCAGTCAATGGGCTCTACACCCTTTTAAAATACGTTACTATATCCCAAACATTCCGCGTTCATTCTTTTTTGAATTATTAGAGTATTTATGTTTAAATTCTTGAAAATTAATAAAGATTTTTTTAACAAAAAGAATAGCACTTAGCATGCATTTTTTTCAGCAACCACATTTGGGCATTATTTACTGAATTTAGACCTAAGTATAAAGTTTTTTGGGTTTTTTTATTTATAGATTTATTAATTTATTACAACAAATAAACTTCAGGCAGCTTCACAAAATACCAAAGAAAATAGTACAAATTTAAAAATAATTCTATTCAAGCCCACAGTTTTTAGGACAATGTATCTAATACTTTTCTATAAACAGCGCAGCAGCATTTCCCAAGTCAGCCCTGGAGTACCTGGCATTGACAGTCAGGTTTTCAGGATACCCATAATGCATGAAAGAGATTTGCATATAGGATCCACGCCTAATTTTTAGGCACAAGGATTTATTCCAACTGAACCCTGGCCTAAATCCCCGTGCCTAAATAAGGCGCAGATCCTCCAAATTCTATAAAAGTACATACATCTGAAATGAGCACCCTGATCCGCCCAGGAAGGCTCCCATGGCCATGACCACTTTTCAGTTACACGCTAAAGGCTTTACTTGTGCATCTTTATTGAATAGCGAGATCTTAGCGAGATGTACATGTAAATATAAAACGTGGTGACATGTCAGATAAGCGCAAGACAATTGCAATCTGACAAAGGTGCCCTGACAATTGCGCGCAGGGACAAGGGCGGCAGTGGATGATGCTATTTTGTCTTTTTGAGGGTTATAAAGAAACCCTATTTGTTTAGGGTGGGTGGGGGGAACTCCCCCAGTACACTTTAAATATTCACTTGCTATCTAGTGTTAGGGTAAGGTTTATATCATGATTATGGGAACCCTAATTATGATATAAACTTTACCCTAACACGAAGGCCCTGATTTGCTGAGACTCCTCAGTCTCCCTCCCAAGGGACGGGGCCTGAGGAGTCTCAGCAAATCAGGGCTTCCAGATTCACGGGCCACAATTGTCCTGCGCGCACATGTCCCTGGGCACAATTGTCAGCCTGCATTTGTTGGAGCGCAATTGTCCTGCGCTCATTTGTCAGTGTACCTAAAATGTGGCTAGTGTTTGTTTGCACCCAGCTCATTACTTAATGAAATTGCACATAGAAATTGGTCGAGGTGATTGAGGCAGTAAATTCTGCTGGTCACAAATATGAATTGTGGTCACAAATTCAAATTTGTAATCAATGGACAAAATTCTAATTCGAGACCCATGGACTTTCCTGGCTCAGTTGCCTCAAGCCCCAGTCAATATGGTTTGAGGACTCACTATATATAAAGACAAACTGCAGACCTCACAGCACACCCTGAAGAAAGCCACAGCATGATGACTGAAATATCAGTACTACTGTATTTCCTGGCTCAATCGCCTCAAGCCCCAGTCAATCAGATCTTGCTGCTTCTGGGTAGGTACCGTGTTTCCCCCAAAATAAGACCTAGTGTGTTTTGGGGGCCCCAAAATAATATAAGACAGTGTCTTATTTTCAGGGAAACTGCCCAATCACAAACTCACAGCATCTTTCTATCCCCCCCTGCCACGCAGCCGAACCCCCACCGACCCTTCCATCTCTCTCACCCCTTCCATCTCTCCCTCCCCACGCCTACCACGAGACTGACATATCATTGCCTACTTCCAAAAGGCAGCATCATGGCGGCAATCTGAACGGGCTGCTTCGGGCCTTCTCACGTCGGGGCATTCCTCTGCCGCATCACTGATGATGTCATCAGCAACGCGGCAGTGGAATGTCCTGACGTGAGAAGGCCCAAAGCAGCCTGTTTAGATTGCTGCTGCGATGCTGACTTTTGGAAGTAGGTAATGATATGTCAATCTCGCAGAAGGCTTGGGGAGGGAGAGACGGAAGGGTCAGTGGTGGTTCGGCTGCATGGCATGGGGGATAGAAAGATGCTGTGGGTTTGTGACTGGGCGGTTTCCCCGAAAATAAGACACTGTCTCATATTATTTTTGGGCCCCCAAAACACACTAGGTCTTATTTTCAGGGCAACACGGTACCTACACAGATGCAGTGAGACCTCGACAACTGCAACAATCATACAGTGCCCAAGCAGAACATCAAAACCAAGTGCTGCATATCTCCCGCCCTCCTTCCTGCTCCCCACAGTCCAGCAATAGCTCTCCCTTTCTATCCCCCCCCCAAACCTGCAGCACCTCACCCTTTATATCCACAATCTCCTTTCCATCTTAATTTTTCTGGCTCATTGGTGGTAGCCTCAAGGCTAGGAAACACTGCTATAGTATGCTTATTGTAAGATAAGTGTATAGTTACAGAATAACGCTTCAGTGGAATTTGGGCTTATACACATATATATTCACACATACATACACCCTAATTGCCCAAGAGTTATTATATGGGTTACCAGATTTTGCATTCAAAAATCCCAGATACATGACCATGCCCCATTCTGCCCTCAGCCCTGCCTTGTTCCGCCCCAGCCCCACTCTGTTCTGCCTCTAACCCTGCCCCATTCTGCCCCCAGCCCTGCCCCCAGCAAGCCTCTTCTTTTAATTCCTGACCTCCGGGCTGCTTCCGAGGGCCTATGAGCATTCGCGGACATGTGTGACATCATTCGCGCATGTTCAGAGGCCCTCCAGACATGAGCAGAGCTTTCCAAAACCCGGACACACTGCCGGGTTTTGGGAAGTCCATCTGGGCACCCGGACAGTCCTCTAAAAAGAGGATATGTCCGAGTTTTTCCCGGCCGTCTTGTAACCCTAGTTATTATAGCCTTAGACATCTGCTCAATGTGTGAAGGCCTACTCGTATCTGTGTGCTGCAGAGCATCTACCGTATTTTCGCGGATATAACGCGCGCGTTATACGTGATTTTACGTACCGCGCATACCCCTCGCGCGTTATATGCCTGAGCGCGGTATACAAAAGTTTTTAAACATAGTTCCCACCCCGCCCGACGCCCGATTCACCCCCCCAGCAGGACCGCTCGCACCCCCACCCCGAACGACCGCTCGCACGCGCTCCCACCCGCACCCGCATCCACGATCGGAGCAAGAGGGAGCCCAAGCCCTCTTGCCCGGCCGACTCCCCGACGTCCGATACATCCCCCCCCCGGCAGGACCACTCGCACCCTCACCCCGAAGGACCGCCGACTCCCCAACAATATCGGGCCAGGAGGGAGCCCAAACCCTCCTGGCCACGGCGACCCCCTAACCCCACCCCGCACTACATTACGGGCAGGAGGGATCCCAGGCCCTCCTGCCCTCGACGCAAACCCCCCTCCCTCCAACGACCGCCCCCCCCCAAGAACCTCCGCCCGTCCCCCAGCCGACCCGCGACCCCCCTGGCCGACCCCCACGACACCCCCACCCGCCTTCCCCGTACCTTTGTGTAGTTGGGCCAGAAGGGAGCCCAAACCCTCCTGGCCACGGCGACCCCCTAACCCCACCCCGCACTACATTACGGGCAGGAGGGATCCCAGGCCCTCCTGCCCTCGACGCAAACCCCCCTCCCCCCCAGCCGACCCGCGACCCCCCTGGCCGCCCCCCACGACCCCCCCCCCCCCCTTCCCCGTACCTTTGGAAGTTGGCCGGACAGACGGGAGCCAAACCCGCCTGTCCGGCAGGCAGCCAACGAAGGAGTGAGGCCGGATTGGCCCATCCGTCCTAAAGCTCCGCCTACTGGTGGGGCCTAAGGCGCGTGGGCCAATCAGAATAGGCCCTGGAGCCTTAGGTCCCACCTGGGGGCGCGGCCTGAGGCACATGGGCCAAACCCGACCATGTGTCTCAGGCCGCGCCCCCAGGTGGGACCTAAGGCTCCAGGGCCTATTCTGATTGGCCCACGCGCCTTAGGCCCCACCAGTAGGCGGAGCTTTAGGACGGATGGGCCAATCCGGCCTCATTCCTTCGTTGGCTGCCTGCCGGACAGGCGGGTTTGGCTCCCGTCTGTCCGGCCAACTTCCAAAGGTACGGGGAAGGGGGGTGGGGGGGGTCGTGGGGGTCGGCCAGGGGGGGCGCGGGTCGGCTGGGGGGGGGGGGGGGTTGCGTCGAGGGCAGGAGGGCCTGGGATCCCTCCTGCCCGTAATGTAGTGCGGGGTGGGGTTAGGGGGTCGCCGTGGCCAGGAGGGTTTGGGCTCCCTTCTGGCCCAACTACACAAAGGTACGGGGAAGGCGGGTGGGGGTGTCGTGGGGGTCGGCCAGGGGGGTCGCGGGTCGGCTGGGGGACGGGCGGAGGTTCTTGGGGGGGGGCGGTCGTTGGGGGGAGGGGGTTTGCGTCGAGGGCAGGAGGGCCTGGGATCCCTCCTGCCCGTAATGTAGTGCGGGGTGGGGTTAGGGGGTCGCCGTGGCCAGGAGGGTTTGGGCTCCCTCCTGGCCCGATATTGTTAGGGAGTCGGCGGTCCTTCGGGGTGAGGGTGCGAGTGGTCCTGCCGGGGGGGGGGGGATGTATCGGACGTCGGGGGGGGCATCAGGCTTTCAGGATGGGGACAGACCTTCAAGGGGGGACAGGACTTCAAGGGAGGACAGTGCACGGAAGTCAGGGGGGGTGAACGGAGAGTCGGGACAGCGCACGGAAAGTCAGGGCGGGCGAAAGGAGAGTCGGGCAGCATGCGCGTTATATGCCTGAGCGCGGTATAGAAAAGTTTTTGTACATATCATCGTGATTTCTGCGCGCTATACCCCTGTGCGCGTTTTACAATGGTGCGCGTTATATCCGCGAAAATACGGTATAACTCAGTAGGAATCTATTGCTAAAGGGGAATGAGTTTATGTAACACAGAATAGCTTTGTGAAATGTGTTCCCCACCAGGAATATGGAAGGAGTTAGTGAACAGGTTGACCTTTGAATATGAACACTAGCCATATCTAAGATAACATCACTTTTATTCTTTTATACTGCCCACCCAAAGAAGATCAAGGTGGTTCACAGAGAAGAAGGATAATCAGTGATGCTTACATAAAATAAAATTATACATTAGCATTAAAACAATAAAATTATACAAAGTAGCATTTAAAAGGTAGAACAATTAAAACAATAAAAATGATTATGTAATAAATTTATCAAACAAAACGTGTTTTAAATCAAAGGACTCAACCAGGAATTCTGGGCAGTAGAGGGGTGTTTTGGGGGCATAGTCAGGAGTGGGGAAGTATGTGGAAACTGGCCCATATTCTGTACCAGTGCCCACATAGCTAAGTGATCAAATAGGACCATAGAAAAGGCTGTCCTAGCTTTTGGTTACCTAGCTGTGGAGGTGTTGGCACTCATTACTGGCCAGCATTCAAAGAATTTCTAGTCTTCTGCCTGACAGTTCCAGCCCCCCCTAACCTACCACCTGGATAATTCTCCCCTCCCCCCCACCTCCAACCTCAATCAGATCTCCTTCCCAATTCCTGCCTCCAGGTTCAATAACCTCTTCCAGGGTCAGAATTCCCTCATACCCCTTTCCATGGGACAATTCAGAGTGGCCGTTTCATCTTGGGACATTTCAACGCAGCTGCGCTGAAACAGTTGCATTGAGGGCCAGATTCTCAAATCTTTTATGCGGTCGCTAAGCTGGTTTATGACAGTTTAACCTGCACTCATTTTAGCAGTGGATTGTCAAAATGGCTTATCTCTGTCTTTAGTGAGTTTTCTAGTGGTCTCCGACACTGCCCTGCAAATGGGCTCTTAAACATCAAAATGAGCACTCCGGTGGATTCTTTATAATCACCGAGTCATTTTCTAAGAATGGTGTCGGCTTTTGGTGAAAAAAATCAGCGACTGGTCCAGGGGTGCCAGTACAGTTTAAAACCCCAGCAGCACTGTTTTAAACTCTGGCAGTGGGAGAGATGCCCATTCTCTCCCGTTGCCACACAACACCCCCCCTGCAGAGGGAAATACCATAAAACAAAGCTGCTAAACTCTGACTCGGACAGCTTTTGATGCTCTAAAAGTCCACTAATCTTTTGGTTTTCCTTTAATATTAACAAAAAGAAACAAAACTCAACAACCCCTTCCCTTTCCCTCACTGAATCATCCCTGCTTGAAGGAGAGGAGCTGGAAGCAGAGATATATAAGATAAGGCTATTCATAAGAATATTCATTGCGGCTGTTTCAGAGCTGAACTGGCCCCAAGGAAACGGCTGCAAGGAATCGTCCTAGACCCCCTCCAGCTTCCAATTGCCTCTGTGATCCTACCCCCTAGCTCTGATTTCCCCTCTATATCCTCCCCCTGGTTCCGATTGCTTCTCTGATCCCCCCTCCCAATTCAGATCTCCCCACATGCTCCCCCCCCCCTTTTTAAATTGCAAGGAGAGAAGTGATTTGCAAGTTAATATTCCAGAGAGGTTTTGTCTAGTGCACAGCTCACAGTAGTCAGACTTTTGCATAGTGTGCAATCCCCAAGGATTCTGAGAGTAGCAAGAGCAGAGTGCATGAGCTCATCTTGCAGCAAGAATCCACATCCAGCAGTTAGCACTGCTGTCAAGGGCCAGTTTCATAGGCACTTCAGATTGAACACTGGCCATTTGTGGGAAGTGCACCACATTTGTTCACGTTAAAGAGTCAGGAATTCTTAAACATTGCAATGTGTACTTTTGTGTCCTTCTAAATGTTGTAGGGAAAGTCTCGTTATCATGCATTGATGCCTGAGGCTGGTGCAGTGCTCCACTTTCTCTGCTCTCCCTGGTCTTGCTGACTGCACACTTCTATTTCCTTAGCAAGTATGCTCTTTATCCTAGGAATGTCAACATGTACCATAACTGCATTTCCTCATACAGGCATGCAAGCTTCATTCTATAAGTCTGGGCTGGAAGACTGCATAGATTACAGATAGGGTGATACATATGGTAAACAGTCTTAGAAATACATATTTCAAATGATTCATTTCAAATGGAGCATCTTCCTTCTGCTTCTCAAATTAGGATGGGTTTCTGAATGAGGCACTAGGGCGATCTCAGTAGCATCGGCCATACAGAGCTACCTTGTTACTTGGTTCCAGGAGGGAGATCTTTTGGCCAGTCTTGGTTTTGAGCTACTTGTATATCATTAAAACAATGTGGCATTTTTGGTCCCTAGCTCTACCCATTAAAATCAGTGCTGCAAATCCCAGAATGCATCTATATAGCGTTGACTGAAATCCAGGACTGGTCTAAAATGTTCCTCTTGAAACTCAGCATTATGGTAACTCTCATGGGGTAATATCTCCAAATGAGTTAGGTTTGCACATACTATGGGATAAATTGACTAAGCAAACCGATCGTGTACCGATGGGTATGCGACCCCCCTTTGCGACCAGATTTCCCTCCGGCCCAATTCACTAACTTCTCCTGCGATCCGCTTCCAATCCATGTATGCAAATGAGGGGAAACGCATGCAAAGTAGACAGGGATGTGATTCACAAAACAAATTTTTGAAACCAACTGGGCTGGCCAATCAACCCAAGAAGCGACTGCTGGGGACCAGTCGAAAACGTTTTTCTGACTCTCCAGCTCCAGCTCCAGCTCCCTGTCCTGCTCTCTGCTGCCCCAGATCTCTCCTGCCTGCTGCCCCGATGCTCTTCCCCAGATCTCTCCTGCCTGCTCTGCCCCGAATCACCACCCTGCTCTGCCTCAATCTCTCCTGTCTGCTCTGCCCCGAATCGTTGCCCTGCTCGTCCCTAGTTTTCTCCTGCCTACTGCCCCGAATCTCTCCTGCTCTTCCTCCGCACTGTGAGCCCGTGGTTTTAACCCGTGGGTTTAAAGCGGGTTAAAGTACGGGCTCACTGGTCTAAAAAAAGTTAAAATTAAAAAAAAAAAAAGTTGCGGATCAAAGGGGTATTAGACACATGTGAAGCCCATCTACAGATGGTCTGCGCATGCGCGGGATCGCACACTAGTGATCCATGTTGGCAAATGAGGGCGTTCCTCTGATTGCCCTCATTTGAACTTTTTCAGTTTGTGAATTCGTCAGGCCTGCTGGGATCGGCCACAGATCGCCCCCAGAAGACAGGTTAGTGAATCTAGCCCTATAAAAATAATGAACCTCACTCTTGAGCCAAGTTATATATGCATCTGCAAGACCTGCTCTAATCAGAAGCCTTGCCCTCATCTCATGACTCACAACCAGACCTCCTGTTCTCCAGTGCAATGAGTTATTTCCTCATCCAAGCAGGGCAAGTAGTCTCCACTATTACTACCATATCTGCAGACCTTCTCTACCACCCAATAGGCACCCAGCAGATACATGTCCCCTCTGAGCGTCAGAATAGTTGCAGCCCACACTGCTTGAGAGTACAGCAAAGAAAATAATATGAAGGAGAAGGAAACAGAAAGTGAGAAGAAGGGGGGTGGAACAGAGATCAAAGCAAAAGTAGAGTTTTCTGGGGCAAGAGAAAAGAGAGATAGAGAAGTTGACTGATATTCGGCCTGCTTCAGTCAGCAGTTTTTTAAAAACACTGACCATGGTCGCCTAAATTAGCCCTGGGTATTCAGTGCTGGGCTATGTCATTAAATATCTGGGGCTAATTTGACCGATGCTGGCCACTGGGGCATATGCAGGTCCAGACCAATATTAAGCCAGGGCTAGGGCTACCATATGGCCCCAGTAAAAGGAGGATGAACATAAGAACATAAGAATTGCTGCTGCTGGATCAGACCAGTGGTCCATCGTGCCCAGCAGTCCACTCACGCAGTGGCCCCCAGGTCAAAGACCAGTGCTCTAAATAAGTCCAGCCTCACCTGCGTACGTTCCAGTTTAGCAGGAACTTGTCCAACTTTGTCTTGAATCCCTGGAGGGTGTTTTCCCCTATAACAGACTCTGGAAGAGCTTTCCAGTTTTCTACCACTCTCTCGGTGAAGAACTTCCTTACGTTTGTACGGAATCTATCCCATTTCAACTTTAGAGAGTGCCCTCTCGTTCTTCCTACCTTGGAGATGGTGAATAATCTGTCTTTATCTGCTAAGTCTATTCCCTTCAGTATTTTGAATGTTTCGATCATGTTCCCTCTCAGTCTCCTCTTTTCAAGGGAGAAGAGGCCCAATTTCTCCAATCTCTCACTGTACGGCAACTCCTTCAGCCCCTTAAACATTTTAGTTGCTCTTCTCTGGACCCTTTTTAGTAGTACCGTGTCCTTCTTCATGTATGGCGACCAGTGCTGGACACAGTACTCTAGATGAGGGCGCACCATGGCCTGGTACAACGGCATGATAACCTTCTCCGATCTGTTTGTGATCCCATTCTTTATCATTCCTAGCATTCTGTTCGCCCTTTTCGCCACCCAGTACCGGCCTTTATTTTATACCATTGATTTTCTAATTAGAGATCCTCTGTGTTCATCCCATGCTTTTTTTTTTAAATTCTATCACCTCTACCACCTCTATCACCTCCCTCAGGAAGGCATTTGTTTGATTCAATTCCCTCTTTAACAAATAGTACAGCCCCCCCCCCTCCAATTTGATCCACTCTATCATTGCGATATAATTTGTACTCAGGTAACAGTGTCCCATTGATTGTCCTCCTTCTACCAGGTCTCTGAGATGGCTATTATATCTATCGCATCATTCAGTGCTATATACTCTAATTCTCCTACTTTATTTTTTAGACTTCTAGCATTTGTATATAGGCACTTCAAAGTATGCTTTTTCCTTGTATCTACAGGCTGCTGAGATGATGATAGGGATAACTTGACATATTTACTCTGTTTCTCTCTCAAGCACTCTTGGCTTTCTTTCACCATTTTTGAAACCTCTCTATTGGGACTCCCTAAATGTTCCGATTCAACAGTATCCTTCAAGGATACCCTACATTGAACCATCTGCTCCTGGGTGACTTTTGGCTCTCCCCCTCCTCCCATCTTAATTTTAAAGCTGCTCTATCTCCTTTTTAAATCTTTAACCAGATACAGCCTACAAAACTGAACACAGTACTCCAAGTGACCTGTACAGGGGCATCAGCACCTTCTTTCTTCTGCTGGCTATGCCTCTCTCTATACAACCCAGCATCCTTCTGGCTACAGCTACCATCTCATCACACTGTTTTTTCACCTTCAGATCCTCAGACACTATCACTCCAAGGCCCCTCTCCCCGTTGTTGTTAGAATCCCCTTAAACTGCATTCCAGGTTTTATGTCTCTGATGATGGACTCCCCTAACAGTAATAATTTTCTAGATTGAGCTTTTTTTATATGTGCATTGGGAATGATTTACTTCTTGAGCTACATTCACTGGTTCTAGTTCCACCTCAGTTGTTTTTTTTTCTGGAACATCAAAATGCTTTAATGAAGCAAAGGAATTCTGTATGGGCAACAATTGTGAGGGTGGGTGTTTTTTTTAATCACATATTTATTGTACCTGAGCCCACTGTGACCCATCTATTCCTGGGCTGTTTTAGTCTTTGAGGCAATTGTCTTAGTCTTTGAAGTAAATTGGCATGATTCTGTGGAGTGATGGCAGCTACTTTAAATTGCAAACAATTCCTGTTTGTTTATTAAGCTCCTCTGTAATACTAGCAAGCCAGAGACAGATGGGAAAAGTCTTAGGCCTCTAGATGGTTTGCCTTGGAACTAAAGAACCACAGTGATAACCTGAATAAAAGCCATCTTGATTGGTTGGAATAGGCATTGATTGAGGAGTATTCTTGATTATTGGGATGTCTATATATGAACAGCAAACCCTGGGATAGGTGGGGTGTAGGGAGGATGGGAGGGACTATAAGTCACCGTGAGTCATCCAAGTTTCCTATGAAACAGTACTGGAGGAGGGGCAAGCAATGAGACCCTGTGACATAATCAGATTCTGCTGGAATCTAAATTTTCCCCTTTACAGACATATATTCCCAATAAATATCAGTTTCTTCACTATAATCTATATCTGCATACTAAATCAGCTGCAAGACTAAAGCTACTTCTTACCTAGGACTGATAATGGAAAATAAACCTTGCGGAGCTTGTCTACAGCTTAGGAACCAAGTTAGGAAAAGTTAGAAGAATTAGCAGTATGAAAGTCTAGAGTTAGTTTGAAAAAGCTATCCCTTCTTTTTTTTTTTTTTAGTTCAATAATTTTTATTGAGTATTTTGAAAAATACAGGGAGCAGTTCAAGTACATAAAATCAAAATAAAGTTTTCTGTATAAAGAACCGGTAGATCTATATTCAACTGTAGAGTATCAAAACAGTAAGAAAGGTTCCAAGTATTGGAACTGCATGTGAGGAATATATGGGAAAAAGATGAGGGAGAATAAGAAAAGAAAAGAAAAAAGGAAGGAGAGAAAGAAGAAAAGAAAAGGAAAGGAAGACAGGAGTGTCTATGAAGCAAAGCGTACATAGGTATCCAGGAATGACCAAGGTGATTTGTTACACTTCAAGTTCGTGGAGGTTCGGGATGCAATTTTCTTCTCATATGCATAGGATTCAAATCTATGATACATACTCAGAGAGTTCCACCAAAAAGTATAGTCTAGTAGCGAAGATGATTTCCAATTTTTCAGAATATGCTTGAGGGCAGTCATGAACATGGTATGGATGAGTTTAGGAGGACAGTTTGATTGTGCGAAGCAGGGATGTTGAGAGCGAAGGATTACAATGTCCATAGAGATCTCTTCTATCCCTTCTAATATCAGAGCTAGGCAGAAAGGGTCATAAAGCTTTTTTTTTTTATTTCTTTTTTGTTTTTTGTTGGTTTTTTTAATGGGGGAGGGGTCTATGTTAGAAAACAGAGCAATACACTGCAATACAAATACAGAGTCGGCACAGTTTAATTTTTTTAATCTTTATTCATTTTTAAACTCAGTAAGTGTAACATAAAATACATACATTTTATACTTTAACATCACTTAATATATTTTCAAATTCTAACTCGCGTCAGTTATCCCCCCTCCCTTATACTCAACAATTATTCATAAGCGAAATAAATCATAAAATATTCCCATTCTCCCACCTCACCCTGGACGTGTATAAACAAAAGTAAAAAAAATATTAATATTTATTTTATGCAGTAATTTCAATTAAAGTCTAGAGAATAGTTATTAGACAGCAAAACCTATAACCACACAGATTAAAATTAAGAATAAGATCAAAAATCACTTATTAGTGTTGTGGGTCAGGTCTTTGAAGGAGAGCACATGGATGGAATACTTAAGTGTGCATCTCATGAAAGCATTGATCAGTGCACTGATGCTAAGGCTCTAAAGAGTGAGAGAAGGGCATCAAAGAGTTTGAGAGTGAGAGAGCCTTCAAATAACTGTGGCACACTCCTGATGAGTGTTGATAAAATAGCTCTTCCAGTTTTTAGGGCTCAGACAGTAATTTTTGTCACACTGAATGAAGCAAAATGAAGTTGTTGTTTTTTTAAAAATTCTTTATTGATTTTCCAAATGTCAATAGTGCAAGACACAAATATATAACCTATATTAAGTCAATAAAAGCAAATTCAACTTACAAATATACTTAACCAACTATTTTATCCCCCCCTTACCCAATGCTTAATCAATAAAACACAGAAATATAGATTTTTCCCATAAACCTTACCCTATTCAGATTAATAATATCCTCTCAAAATGAAGTTTTTGTTGCAGGTTTCCGGGTCTCACTGCGTCTTTGTTAGGTAGAAACCGACGTTTGAGCCACCATGCTGTGGCTTTCTTCAGGGTATGCTCTGAAGTCTGCAGTTTGACTTTTAAATAGTGGGTTCACTGACCTGAATGGGAACAGGGTAGTCTTCCAATTTGAATTTTGGCGGGAAAGTCAGTTGGTCAGAAATTTGAGTTTTGTTGTGAAAGTCCATAGAATGGAAAAAGTCTCTGGTAGGTTTAAAGATGTTCTCCCTGTGGAGCTGGGTTAGATGTTCTCTCAGGGTTTCCGCAGCTGGCATTGTGCTTGTTGCAGGTTTCCGGGTCTCACTGCGTCTTTGTCAGGTAGAAACTGATATTTCAACCACCATGTTGTGGCTTTCTTCAGGGTATGCTCTGAAGTCTGCAGTAACAAAGGTGCATCGAGACCCAGAAACCTGTAACAAGCACAATGCCAGCTGCAGAAACCCAATGGTTTGCTCTTAAGCTTACTTTTTAAACATTAGCCTTCAGCCTCAAGGGAAGAAATGCAAGATCATGCACCTCGGCAGCAGAAATCCGTGCAGAACTTACACCTTCAATGGTGAGACCTTAGCTAGAACTTCAACAGAACGAGACTTGGGAGTGATCATCAGCGCAGACATGAAAACTGCTGATCATGCGGAGAAGGCTTCATCTAAGGCAAGACAGTTGTTAGGTTGCATCCGCAGGAGTTTCGTCAGCCAGAAGCCTGAAGTCATAATGCCATTATACAGAACCATGGTGAGGCCTCATTTGGAATACTGTGTGCAATTCTGGAGGCCACACTACCGAAAAGAAGTGCTGAGAGTAGAGTCGGTGCAACGGATGGCCACCAGGATGGTCTCGGGGCTCAAGGATCTATCGTACGAGGAAAGGCTGAAAAATTTGCGGCTGTACTCACTCGAGGAACGTAGGGAGAGAGGAGACATGATCGAGACGTTTAAGTATATTACCGGCCGTATCGAGATGGAAGAAGAGATTCTCTTTCTCAAAAGACCCTCAGCCACAAGAGGGCATCCACTCAAACTCAGGGGCGGGAAATTTCATGGCGACACCAGGAAATATTTCTTCACCGAGAGAGTGGTTGATCATTGGAACGAGCTCCTGGTGCAGGTGATGGAGGCAAACAGCGTGCAAGAATTTAAGAGCAAATGGGATGCCCATGTGGGATCCCTTAGGGGGTTAAGCCAAGGGAACCTGTCACCAGGAGTGGGATCCCTAGGATAGTAGACGGGGGTGGGTCAGTAGAGTGGGCAGACCTGATGGGCTATGGCCCTTATCTGCCGTCATCTTCTATGTTCTATGTTTCTATGATGAGAAACAAGAAAAATAAATAAATAAAAAGATAGTGATAGAAGAGATTAAAATTTTTGCCTAACATTTTCCATAAGTATATTTCACATGTGGAAAAAGGCTCATAAAATTGGTGTAGATGGGCATAAGAAGCATGTGTGCCAACAAGAGTACAGACAATTTTATATGATCTGCATGTAGGAATTAGCAGCGTGGAGCTTGGAGGAAGTTGGACCAGAGTTGGGAGGCATTGTGCATATACATTATAAACGATCCATTACATCCATTGGGAAAATTCTATAAACAGCGCCTAACTCGGCAGGTGCCTAGCAAAGCGGCATCTCTGCATGTCAATCAAAGCCAGGCACCGTTTGTAGAATTGCTCCCAGCAGTACCTAAATCATCTTAGGTCATATGTTAGGTGCTGGTCTTAGAGAATAACACGGGGACAAATTTGTCCCGTCCCCTCAGGAACTCAATTTCCCCTTCCCATCCCCGTGAGTTTTGTCACTCTCCCTGTCCCTGCCCCACTCCCATAAGCTCTGCCTTAATCGCACAAGCCTCGCACACTTATGATTTTAAAGTGTTTGAGGCTTGTGTAGATGAGAACAGAGCTTGCAGGAATGGGGCAGGGACTGGAAAAGAACTCGCCGGGATGGGAAAATGAGTTCCCATAGGGACAGGGAAAAATTTGTCCCCGTGTCATTCTCTAGCTGGTCTAATATACCAGCACCTCATATAGACACCTACTAGCGCCTAAGTCAATCCTTGCCCAAACTTCGCCTCCAACCACACCTACTTTTCGTGTAGGCGTCTCAATGTAGGTGCCTACCCCGAGGAAAGGTACACCATAATCTTAAAGGACAGGTTACCATGCACTGAAAGACAACATACTTTAGCAAATACATTTATGAACCACCAACTGCAGGCATCTCTCACACACAGAAAGCCTGGTGAAACAGACATAATAATAACATCAATAATAATAATAACAGTTTATAAGAACATAAGAAACGCCCTCACAGGATCAGACCGAGGTCCATCTAGTCCGGTGCTCCGCACACACGGCGGCCCAATTAGGTACTCCTTTTTGGAGACCCGACTTTACCGTATCCCTCAATATGATATGCAAGAAGGTATGCATCCAACTTGTGCAGGACCGTGAAGTTCTATGCGGTTTACAATGATTAGAAATGCTACAGAATGAGTAGAATTAACATAGTTAAAATCTATTGATTAACAGCTCTAGAGATCAGTCATTGTGGGAGAGATTGTGTAAATCAGCTTCCTATGTACTTTAGGAACAGATATGTTTTTAGGTGTCTCCTAAATTCCCCAGAGGTATTGGCAAGCATTAAGTAATTGTTTCAGATCATTGCCCCATAATGCTGCTTGATAGGAGAAAAGATGTTGGTGATGTCTTTTAAATTGACATCCTCTAACCGGAGGAGAAACATAATTCAAGTTTGAGCTTCTCTTATATCTGTTGGTTGAAAAGGAGACAAGATTGGTTATGTATTTGGGGGCTAGGCCGAATAGTATCTTAAAACATAAGTAGCCAAATTTAAACGTCACACGTGCCTCCATCGGCAGCCAATGCAGGAGTCGGTAGGAGGGAGTTATATGATCGAACTTCTTCAACTCAAAGATCAGCCTGACCGCAGCATTTTGCACTAGTTGTAGTCGCTGCACTGCATATTCTTCTGGGAAATTGCCAGATAGGCAATATTGCTGTAATCCAGTTGGCTCAATATGAGAGATTGTACCAAGATTGTAAATGATGATGCATCAAAATATGCTCTAATGCAGTGGTTCCCAACCCTGTCCTGGAGGAACACCAGGCCAATTGGGTTTTCAGGCTAGCCCTAATGAATATGCATGAAGCAAATTTGCATGCCTATCACTTCCATCATATGCAAATCTCTCTCATGCATATTCATTAGGGCTAGCCTGAAAACCTGATTGGCCTGGTGTTCCTCCAGGACAGGGTTGGGAATCACTGCTCTAATGGACCGAAGCTTCCAGAGAGTAAAAAAAACCCTTTTAAACCAAAGAGTCCACCTGGTCTTTCATGGTTAAGCCCTGATCTAGCGCTACGCCCAGAACCTTCATAGTGGGTAACTAAGTTTGTTGATGCACAGTGGTGTTTTAGTATCTAGTAGGTGTGACGAAGCTACAGTTGCATGCTTAACTGTTGGTATACTATAACTTTAATGCACAAGTTCTGTGCTCAGTCCTGACCTGCCCGTACCATATCCACTCCCCCCTTGTAGTTGCACATTATAGAATCTGCTTGCTAAGGTTACAGAATATTAACTAAGGGCCATTAAACACATAATTGGAAACTAGTGCCAGTCAGCACCATCATCGGTTATCACTGATAATGGGTTGTTTGGAAGCTAATTTGTCAATTAAGTTATGCACATAACTATAGGTATTCTATAACTTGTATACAGAATTTTGCATACTAAACATATAATCGTGCAAGAAAGATTATAGAACGAGGGGGATACACTACACACCTGCCTTGTAACAGGTGTAAATTTGTGGGATAGAATTTTTGTACTACTGGCAGATATTCTAGGACTCTATTTTTATAAAGGCACACACATGCATCTATATTTTGCAATTTTGACTCAATATATAGTACGAGAGGCTGCTAAAAATTTCTCAGCCCAACCAAGTTGGGGCTGTCTCCTTCGAGGATTATACACTTGCGGCTTCTTCTATTAAACAGTGCTAGCAGTTTGTAGTGCATTGAGCTGCGTTGAATGGCCCGTGCTGCTCCCGACGCTCATAGAGTTCCTATGAGTGTCGGGAGCAGCGCGGGCCATTCAGCATGGCTCTCTGCACTAAAAACTGCTAGCGCAGTTTAAAAGAAGAGGGCCTTAGTCCAGTGATTTTCCTCATTTTTTTTGTTCTGTCGGAAAAATGTGGAACAAAAAAAGTGGAAAATCGCTGGACTAAGGATCTGCTTTACAAAGCCACGCTAGCGCCATGCGGCAACAGCCCCGAAGCTCTTTAAATCTCTATGGGCTTCGGGGCCGTTACCGCGCTGCAGCCGCTAGCGCGGCTTTGTAAAACAGGCCCTAAGTGTATAGCCCTCGATTGAAACTGCCCCAGCTTTGTTGGTTTGGGCTGAGAACTTTTCAGTGGTCCCTCATATGTAAACGGTTGTAACCCACTGTATGTTGTAATTTACAACTGGACTATTCAGAAGATGACAGCTTGTCTAGAATAAAACGCCTTATACGATTTTGGAGAAATCTAGAGTGGCCCATGTCTCACCACTTTTAAGAGAATTGCATTGGCTCCCGTTTTGTAAGAGAATAGATTTTAAAATGTTTTGTTTTGTTTTTAAAATTTTTCACAGAGATACACTTGGAGAGTTTTTGGCACTAATATATTTTCCTACTGGAAAGCTCCCTTGCAGACAATCTTGAACTCACAAGCTTATGTGCTTTTCCTTCAACGCAGTTCCTTTTTAATTTTCCTAAAAGGCAACCTCAATTTGGAACGGTCTTCCTAAGATTATTAGATTTAGTAACTATTATTCTGTATTTAGAAGGAGTTTGAATACTTTCTATTCCAGGGATAATTGTTATTTTTGTTTATTTGATTTTTAAAATTTTGTATCCTTTTCTGTAAACCATTTTGGGACCTTTTTAAGGGAAGAAGTGGTATATAAGAGTGACAAATAGAATAGAATATTGCCTTGATAAAATTGGCATTAAATAGGTATATTTTTTTTTAGGATTTCAATGAGCTGCTTGTCGTAATATTTCGCCTTATGTATGCACCTACTGAATGACGCACAAAAATCCTTTCTGATAGTTGTCCCAGACTTGGAGTACATTCTTTGATAGGCTTTTCCAAAAAAAAAAAAATAAGTGCTTAAGCCCTTCAAGTTTAAATCCCATCAGAGGGGCAGTCTACTGCTTTGCAAGGTGAGATCTGCGTATTCTGATGTTTTTCTTTAACTGTGACAGGCGATGGAACGCTGCGCACGCACAACCAAGATGCTGCCTTCCCCACTGAAACAAACTGAGGAAATGCTGGACAACAATGTGTGCACAGCTGTTGTGCGTCGAAGCCCAGTCCTGAGGCAGCGGCGCTTACCATGGGCTTCCTAAGATGAAAGCCCATTTCCAATTAACATTGTGTTGCTAGGCATACTTCCTTTGGCTCTTTGAAGCTTGCAGAGGGACGTCCCATGTGCTTCTCTGATACAAAGGATTGCTGTGAGCCGCAGATGCTATCAGGCCTTCCCCTGCAACAGCAACAGTGTCCCAGTTGTGTCTGACAAGAATTATTCATTGTTCCTGGGGTAGATTGACTCCTTTTGGGTGGGATCCCATAGTATTTTATTCAATTGAAGTGGGTGGTGTTGGGAGGTCAGCCAGACATATGACATGGCTCTTTGGCTGGACAGCAACCAAATATGGCAGCAATGAGATAAGACAGCACTTGTGCTAGTGAATTCTACATCTCGTTCAAACAATACAGATTCTTTCTTTTTTTTTTTTTCAAATGAATACATATTGAAAAACTGTGTTTCTGAGGCTGATATTATACATACGGCTCAGGGGTGGTGCTGTTCCTCACTCCCCTTTTCTCACTTGAGGTCTATTTATTTATATACTGTTGTCTGCTCTGCTTCATAGGTTTCTTTACCAGGCTTAATACAGTGGTACCTTGGAATGTGAACTTAATCCGTTCCAGAACCCCGTTTGAGTTCCAAAACGTTTGCGTTCCAAGACAATTTTTCCATTGAAAATAATAGAAACTGGATTAATCCATTCCTTGGTCCCATAAACTCAGCAATATTGGGTCCCCCTGTCAGAAACAGCAAGATAGAGTCCCCCACTGGCATAGGCAGCAAGATCGGCAATGGGAACTGCAAGCGGTGCTCAGCCCAAACCATCCCTCCCAGGCGGAAACAGGAAGCTGCGTCAGAGGGGAAGCTTTGGGCTGAGCAACGCTTGCAGTTCGTTCCGATTCCAAAGCAGCGTTTGGATTCCGAGGGAAAATGTAAGAAAAAAAAAAACCAGTGCGGATTCCAAGTTATTCGAGTTCTGAGACGTTCGGATTCCGAGGTACCACGGTAATTGATTTAAAGAGAATAGGAAGCAAATTAGGTGACTTTGGTCAAAGTTTGTATAGGGGCATATAGGTTGGACAAAGAACGTCCAAGTTGGGAATGTCACAATTTGCAGTTTACTTTTCAAAAGACTTGCTGACCATGGAGACTTTTATAAAAACCAAAAACAGTTCATTATATAGCATATTGGAACGGAGCAGCCATCTTATAAAAAGCACATTCAACAAAAAACAGCAACCACTCAGGCTTATTTTCATGTGACCAAATTGAAGGGTGACCAAATTGATTAAGAGGGTGGAAGGACCCCTCATATGAAGAAAGACTAAACTAGGGCTCTTCAGCTTAGAGAAGAGGTGGCTGAGGAGAGATTTGATACAGGTCTATAAAATACTAAATAGAGTGTATTGGCAAATTGTTTATTCTTTCAAAAACAAAGATTAGGGGACACATTTAAAACAAATATGAGAAAATACTTTTTCACTCAGTTTATAATTAAGATCTAGTGCCCTTTGTCGGAGCAAGGGGTAAAAGTAATTAATGTAGCTGGGATTGGAAAAAAAAGTTTTGGATAGATTCTTGGCGAAAAAGTCCATAAACTGTTATTAAGTTAGACCTAAGGAAAGTCATTGTTTTCCTTGGGATTAAGTAGCATGGAATATTGTCACTTTTGGGACTCTACTAGGTACTTGTAACCTGGACTGGCCACTCTAGGACTAGATGGACCCTTGGTCTGAACCTGTAGAAAACTTTACATTCTTATGGATTTGCAAACTGCAGAACCAAGGAATGCCAATATAGGAAGAAGCTCTAAAACTCATTGACATTAGGCGGCCAAAAGCGCCTACAGAGGTGCAATTCTGGTGCTGATTTTTGTAGCATCAATGGGCGCCTTGAAAGTCAGTTAAAAACCTTGTTTAAATGGCATTTTTTTACTGAACTTGGGCGCTGATTAGAGAATCCAGGCCTCAGGTTTTAGGGAGCAAGTCTAATTAATAGGTATTAATATTTACATAGGTCTTGTTACATATGTATTGTTTTTCTCATGCTGTGAGCCACTTAGAACCTCTCTGGTATGGCGGCATATAAATAAATTATTATTATTATTTTATATTCTCACCAGAAAAGGAAATGTGATGATGAGTAGATCAGTTGCTAACCCTCCTGCCATTAAATGAGAAGTGCTCCCAGTTGCTTTGCTGTTCCTGCAAGTGCTCACTTTGTTTGACTATGGGCTAGATTCACTGAGGGCACAGATTGGATCCGATCCGTGAGTGATCCGATCTGTGTCCGGGGGGGGGGGACTGATTCACAAATCACTCTCATGCAAATAAGGGCGATTGGAATCACGCCCCCAATTGGATCGCTGAATAGCGATCCTTGATCATGCGCAGACCATCTGTAGATGGTCTGTGCATGCGATGGCCCTCTGTGCTCGGCAGAGCAGGAAAATTCTTTTTTTTTTTTTTGCTTCCCAAGCCTGTGGTTTTAACCCGCTTTAAGCCCACGGGCTTGCACTGTGGGGAAGGGAGGGAGAGTCAGAGCTGCAGGAGTTCAGGGCAGACAGAAGTTCAGGGTGGGCAGGAGATCGGGGCTGAGAGCAGAAAAACATGGCTGAGAACAGGGCGGCAGAAGGCAGGTAGTCGGAAAGGACCTGAGCGACTGGTCCTCAGCAGTTTGTGATCAGCCAGCCCAGTTGGTGTTGGAGGTTTTTTGCTAGTGAATTGCTGCTTGCCATCATTTGAATGCCGTTCCCCCTCATTTGCATGCACGGATCGGAGGATGATCGGGACACAGGTTAGTGAATTGGGTCGGAGGGAAATCAGGTCGCAAAGGGGTCACAAACCGATTGGTACACAATCGGTTTGCTTAGTGAATCTAGCCCTTTCTCCCTTGAGAGATTGTGCGTGGACACACCAAAGCATGGCCCAAGTTGAGTCCTTTTTTATCTGTTTCCTAAGTACAGTATATTAATAAAAGGACTTGAAGAACAATTGGTTGCCCATTGGTCCCTGGTCATCCCCATTTTTGTATTGTTGCTGCTGCTGATCTGCTGGATTTCTCTCTTCTGTTTGTTTACTTGTAACAACCATTCAGCATAGAAAAGGGAGAAAGATGACTGAGAATCTATAAGAGAACAGAGAGGAGAGAAAGATTTTTTTAACATTATGAGCATTTTTTATACTTTTGGCAGCTATACTGTATTACTTTTTTCTTATGGACTGTTTGTCTTATCATTTTCATATCTTTTTTTTCTCTATATATAATTTAGTCTTAGCCTTACCCAGACCATGCCCCTTTACCGTATGTTTACATTAGGGCTTTTGATATGCACAAAATATCCTGGGCTTTGTAGGCCTGGGATTTAAGACATTTATACAATATAAATTAATGCCAATCGATGCATGTCTAAAACCCAAATAACTCTTCCAGAATAAATGTAAGCCCTCTTCTTATATGAGATGCTAGACAGTTGCCTATACCTTGCCTGGATGATGGCGGAAGGGGTCACGAGTGAGGTGATTAAATTTGCAGATGATACTAAACTGTTCAAGGATTGTGAAAAATTGCAGGCGGACCTTAGGAAATTGGAAGGCTGGGCATCCAAGAGGCAGATGAAATTTAATGTGGACAAATGCAAAGTGACGCACATTGGGAAGAATAATCCAAATCATAGTTACCAAATGCTAGGTTTCACTTTGGGGAGCACCCAAGAAAAGGATCCGGGTGTCATTATAGACAATAGGATGAAACATTCCACCCAATTTGTGGTGGCGGCCAAGAAAGCAAACAAGATGCTAGGAATGAATTAAAAAGGGATGTTTAACAAGACTAAGAATGTTATAATGCCTCTGTATCGCTCCATGGTGCGACCTCACCTGGAGTATTGTGTTCGTTTCTGGTCTCCTTATCTCAAGAAAGATATAGCGGCACTGGAAAAGGTTCAAAGAAGAGCGACCAAGATGATAAAGAGGATGGAACTCCTCTTAAGTGAGGAAACACTAAAAAGGTTAGGGCTCTTCAGCTTGGAAAAGAGATGGGTGAGGGGAGATATGATATTGAAATCTACAAAATCCTGAGTGGAGTAAAACAGGTACAAGTGGAATGATTTTTCACTTTGTCAAAAATTACAAAGACTAGGGGACACTCTGTGAAGTTACAGGGAAATGCTTTTAAAACCAACAGGAGGAAATATTTTTCACTCAGAGAATAGTTAAGCTCTGGAACGCATTAAGCATGCCCAGCAGTCCACTCAAGCGGCGGCCCATCAGGCCAAGGATCTGTTTAGTAATCCTCTATCTATACTCTTCTATCCCCTTTTCCTTCAGGAAATCATCTAATCCCTTCTTGAACCCCAATACCGTATTCTGTCCTATCACACCCTGTGGAAGCGCATTCCAGGTGTCCACCACCCTTTGGGTGAAGAAGAACTTCCTAGCATTGGTTCTAAATCTGTCCCCTCTTAATTTTTCTGAATGCCCTCTCGTTCTTGTAGGTTGTGGTACGAGTGGTTAGTGTAGCTGGTTTTAAGAAAGGTGTGAACAATTTCCGGGAGGAAAAGTCCATAATCTGTTATTGAGAAAGACAGGGAGGAAGCCACTTCTTGCCTTGGATCGATAGCATGGAATGTTGCTACTCTTTGGGTTTTTGCCAGGTATTAGTTACCTGGATTGGCCACCATGAGAATGGACTACTGGGCTTGATGGACCATTGGTCTGACCCAGTAAGGCTATTCGTATGTTCTTATTTGACAGGACCAAGGCCAGGAACGATTTTAAAGCTGGGGGGAGGGGAGGGGAGGGGAGGGGTGCTGCAAGCTAGCATCATACTATCTACTCACTCACACCAATAACGTAGACCACACCAGATGGTAAATTCTAAACTCAAACTTTACTGTCTCTCAGTTGATGAAAGAAACAGCTTTCATAATAGTTCCAACTTATATATTCAGAATATCCTTTTCTCCTTTCCTCATCTTCCATAAAGTGTTACAGAAATAAAACTTAGGTAGGCTGACAGTACTGTATTCTGATAGAATAAAACAGTTCCCAAAATAGCACAGTTCGATCAGATGTCAAGTGCTGTTCATACAGATGCACCTTTGTAAACCCAATGCCTTAGTAGTAATTATCTGGCACAATGAACCTTTTATTCTGCGCAAAATTCTTATTATGTCTCCCCTCTGCCTCAGTTGTATGTTCCCATAGATATAGATTGTGGGCTATCTGGTTGGCAGTGCTGCCCAACCTGAGACTCTCTCCTTCCAATTAGATTCCACGGAGTAAGAAGGGTCACCAAACCTTCTCACTATAGCAAGACAGAACTGGGTTTCAGGCCTGGAACTTGCCCCAGTATGTGATTTCTTGCTTCTGCAAGTGCCTATAGGGCCAGATTCTATAAAGGATGCCTATCTTAAGTGCCTAATTGGTACCTACATTAACCTTTTATTTGGCATTGTTGCTCAGAAGCAACATGTTTCTATGGCTCTTATGGGAGATCTGCATTTCCAAATGCCTGTTACTTGGCACTGTTGCTTTCATTCAGCATCAAGTTGCATAAAGCAGCCATTTTCACCATCTGCCAATTAAAGGGTTAATTACCTAAATGAGCTTTAACAAGCTCATATTTGGGGAAAAAAAATTAATTGGCCAATAGGCCCCCCACTTGATTCTATAAAAGGTAGATGCCTATCGCATGGCACCTAGTGGCACCTAACACATAAATGAGTATGTTTGGGAGTGGAGACAGACACTGTTAGGCGTAATTCTGAAAAGAACTTAGGTGCCTGGAATGTAGGCCATTAGAACTCTGGTCTATACTACATGTTAAGCCCACTTTAGACAAATATAAGAGCCATCTTTTTATGATCATGACAGGCATAGCTATCCAATTGATCACAAGTAACTGGAAAAACCATGACATTGTGTGAATGTGTGTACTACGTACAGATATGAAAGAATGAACGCGGAATGTAGTTCATTTAATAAAGTGTGGAGCCCATTGACTAAATTTGTGAATTTATAATAATGTTTATTTATCTTTTCTTTTCTTCTTCTCATTTACCTTTACACATCCAGGGTAGGGGGTGGGGGGGGGAGGGAAATAAATCTTGATGGTTACACTTGGGTAATTTAATCTTATCATTACATATTATGTCCTATGTTATGTTACTAATAAAAGTAGGAAGGATGGGAAGAATTTGATTGATATATGTGTTACCTGTACAGCTAATATTACATTACATAAGTGATTTTTATTTCGCTTGTACCTTGCGGTTCTAAGCGGATTACATTAGAAGATAGCTGGACATTTCCAGGCGATGACCTTACAATACATTACATTACTTTACATAACTTTACATACCTTACTTTACATAACTTTACATACATTACTTTACATAACTTTACATTACATTACATTACTTTACATAACATTACATTGCAGAAAGCTAGATTCAGGGTACATATAGAGGTATCGGACGTTTTGAAACATTTAGTGGTTACAATATTTTAAAAGAGGCTGGATCCTGGTATATATTGAGGATTCGTTTTAGAGACTTGATTAGATGTCACCTGAAGGGAGGAGTATTGCGAGGAATGTGCATTTGGGATAGGAAAAGGGGGGAGATTAGGTTGTTGGGATATGTTTTTTGAATAGCACAGTTTTGATATCTTTTCGGAACGCTTTAAAGTCAGTTGTTGTGTTCAGCAGCTTGGAGATGGTGGGGTCAAGTTTCGCTGCCTGTGTCGCAAGTAGGTTGTCATATAGTTTTTTGCGTCGAGTGCCTTTGAGTGGAGGGTAGGTGAATGGGATCTAGGTTCTCCTTATTCTGGGTGAAAGGTTTCGGTATAGGCAGTTGTTTAGGTAGACAGGTGCAGTTCCGTTTGTTATTTTGAATAGTAGACAGTATAGTTTGAATTGGGTTCTTGCTCGTATCGGTAGCCAGTGTGAGTCTAGATAGGCATTGGTAATGTGATCATATTTTCCTAGCGAATAGATGAGTCTGAGAGCTGTGTTCTGTACGGTCTGTAGTTGTTTAATCATGTTGGTAGGACATGGTAGATAGAGGATGTTGCAGTAGTCTACAAGTCCTAGCACAAGGGATTGGACTATGATCCTGTATTGTACTTTGTCAAAGAATTTTCTTACTTTCCGCAGGTTGCACATGGTGAAGAAAGCTTTTGGATAGTTTTGTTGATTTGTATCTGCATTGTGCAGCACCTGTCTATCATTACTCCCAGAATTTTGAGCGAGGACTGTATTGGGTATTTGTTTGCATTTGTCTCCAATTCAGTTAAGGATGGTTTTTTGTCTTTTTCTAGCAGTAGGAATTTGGTTTTATCCATGTTCAGCTTCAGTTTGTGGTTTGTCATCCATTTTTCTACAGTTTCCAATGTTGTTTTCAGGCGTCCTGATGAGGTGGGGTCTTGGATGTGGAAGGGGAGGAGGATTGTTATGTCGTCCGCGTAGCTGAATGATACTATATTTAGGGTGTCTAGAGTTGTGCCCAGGGAGGATACGAAGAGGTTGAATAGAATGGGCGATAATGGTGACCCTTGCGGTACTCCACAGGGGTTTGACCAAGGGTCCGATATGAGATCTTTTGACTTTACTCTATGTGTTCTTGTTTAAAGGAATCCTTAGAATAGTGCAATGTATGTAGTAATTATTGCTCTTTTGTTTGTATTGCACTGTTTTAGTTTGAAAATCAATAACGATTTAAAAAAAAAAATAAAAAAGAACTCTGGTCTATATTACCGGTGCTTTGTGATAGGCATGCAGCCAGCACCTTTTTTCAAGGCGTCTGCTGATTTAGGTGCTGTTTAAAGAATCTGGCCCATAATGTCTAACCTGGGTGGTATAGACAGGCTGAATCCTAACCCTCTCAGATGTCGGCTTCAGGCCTAGGCAGAAAGGATTCTTGCCTTTAGATGAAACGTCATTGGCAGGAGTGGGGTCATTGGCAGGAGTGGGCTCCAAAGACAAATTTGGCACCAAAAGCAGAGCTTAAATCTTCTTTTGGGGTGTACCTTCTGCCCTTCAAAAAATCCAAGAACCAACTTGGCTTCAAATTGGGTCTAATTCTACAAGTTATTAGAAACCTTGAAATGGGCCCCTGACAACTACTGGTGCCATAATGTCTACTAAATCTTCCTGTTACAACAGGTGCAGGAAGCTCAAACAGAAAAAAAAAAATCCCCATGAGATTCCAGGAGCTGCCTCTAATTACTAAAACTGCAGGTAGCTGTAAGAAAAACCACAGCAATAATAATGTTCTCGCACTGGATTTATTATGCCTAATTATTATTAATAGTTAACTTTTTCAGCTCAGTATCAGGGGACTCTTAACAATATGTGTGCATGAGAGAGAATTTGGGGAGAACTGGAGTACAGTTTTGGCCATAGAGCCCACTATAGTTTTCATACACTGGCATAAGAACATAAGAATAGCCTTACTGGGTCAGACCAATGGTCCATCAAGCCCAGTAGCCCGCTCTCACGGTGGCCAATACAAATCACTAGTACCTGGCCAAAACCCAAAGAGTAGCAACATTCCATGCTACCGATCCAGGGCAAGCAGAGGCTTTCCCATGTCTTAATAACAGACTATGAACTTTTCCTCCAGGAAATTGTCCAAACCTGGCCTCAGGTATTTTCCCTCAGCCCTGCCAATCTGAGGGTTCCACTTTGCATATATTATTTCAATTTACACTCAGGAGGAACTCTGTACTCATGGAAGCAGCAGCCATCCTATATAATAAAAAAACTAGCCGCGCATGCACACTCCTATTTGCGTGTTCCATGCGCTGTAGATCTGTGGCCGAAGGAGTACACATGCGCGCTTATACGTCACCAGCCGATCGCCTCCACAAGCCGGACCGCAGCCAGCCGCCGATCTTCGTTCCTCCTGCACCATGGCACGCCAGGCATGTCCCTGTCTTCCCCGCTGCCGGCCTCAGGCTCCTGGGGGCCGGTGGCGTGAGCCGCCCGGCCGTTGCTGAGGCCCCGCCTCCCCGCTTCCGCATGGCGCCGACAGAGCCTACATGGCGCCGACAGAGCCAGACAGCTTCCCTCGAGGAAATAACAAAACGGCCCTACACTCACAGACCCGTGAGCAGGGTTGCCATGGAAACCCAGCCGGAATAACATGCAGTCGCAAGGGTCAGTGAGAGGGGATCAGGAGCTAAAGAGAGATTGAAAAAAACAAACAAACAGTGGACAAGGAGAGAGAGACACACAGACAGTCACAGAAGGACAGGGGGCTAAAGAGACAGATTGAAAAATAACAAAACACAGAGGACAAGGAGAGAGAGACACACAGACACTCACAGAAGGACAGGGGGCTAAAGAGACAGATTGAAAAAATAATATAACACAGAGGACAAGGAGAGAGAGAGACACAGGAAAAAAATGACAAACAGACATACAGCAGCCAAGGAGACAGACAACAAAAAAAAATACAGACATACTTACATACAGCGTCCAAGTAGACAGACAGAGAGACAATGGGCAAGGAGACAGCAAAAAAAAAAATACAAACAGCCAAGGAGACAAACATAAAAAAATAAAAAAATACAATACCCAAGGATAAATTCAGGAAAAAAAGACATACAGACATACAGTGGCCAAGGAGTTAGACTGCAAAAAAGACATACAGACATACAGCAGCCAATGAGACAGACAGACTGTCAGCGACCAAGTAGACAATCAGCAAAAAAACACAAACAAACAGAGAAAGCAAAAAAAGAGAAACATACAGCGGCCAAGGAGACAGGCATGCAACAAATAAGAAAAACATAAAAACTTTTAATAAATCAACCATACTTGAAGAAGGAATAAAAAAAAAAGAAAAAAGGAAGAGACACCTACAGGGAAACACAGGATCAAGAGCATACAGAGAAAACAGAAGTTTGCAGGAATCAGGAACATATAGAGAAAGCAGAGCAGAGACCCCTGCAAGAAGAGAAAAATAGCAAAGAGACTGGGGATGAGAAAGAGAGCAGAGATGCTTGCAGGGAGAAAAAGCTAAGCAGTAATGTTACAGCTTGAGAGTGCAGACTGAGGAAGAAAGCAGAGACAGCGCTACACAGGGAAATGGAGGGAGGAAAGAGACAGAAAGAAAAATACAGACAGACCTAAATTCTAGCACCCGTTAATGTAACGGGCTTAACGACTAGTAGCTAGATAATTTAAATACAGTAGTTCTTTTGTTTCTGCTCTCTTGTTGCCTTATGTTTGTTCTTATTCCTAGTTTCCTTTCTTTTCCGGAACAGATATATTTTTTGTTTTTTGTTTTTCTACCATTCACTGTAGTAGTAATGACCATTTAAAAATATCTCATTGTGAGTTTCCTGGTTAACTTTTCAAGTCCAAATCAATCTTTGCATTAATCAGCGCAATAATGATGTGAAGGTTCTGATAAGGATGAATATGACACTGCCCTGACTAATTAGGTTCATCATAGCAGGATGGCTAAGATGGAAAAAACCTGTTGGAAACTTTATACATCAACAGCTGCCCAGGACAGCAATAAAGACTAGACGGAAAGAGTAAAATCCTTATAGTTTGATTTGTTTTAACTGGCGACTAAATTGTGCTCATAATGCTTTTAAGAATTTTTTTTGTTAAACATATGCTATTGCAATGGGGAAATAAAAAAAAAAAAGGTACTTCATTTTTCATCTGCGGAAGCTGAGATGATGCCCTAGACAGAAAGGCTGACAGGCCATAGACAGTCTGGGCATTTCCTGTGAGACAGGAAGCTGTAGCGTCCTAGGTACTGAACTCCTGTTGGTTTCTTCCCTTTGTTCCTTTGTGCTTTTAGTATTCCCTGGTACAGGATGTGACCGACAATGGTAGTCACACTCTCCAGCACACGCTATTAAAGGAGCCTCCACTGCTGACTTCACTTTCAGTGAAAGCTCCAGCTGAGCTATAAGTAGAAATGAAGTACCCTGAATACACAGGATACAACAACAATCAGCTCAGCACAGAAAGCCATGCTAATTGGCTTTAAAGGGGAACGCATAGACAAGCAATTGCTATTAGACATGAAGGTTAGATGTATGTTTCTTCACTCAGAAATGTTGATAGACACATGTAAAAACATAGCAGATGTCTCAAGCAGAATTGTATGATATATGCATACATGCTGTTTGGCATGACAACTGGACTCTAATCCAACTGGGTATTTATTATGCTGTTTCCAGGCATCACACTAACAATAGTTATTTTTTTTTCAATGTTGTGTTAATTTGTGCTTGTAATGTACTAAACCTTAGAACATAAGCATCTCCATGCTGAGACAGGACAAAAGGTCCATCAAACCCTGTATCCTGTTTCCAACAGTGGCCAGTCCAGGTCACCAGTACCTGGCAAGACCCCAAAAAAGTAAACCCAGATTTTATGCGGCTTGTCACAGGAATAATCAGTGAATAGCTTATGGACTTTTCTTTTAGGAAATTAACCAAACCTTTTTTAAACCCTGCTAAACTTATTACTTTTACCACATTCTCTGGCAACAAATTCCAGAGTTTAATGACATGTTGAGGGCAATATTCTATATATGACACCTAAAAAATTGGCACCAACTAAAATGGCACTTACTGCTATTCTACAAGGTGTGCGAAGCTTTTATAGAATTGTGCTTAGTGCCTGTGTGCCAGCTAAAACCAGGCCTAAATGCCTTTGCCTAAGTTGTGCACACATCAGGCATATTTTATAACAATGAGCAAAACTTTTAGGAATGCTCCTGATCCGCCCTCGGCCACACCCCCATTTTCAAATTCACATACTGCAATTGGTTCATACTTTTTATACAATCGTGCTTTCTGAGTTGTGCAGTCTATTAAAATGTTTTACTATATATTGTGTTGACATTGCAATATAGCCTATTAGTACACTCTTTAGTTTTGTCTCAATTGGACTATTGCAATGTCACCTTCTTAGATTGCCAAAAATTTATAATAAAAAAACTTCCAATCCTACATTATACAGCCATTAGATTAATCTTCAGATTGAAGAAAAGTGATGATTATACCTTACCTACGTGAACTGCACTGGCTACCTATAGAAGGGTGAATACTTTATAAATTCTATTGTATACTATTTAAAATACATTTAGGAGAAACTCCAGATTATATGCCTCAATTATTTAATTTTTTCAATAATACTTCTTTGAATCTGAGAAATAATGACACTTTTCGGTATCTAGTCATTAAGAATATAAGATACAACTTTGGAAAACTTTCCAACTAATATTAACCAGCAATCTAATTTTAAGATTTTCAAAAAAGACCTAAAGACCTAACTAATTCAAGAATTAGTTATTAATAATTCCTAAATATTGTAATACTATTTAATAATTTGTATCTTCATAATTATGTATATAAACCGCTGTGAACTTCATAGAGGTATTGGCAGTATATAAATAAAGATTGTATTGTATAGCATACTATGTCATGCTTTGATTGTGTATTAATATGTAATAACATGTTAGAATGTTAATAAGAAACCTAGCAGTATATTTGGGATGTGATATACTGACTTTTTTTACTTTTACATATCGTATACAGGTACGTATTTAGTACTTGAGGTAATAGAAGGTTATGTGACTTGCACAGATTCACAGGAGGCTGCAGTGGGAATTGATCGTCAAGGCCCTCAAAGGAAATGGCCCAGAGTACTTGAAGAACAGGATCTTCTACACACCTCCAAGGTCACTAAGGTCCTCCTAGTGAGTATCCTTAACCACACCCTTTCAGAAGGACATCACATAATGTGGTACCCCCAGTGAGCCTTCTCCGGAGTAGCCCCTACATTCTGGAAAGCACTCCCTGAAAGTCTTTGCTTAACATAAGACTATCTGTACTTCAGGAAGCAGGTGAAAGCTTGGCTCTTCAACCAGGCCTTACATGGAAGAAGTAACTAACTTGCTAGACACACACATAAAAGGCGTGACACCGGCTGCAGGATATGTTTGTCCACTCCTACCCTGGCTGAGAATTGTCAAGCACCATTTTGACCTCATATGCAACATCTTTAAATTAGTCTCCTTATTTTCTTACTCCTGCTAATCTACCTTACCTATCTATATGCTCCATCTTTGCTTATACCCTATGCTGTCTATTAAAATGCTTTACCATGCATTGTGTTGACATTGTAATGTATAGCTTTACAAACAGATACCCTGCATGCAAATAGATCTCATGCATATTCATTGGGGAAATCCTGAAAACCCGACTGGATTGCGGCCCTCGAGTTAGGGCCTTTGACACTTCTGCAGTAGACAAAGAGCAGGCATTCACTTTCCTTGGGCCTGCTCTCTAGAACAGACTTCCTCTCATGTTGAAGATCTCAGGCTTCTTTCTGACTTCAGAAGGCAAACTAAAGTCCCCTCTTTTTCAGTTACATAATTATGTGGAGGGGCATAATCAAAAATGTGCCTAAGTCTGAGGTTGGACGTTCTGTGCAAAATGTCCACAAACCCAGCAGGAAAAATGTCCATTTTCAAAGCTGCCAAACGTCTATCTTTTATTTTTGAAAATGAGTAAGGTATAAGTTTTGGTCCTTATGACGTCTACCTTTTTGCCCATTTTCACAAATAAAAACATCCACACAAAAGATGTACAAAAGCAAGTTTTGTAGACATACCTATTACGGCTGAGAAGGTTTTGGGGGATTCCTGGTGGCTCAGATGATGGGGATTCCCCCTGCCAGGATCAGCTAAGCCACAGAGCCCTCCACCCCTCCACCTGACATCCCCCACATCCTGAAATCCCCCGACATCTCGGCCCCCTTCCTCTTCCCACATCCCTGGACCCTCCCCTCACACACACACCTTTGGAAGAGAAAATGGCAGGAGGGAAGCTCACTCCCTCCAGCCTACAGGGTCGTGTGCTGCAGACGGGGTTTCCCCCTCCCAATTCATCTTGGGATGCAGTGGGAGGGACTGAACGTCTTGATTGGCTCAAAACGGAAGTTTTTCATGATAAGTAGCAAGATTTTCTGAACAGTTTAAACAGCACAAATGGTTTATTGGTATGCATTTAACATACATAATCAAGGAGGTGGTTGCACAAGGAGGTTATTTCAGCTGATGAGGTTGGTTCCCTTTCTAGTCTGCATGCAAGATTTGTTCTGGCAATAGACAGGGATCTGAGGCTTTTTCCTCCTTTAAAAGATTGCCTTCCCTCCAATTTTAACCACTCTTTTCCTCAAGAAGGTCTGGATTTGAATGACTGTGGTTTATAGATTTCTTTGAATGTTATTAGTACTGTGGATAATTTTGAATCTCTCCATCTGTTTGTATTGTGTAGTTAAATAGTGGGGTTCCCCAGGGGTATGTGCTGGGATTTCTGCTCTTGAACATATTTTATCAATGATTTAGAAATTGGAAATAACTAGTGAGATAATTAAAATTGCTGATGACAGAAAGCTGTTCAAAGCTACACGATGCAGGGTTCCACATTAGGAGTCACTGCCCAGAAAAGGATCGAGGTGATGTTGAAACCCTCAGCTCAATATGCGGTGGCAGCTAAGAAAGCAAATAGAATGTTAGGAATTATCTGGAAAGGAATGGAAAACAAAGATGAACATGTTATAATGCCCTTTAAACATGTTTTATTCAGCATTGATTGTTTTGGCAAAATATACAGAATTCATTCTTTAATGCCCTAAAGATCTGCATTCTTAATATATTTACACATGCAACAATAATAACTTTCTAAATCAGTAAAAACCAACAAGATGAACCCAATGAACCAAACAAATGTGTGATGTCTCTCTCTTCTGTAAACACTGAAGGGACACGTATCATGAACCTTGATAATTTTCCTTAGGCATTTGTTGTTTAAAGTTGTAAGAAAACCAGGCCCTGTTTGTTTGTCTTTCCCCTCCTTGAAGAGAATACAAGGACATGAATGTTTAAACAGAGATGCTGTAAAGTGAATTCAATTGTTTTGTTAAGCCGTATTTACAGACAGATTTAGATTAGGGGCTCTGCTGGTTAAGGCTTTTTCTGACCCTCTGTGGACTTCAATCTCCAGATAGGAAAAATGCTGATGTGTTTGAAGTTTCATGTGATCTGTGTCCATATATGGTTTGTGTTTACGTCACATGCTGACACATGTATTCATATAAAACCTGATTCATATAAAAGATGTGAAACTCATAATAAAATTTGGACATGTTTTGGAAGACGATTTCTGGTCTTTAAGATGTGTCCCCAGGTACCTGACTTCCAAATGACAGAGACAGAGAAAGTATGGGGCAGGAATTGGGACCTAAATCCTTTTCAGTTGGGGGCACGTCCGCGATGGGCAGATGATATCACCAATATTTTGTGAGTATTTCTGAATTTTTTCTGTTCTTTAATACTCACTAGGTAGTGGTGACCTGTACCCACCCCTTTATTTTAAGTTCAAGCTTTGGGTTCTATTATGGAGTTTTTTTTGGGAAAAATCTCGGGGTACTTTCGGTAAGCGCCCCTCATAAATATAAGCAGCTGCCATTCTTTCGGGAAGAATGAAATTATTTATAGAACCCCCCTGCCCACTCTGTCATTTGTAAGGTTAAAATTTTTAGAGTATAAGATTTTATTGTCTCTTATTACTGTACCTCGCTTATAAGGTAAGATAAGCGAATATTGGTTACTCCTAGACAAATGAGATTTGTACAGCTGTGTGTATGTATGACATTTTTTCCTTCAGCTCCCATCTTTCTGTGTCACCAATGTTTAATACTGAGGTAGGACGCGCTGTTATGTGGAATGAATTGAAAGCGCTGTTTGAATCAGTCTAAGATCTTTCCCTTGTAGTTTGTACACAAGCACTATTTCTTGTCTTCCTTTTGATCCTGACTAATTTTGTGCGTTTCTTCTACGGCTGCTTCCTTTGTGTTCTGTGCTGGATCATAAACAAAAAGAAACAAGAAAAAGAAAAAATTCCGTTTTAGAGGTTTTCTTTCTTGTGCAGAGCAAAGCTAATCTGTTCTTTGCTTTCATTATCAGGGTCTGTGCATGAATGTTTTTGTCCCTTCCCCCAGACTTCACTGTTTGGGCTTCCACTGACCCCCTATAGTGTTTCTTTGAAGTTATTCATTCTTGGGTTTTATCAAGCAGTAAGGTGAGATTCCACTGCTTGTCTCTTGACTTTTCTCCGGCATTATCAAAACCACCATCTCTTCTTATAATACGCCCATCGCTCTTGTTGTCAAAGCTGATGGCATTCCCTGTTTCGTCCTAGATTTTAGGGCTGTTAGTGTTTTGGTAATTCTCATTGCACTTATGTTTCTTCCACCATTCCACCGGCAGCCAATGATTTTTTCTGTCATTGTCCTAAAGAATGTTTTATTTTAGTCCCGGTTGGTGAGGCTTTTCAGCTCTTTTTTTGCCTTCACCTTTAAGCAGCAGTATACCTAGTGTGGAATGTCCTTCGGGCTATTCTACAAGTCATGCACTGCCCCTCATGGTCCTATTCTCATTTTGTACAACTTTTTGTGTTCCATAATTCAGGAGACCTGTCAGGCTGATAGTTTGCACCTTTTATAATGGTTGTCTGTGTGTGGTCACAAGGTGTTACAAAATAAACTGCACTGGTGTACATCTGAAGTGAAATACCTGGGTTTTGTCCTTTCTCATGGTCAGAGGAAAATCTGCACTTTCTGCATTGCTGCTATTCTGGGTCTGCCCCGCCCAGCTACCAAGAAAGACATGCTTACTTTTCTTGCTATGATTGGTCACTGCCGCCAATGGATCTCTGCTTGTTCCTTCTATGACCAGATTTTGAGACAGACCCTGGTTTCTGAAATGACTGCTCTTATCAGATATATATATTTATTTTCCAAAGCTAAATAATAAAATGAGGTCTTAGAGAAGGGGTAGGGACTCCGGTCCTCGAGAGCCGTATTCCAGTCGGGTTTTCAGGATTTCTCCAATGAATATGCATGAGATCTATTTGCATGCACTGCTTTCAATGCAAATTCATTGGGGAAATCCTGAAAACCCGACTGGAATACGGCTCTCGAGGACCGGAGTTCCCTACCCCTACCTTAGAGCATTAGTATTAAGAGATTTGCTTTTTAGTTACCAGTTAAGTCAAAAGTAGAGGTCTGCACGGGAACGGGGATCGCGGGGATCCCGCGGGTCCCGCGGGGATCCCGCGGGTTCCCCCCCTGGCCCACGGGACTCCCACGGGGACGCCCCCTGGCCCACGGGACTCCCATGGGGATGCCCCCCTGACCCACGGGACTCCCACGGGGACGCCCCCTTGCCCACGGGACTCCCACGGGGATGAAAACAACCTACCTAAATTCTGGCGATGCAAGCATGCAGCTTACATTACAAGTCTGGCGTCGCGTCGGGAAATAGCCATGTTGAGCAGTGAGCTCAGCACGTACACAGATGAAAGCCTTGCTTGCTGATTGGTCCGGCGGCCCCGCCCCACCGTGCCGCCGGACCAATCAGCAAGCAAGGCTTTCATCTGTGTACGTGCTGAGCTCACTGCTCAGCATGGCTATTTCCCGACGCGGGCATTAGGCTGTTTTTTGTCATTTCGGGTGGGGGATGGCAGCGGCAGCAGCAGCCTGAAAAAGAAATCATCCTGGCCGGGTTCGGTGTCATGCTCCGGAGCTTCTACAGCCTTCCTATCTCCCTCTCCCTTCTACCTGCGGCTCTCTTCGGCAACGATCGACACAAGCTTCTGGCGTCGGGGCCTACCCTCTGCGAGTCCCGCTTGTTTCAACTTCCTTTTTCCACAAAGGTGGGACTCGTAGAGGGAAGGCCTCGATGTCGGCAGCTTGTCTTGATCACCGCTGCTGACGAGTTGCTTAAGAGAGCCGCGGAGCAGGGGGGTGTTGCCAGGTGCAGGTAGAAGGGAGAGGGCCAGATGCAGGACTCGTGGGTGAGGGAGGAGAAGAGAGAGGGGAGAGAAACAAAAGGAAATATTTCATACTGGGTTGGGCCGGAGTGGAGGGAGGGTGGAAAGATTCTGGCTACAGGGTGCATTAACAAAGGAAAAGGGGGGAAAGCTGAAAATGGAGATAGTGGCACAAAGAAGAGAAAGAGTAAGCAGGACCTACTGAATAAGGATAGAGATACAGAGGGGACATGAAGAGGAGGTGAAATAGAGACATAGAAGTAATGCTGAAAAAGTGTGTGTGGGGGGGGGAGATAAAGACATTGAAAGGGCAAATGGTGAATATGGGGTAAAGACAAGGACAGAGACAAATGAAGATTCTGAAAAAGTGGTGAGATAGGGATATAGGTGAGATGGACACAAAGAAGGGTGATGCTGGAAAATAGGTGGAATGGTAATTCTGACAGACACAGAAGGGAAATGCTGGATCAAGGAGAGATGGGGCTCAGGCTGGATGGAATGAGGAGAAATGCCTTGTTGGCCCGGAACTTCCTCTCCTACGTCAGAATTGACGTCAGGGAGCGGAATGCTGGTCAGCGCGACGCTTCTGCAGGGAAAGCTTGGGACAGCGGTGGCTTGGGGACTATTCCCCGATGGCGGTGGCAGCAAACCGAGTGGCTTGGGGGGGGGGCACGGAGAAAGAAAGAAAGGGGGCAGACAGAGAGACAGAAAGAAGGGGAACAGGGAGACAGAAAGAAAAAGTTGGGGGAGAGAATGAGGTCTGGAGGAGAGGAAACATACAGGAGGCTGAAAGAAAGGAAGAAAGATTGGATGCACAGTCAGAAGAAGAAAGTGCAACCAGAGACTCATGAAATCACCAAACAGCAAAGATAGGAAAAATGATTTTATTTTCAATTTAGTGATCAAAATGTGTCTGTTTTGAGAATTTATATCTGCTGTCTATATTTTGCACTATGGCTCCCTTTTACTAAACCGCAATATTGTTTTTTAGTGCAGGGAGCCTATGAGCATTGAGAGCAGCGCGAGGCATTCAGCGTAACTCCCTGTGCTAAAACCTACTATTGTGGTTTAGTAAAAAGGGAGAGGGTGTATTTGTCTATTTTTGTATTTTGTTACCGAGGTGACATTGCATAGAGTCATCTGCCTTGGGAAATGTATATGGCAGATATCTTTGTTTTGTGTTCAAAAGAAAAGGAAATGCATTTCTGGTTTTATTTCTACAGTGTTGAAGTACTTGTTGGCCCTTGCTGTGACTGGTGGGGATCCCCAAGCACCGCCAGCAGAGGACCTCCTCTAGAGATGGTCAGAACTCCCCTCCACCAAGCGCAGCAGTCGCTGGCAGCATCCATGAGCCACTGAGGTGCCAGCATCTGTGACTCAGGGACGCTACTGCTGCCTGCCAAGCTTGGCAAAAGGGACCCCAGGCCAACTGCAAAGGAAGTCCTCAGCTGACAGTTTGTGGGTTCTCATCAGCTGAGTATTTATATTTTATATTTACATTAGAGGTTCTGGTAGAAACCCATTTACAAAGTATGTATTCTTCCCAATTAATATTTCCAAATTAATAGTCTCTTTGCTTATTTGTAAATGGGTCTCTACCAGAGCCTTTAATTCAGTAGCATAATTAAATAAAATAACTATTTCTGAAGTTTATAGGGAAGGATGGTGACGGAGGGGATTCCTCGCGGGGACGGG
Source organism: Geotrypetes seraphini (assembly GCF_902459505.1). Lineage (NCBI taxonomy): Eukaryota > Metazoa > Chordata > Amphibia > Gymnophiona > Dermophiidae > Geotrypetes > Geotrypetes seraphini. Next base: position 171,806,947 of record NC_047086.1, on the reverse strand, counting down.
TGGGGACGGAGGGGATTCCTCGCGGGGACGGGTGGGGACGGAGGGGATTCCTCGCGGGGACGGGTGGGGACGGAGGGATTCCTCACGGGGACGGGTGGGGACGGAGGGATTCCTCACGGGGACGGGTGGGGATGGGTGGGATTTTGGCGGGGACGGGTGGGGACGGGTGGGATTTCTGTCCCCGCGCAACTCTCTAGTCAAAAGTAGGATGTATTCACTCATTTTCTAAGATCTGTGTTAGGATATCTTTTGAATGTTCCTCCTCTTCAAAAAAATGTGCTCTCTGACACAACAAGTAAGAGCAAAAGTGGTTTATCAAATAAGTAAATCAAAATAAAATCAAAGCAGTCTTTAAATGTATCAGCTATATTAGAGTCTTCAGCTGAGGAAATATCTACTACTACTACTGCCAGGGGCTGCTGAAAAGTTCTCAGTTCAGATGAGAAGAGAATGACATGGATGTGGTTCAATCTAATGATCTGAAACAATGTCAAAATATAGAATTTCATTTCTGCAAATTGGCGTTTAACGGAATAAGATACAGTGGTACCTCAGTTTACGAGTACACCGTTTTGAGAGAGTTTTGCAAAACGAGCAAAACATTCGCAAAATTGGCGCCTCGGAAACCGAGCGTGACTCGATTTACGATTGCCCCTCCCGTGATCCGGCACCCCCTCCGATGCGATCCGGCACCCCCCCTGATGCGATCTGGCACCCCCCCCGCCGCGATTGGGCACCCTCCCGCTGCTTCTTACCGTCATCTGGGCACCGGCACCGGCATGTCCTGTGCGTTGGTGTTGGTGCCTGAAGATCGGCCTCCTCTTCTGCTGGGCCTTGAGCATCTGCGCATGCTCAAGGCCTGCGAGTTCACGTTCTATCTCGGAGAGAACGTGAACTCGCAGAATAGTCCCTGGAGGGCCGCATGCAGCCCGTGGGCCGTGTGTTTGAGACCGCTGCCATAGACACTGAGATTGTGTGTTTGTACTGGGCCATACCTGGATATTGGGTGGTCAAGGGAAATTATATGAGCCCCTATTCAGACTTGTACCTGTTTAAAGTCTGTCCTAACTTTGGGCTAGATTCACTAAGCCCACCAATCAACTTCTGACCACTTAGTGACCCCTTTGTGACCTGATTTCCCTCTGACCCAATTCACTAACCTCTGTCCCGATCATCCTCCGATCTGCACATGCAAATGAGGGGAAACGGCATTCAAATGTAGGCAGGCAGCGATTCACTAAAAAAAGAGGGACACCAATTGGGCTGACCGATCCAAAAATAAGCGACTGCTGAGGACCAGTTGCTCAGGTCCTTTCCGACTGCCCTGCCTTCTGCCGCCCTGCTCTCTGCCCTGCTTCTCTGCTCTCAGTCCCGATCTCCTGCCTGCAGAAACAAAATTCTATGTTTTGACATTGTTCAGTAGCATGCAGTAAGGGTTTTCAGGGGATTCAGTGAATCCCTAGCTCTACAGCCCTATTTTTTTATTTCTTTGTTTACTTTTCGCTTTATGCAGTTTGATTTGTTGAGTAGGCAGCCTGCTCAACCAGTCAAACTGCATCAAACAAAAATTAAACAAACAAGAAAAGCAGGGCTCTTGGGCTGGGGATTCTCTGAACCCTCCTGAAGACCTGACAGTACTGATCTGAATATGATTGGCTGAGCAGCAGCTGCCTGTTGCCTGCTCAACCAATAAAATTCAGAGTAGTGCCCTCAGGGCCTTTAAGGGGTGGGGCAAAGGCCCTGACTGCATGCCACTGACATTGTTTCAGATATTAATTAAACCATATCCATGTCATTCTCGTCTCGGCTGGGCAGAGAACTTTTCTGCATCCCCTCGTACAATACTCTCATTCAATTCGGAGAACCACAATCACTCTGACTATGTTTCCAAAACAAATTTACTACCACAATTAAATTCCATAAGTATTTTTGGCTGCTCTGAGGGAGAGAAATTTTCAGACAAGCCTATTTATTTTGGTAAATCACCGTTTGCCCACATAAAACAGTTTTGAAAGTTATTGTGTATAGTAAATTCCATAAAACTAATCACCAAATTAGTTTATATTAATTATTGATAAATATTTCAGGATGTAATATGTGTGAAATAAAACATCATGGCTTGTGGATATATTTTCCATCTTCCCCACAGCTGGAAAGAAACAACAAACATGAAATTGCTCAGTAAATTACAATAGGTTCTTAGCAGTCACAGCAGCATTTTGGCTTGAAAATATTGGCAGGTTTGGGTGGGGGGGGGGGGAGGGAGGGAATCATATTCGGATCTGACTGTTCCACGAAGGAAACCCAAGGTGCATATGATGATGTTTGAATGGGTTTCTGCAAGAAGATCAGTAAGTACAAAAATAGGGTGTGAAGGTAGCTTTTTTTTTTTTTTTTTTTTTATACACAGGGTAGGATTAACCATTAAAACTGTTCCACTTATAAACTACTTTTACAGAAAGTAATGCCAAGTCTATATATAAAAAAATCCTCTTCTGTAAACTAAACTAGAAACACACTCTCATTCCCTTAAAGAGACCTCAGTGATATCACCCTGAGCTGCTCAATATTTCATTGTCACCTGGGATTCAGACATCAGATTGTCACCAGCCCCATTTCCACAGATTTGCTCTTTAAATTTCATTCCAGGCACATATTTCATGGATTTTTTTAAAATTTTCAAATCAGCACTTTAAAAAAAAATAGATCTAACTTGTCTTTTTTTTATTTTTAATCTTTATTCATTTTCAAAAGCCAACATTAAGTGCAACAGATTAACAAACAAATATTACAATAATCAGTACTCAATACAATCGAATGGTATAATAAATATATAACACCCCCCTCCCGCACCCTCCCACCTTCCTGGATGTGCATAACAGAAATCAAAGGGAAATATGTATGTTCATTTCATACAAAATTTTGTTAATGGATCCCAAATTGCTTTGAATTTATTATAGTGTCCCAATTTTAACGAATTCATATGTTCAAATTTATAAATTTGGCATAAAGTTTCCCACCAAAAACTATAATTTATATTATCCCAATTTTTCCAGTTTTTCATGATCAGCTGCATAGCAACTCCTGTCATGACGAGAAGCAGCCTATTCTGATTTGCATTGATTGGATTTTTGGGCATTAATAATGTTCCAAACAACACATCATATGTCAATGATAATGGAACTTCCAGGATCTTAGTAATTTGACCCCATATAAATCTCCAAAATTTAAGTATCAAGGGGCAATAGAACAATAGATGATCCAATATCGAGATGACAGTGCCAGCATCTATTTGACTTAGAACTATCTAACTTTTGCAACTGAACTGGGGTCCAGAAAATTCTATACAACAGAAAAAAGCATGTCTGTCTCATAGATGCTGATGCTGTACATCTCATCCTCCAAGTCCAAATCCATGGCCATTGAGTAGCAGAAATTTGCTGTTTTGTCTCAATGTTCCAAATGTCATTTAGACTAGTTTTAGGTTTTTTATTCAGCTGCTCAGATATTAATTTATACCACTTGGCTGCCTGATGCCCTAGCAAATCTTTTTAGAAGCACAGGCCCGGCAAGCTATACTGATTTTTTAAATTTTGCCAATCAGGGAACCCCTTCTGAATGGCCTGCTTCAACTGCAACCATTTATATGCTTGAGATTTTGAAATGCCAAATGATTGTTGCAGTCGTGAAAAATCAAGCATTTTCCTATTTGATATCACATCATCTAACGTGCACATACCTGCCTGCAGCCAATGCTTCCAGAGGATCATAGACTCGCCAATTTGAATCTTGGAATTCAACCTTAAGGACTGACACGTGAATTGAAGAATCTGAATAGGTGTTAGGTTATTGATAAATTTTAACGTTTGCCATGTGGAGAATAAAATTCTATTGTCCTTATAAATCCGAGGTAACTTGATACTTAAAACATGACACAAACGGTGGTCGGTTACAGCGGCGTTAAGCTTTAGAAAGGGATATGGTGCCTTGATAAAACCCCTTTGGGTGAAATATGTAGGTGGTATAAATTCCTGAAAGCATGACCACAAGTTTTAAGCTAAGTATTTAAACTATTTATACATTAAGGGGCTCAAAATCGAAAGAGAAAAATGTCCAAAGACAGACGTAAGTCGGCACTTGGATGAACATTGGCCAAATACGTCCAAGTGCCGATAATAAAAATGGGTTTTGGACATATTTCTAAACGACCTAGGCCTTCATAGTGCTGCTGAATGACCAAAGCTAAATGGGGCGTTTCAGGAGGAGTGTCGAGGGCAGGAGTTGGGCGGGACGTGGGCCGGCTTAGACTTAGTCGTACAGCATGTATAACTGAAACCCACCTAAAGTCACCAGATAAGCATTGCAAACACATAAAACAGACCCCCACACACTACCGTAGTGATCACCAACCCCCCACCCCCATAAAAATATTAATCACACCTTTAAAATTCAGCCTCCAGACCATCATCATCTGGCAGCCTGGCATAGGAAAGCCTAGTCGTCCAGCACAGATGCATCTTAAGCCGTCTTGAGGGTGGGTTTGGGACTCATAGAGAGGAGGACCCATGTCCATAAGCCCCTGTAATCACTGCATTGATACTTAAACTTGTGCACTCCCCTATACACCCCCAAAACCCTTTTTTACTGGCATATAAGTGGCTCCTGCAGCCATAAGGGCTATTAGGGTGGTAGATAAGTGGGTCTAGGAGATTCTGGAGGTGGTTTGGGGGGCTCACCATGACCTATAAGAGAGCTGTAGTGAGAAGACATGGCACCCATTTTGTGAAGTTCACAGCAGTGCCCAGTAAAGTACCCCACTATTTAGGTGCCATGTCTGGATGTTCAGTCCATCACTTTGCAGACCCCTCCCTCGTCCAACAGGGTTTGTCTTAGGCGTTTTTGACTTGAACGAAAAGTTGGACAAAAATGTGATATAAAGATGGACGATTTAGCGACTTGAACGATCAGATCGGCAGGATGTATTGTAGCGTGGCCGTCCCTTAGGGCATAGCAGGGACCAGCACACAACCATTAAATATCCCCGGCGTGCTTCCTCAAATGGGAGGAAGTCCTGTGGTGGAGAGCTTACACTGTGCACACTGAACAGAATGGCCTCTCACAGGTAAGTATCAAAAGGATAGACTTAAATTTATTTGTTATCCAGTCAGGACCAAAAAGAATGCAAGAAAAAATCATAAGTGCAAAAATAATAGTAATATCAATTGACAGTTCAATAATGCTGCACTCATCAGCCTGGTCTGATTAATACTCAAAGCTGTTCACCTTATGTCCCAGATAAGTCTTACTTCCTTGTAGCAGTACTGCAACACAACTTAATTCAGTCTTGTAGTCCTCAATGCAAACAGAAAAAAAAACTTATCACCTTGCAATGTCATAGATCTTCCCTTCTCCTCAGAGTTCAGAAGTAGAAGGTTGGCGGATTTGCCAAAAATGGCTCCTTATCAGGACAAGGAGCAAAATGAACCCTTAAATCCCTCCACACAGATGTTGGGCAGATCCTGCCCCAGCCTTCAGGGATTTCCAACTCTAAGAAGGACACTGCAAGTATTTCCTCACTGCAGTCAAGCCTCAGCTTGCAGTAGCCATCTTGGCTTCCAAAAAACAACAACTTCCAAACAAGCAGAATAAATTACTAGCACACTTCCCTCTGCTAGCATACACAGAGAATTCACTTATTCAGCAGTGACTTCCTTCCAAACATCACAGTAGTTAAATTATTGTCCCAGCAGTCAAACATCCAAAAACTCAAAAAAGTTCACAAAAAGAAAACTTTTCAAAAACACCAGCCTACAATTCAGTCAGCAAGCACCAATTCTGGCAAAGCACTCCAGTCCATTTCCTCATGTTCCTGGTTTATCAGGGCTGCTTCTTCTGACTCTGGGTTCAACATTTCCACATCAGTGGGCTCTGGAGGAAGTGCAGGCTCTTCCAACATGAGAGCTTCCTTTGACTGCCTTCTTCTCAGAGACAGCCTGCTCTCTAAGTGCTCAAGAGCTGCTGTGCCATGCCCAGCCCTATACGGGGGAAGGGCTTTCTGCACCTGAGGCTGCCTTCTACCCTGTTTGGTCAGCAGTTTCCAAGATGGAGGATTTAAAGGGGCCAAACTGTTTTTCCCAGGGCTATGTACTGAGTCCTGCCTAAACTCAGCCTGAGCTTGCTGGTCCTGTTCCTGCACAGCAGGAACATACTGATCGGCTCTAATCATTTTCACTGGGCGATTTCTGGGGCTCTTAACTGGCACAAGGCCGTAACGTGAGTCGAGCTTGTGACAGTATACATAGATGATTTTTGAAACAAAAAAAATTTTGGATGTATTTTTCGAAAATGTGTCCTAAGCTGTTGTTTACTTTGGACGACTTGCGACGAAAACGGACTTAGACGTCCCTTTTGATTATGCCCCTCCATGGTGGAAAAAAGTATTTATAAATTTAATAGCAAAGTATGGAAGATCCGGTGAGGAAGAAGTACATAAAGCCTGACACAATGAATTTGTATGAGTGCTAGGTGGTACTTCTGAGGATCTATAAACGTTGTACTATTTACTGTGACGAGAGTTAGGAGGGGTAAGAGAATATACACCCTTCCAATCTGAAGAAACAAACGCAATGGAGCCAGAAGTTGCCATTCTAAGAAAAGTCAGTCTGGAAGATGCTCCAAGATTTCAGGAAGGATCCATGATAAAAGCTTGGTGGTATCTATAGAAATTTGGAAAATTTACCCCACCCACCACAATTGGTTTTTGTAAAGATACTAAAGCAATTCTAGCACTTTTACCCAGCCAAATAAATTTTGTGAGAATACCATTTAATTTTTTATAAAAGGACCCTTGAAAATAAACTGACAACATACTCATTTGGTAACAAACTACAGGCAAAATCATAATTTTTACAGTTTGGACTCTCCCCCACCAAGAAAGATGTAGTGGGTTCCAATGCTCACACATTTCTTTGACTTTCAGCAATAAGGATTTTTCATTTACTGTCATTGTGTCATCCAATGTTTTCTGAATCATAATGCCTAAATATTTTATACCCTCTTCCTTCCAAAGGAAAGGGAATGAATTAAATATTCCTTTTGTACAGTGCACATTTAACGAAAGAACCTCCAATTTGCTTCAATTTATTTTATATCGAGAAAATTTACCAGATCGATCTATCAATTCAAGTAAATGCGGGATGGTAGATTCGGGATTCTTCAAATGAAGCATAAGCAGAAATCCTATATTCCCAATCTGCATAAGGAATCCTATGTATGTCCTTTGCCTATTGTATAGCCAACAACAAGGGTTCCAAAACAATATCAAAAAGCAAAGGAGATAAGGGACATCCTTGTCTAACTCCTCCCCACAGACAAAAACGTTCAGAAAATGTATCATTAATATATAGCCTGGTAGAAGGGGAACTATACAAGGATTGAATCATTTGAATAAATCCGGATCCTATACCAAACTAATACTGCTTGATACATGAAAGTCCATTCCACACGATCAAAGGCCTTCTCTGCATTCAAAGAGACAGAGAAAGCCGGATCATTCATTGTTTTTGACAAACTTAGCATATGAAATGCCAGTCTAGTATTATTTGAAGAATACCTTTGAACAACGAAGCCTATTTGGTGCATACCGATCATATAAGGGAGAGCCTTGGCTAATTGCAGAGCCAATAGTTTGGCCAGAAGTTTTCCATCCACATTAATTAAAGAAATAGGCCTGTAATTCCCAGGGCAGGAAAACAGAATCAGGCACTTCATAATGTGAAGCAGGCTTCACTCTCTTGCCTCTGATAGCTCTCTGCCTTAAAGAGACAGACTCATTATCAGGTACCAAACCCAGAGGTGAACTCAGGCTTGCCTAAGCCAGGTCCAGGCTATCCCAGGGACCCAGCACAAATTGATATCCCCTCCTACACCGGGGCTTGGGAAACACCCTGTTATTTCTTGGGGCAAACTATGAGCATTGGAGCTGTTACCACTGCGGCCGGCCCTAAAAACCGTGCTACGATTTTGTAAAAAGGGGAGAGAAGGGGGTAAATTATAATTTTATATTGCTGGGTTAGTTGTTGGATTATTTTCTGAAGCTTTAGATAGGGGGATATTTATTTTTCTTGCTTGCTCTTGGGCTTTCTTTTTAAAATCTAATTCAAAGGGGGAGGCAAGCTAATTATACTCTGAAGTCCTAGCTCTTCTAAGGTGCATGTTTGGTATGGCAAAGTTTTATAAAGGCCTATAAACATCAGAAACTTCTGCCTTCCTGAGAGGAGAACATTGCAAATTGAGGCAAGAAGCAAACATGACAACATACATGAAATCGGAACATGGGGTTAGATTTCAGATAAAAGAGGTTAGCTGCTTCTTTTGATTTACAGAACAGTTGAGCAAAAGGTAGGATTTTGAGAAAAGGTAGGTCTTTTCTTTCAATAGATGCAACAACTCCTACAACTGAAGTATGGCTGCTAAACAGCTTCTACTTCTGTTCAGATGGAAAGCATGATCCAAGGAGAGGGGCTGATGTCTGCAAATTTAAGAAAGATATAAAAGAGCTGAGAGGAGGTGGCAAGGCATAGAAGCATCTGTGACCATGAGAAATACATTGATAAAATGCTTCTTCAGATGCCAAATGAAAGGACACATTTGAAAGGACACATATATCTTATAAGTTTTCTGTCTCTGTCTGTACGGGAGGTGCTCAAACACAGACAGTGTTTGTGTTTGTTCTCGTGATGTTCTGGGAAAAGGCCATTTAATCTTGTTAATGAAGTTAGCTGTTTGAGACAATGGAGGTTCGATCCCCCACTGCTATGTACCGGTTGAGAGAGATAAGGGAAGCTTTAACACCTTTAGATTTAGACAATGAAGCACATATCCTGCTCATCCACCCCACCCCCCTCTCACCCACCCCATCTCTCTTGTCCAACCTCCTTTTCCTGTGTTGGTTACCACTGACCCTTGTTAAAAAAAAGGGTATAAAGCTAATGTAAACTAATAAAGTATAGGCAATTTCTTTGGGACAAGTATGAGTGTCTTTCCTTTCTAAGGGAATTGCCTCCAGATATCTGAACCCAGGCGACAGGGTGTGTGCAGGGCGGTTTCGGGACAAAGAAACGGATCCCGTTCGTTTCACCAAAGATCTTCAGCAGAGGGAAAATAGAAGCTGTGCTGAAAGAAGACAATTGGACACAGATCACTAGACCCTGAGGAATCAATATCTTAACCCCATCTTCCCTTGAACTGAAGAATCAGTATGCAGCCCTGGAAGTCAAAGAGGTGAGAACATTCCAGGAGCAAGAGGAAGAGAATCTCAAACCCCCTCCCATAAAATAGCTAGATCAGTGATTACTAGGAAGCAAAGGGTAGTAGTAGTTGGTGGCAATTATCAGCTGACTGGACATGATGTCCAAGGAGGAGTACTGTCTGCCTGCTTCCATAATTCAAGGTGTTACTGAGACTTTGCCCAGTCTCAAGTCTATTGATTATTATGCATTTCTCCTTATCCATATTGGCACAAATGATACTACTAGGTATCAAAAGCAACTTCATGGCTCTGGGAGAAAGGATGAAGCTGATAGATGTGTAGGAGGGGTTCTCAGCAATCCTCTCTGTTGGGGGTGAAAATCAAAAATAGATGCTTGCATCCTGGAGATGAATATGTGGCTGTGCGAATGATTTCATGGGTGTACACAAACCAAAATGTTCTGCATATACAAATGCAGAAAAAAGTGGAGTAGATGGACTGGATGTAATCAGGTTAATTATGTTTATTATAAACAAGCAAAAAATAATAACAGAAAAGCAATATAGCCAATAACAACAAATTATCAAAAAATAGTCTCTGGTTGGTGCTGATCTAGCTGATCTCTGAGGCCCAATCACCTATGCTGGTCAGATAAGTCTTAAGATGCAACAAACCAGTTGCTAGCATGTTGTAGAAATGGTGTAGAGCCGAAAGGTCAGTGGGACCCTACATGGTCCATGTTTCGGTATATGAGTGCTTTCTTCAGGGGTCCTATAAAGATATTCACGATTAAGAGAAGGTGCTTTTCTGTTCTTTTTATTTTTTATTTTTTGCTTGTTTATAATAAACATAATTAACCCAGTCCATCTACTCCACTTTTTTCTCTATTTGTATATGCAGAACATTTTGTTTTGTGTTCCCCTTTTTCAAGTGAAGCATTGAGGTTTTTCTGTTTGTTTTCTTCATCAAGTGTGTTTCAGTTTTCTTGGCCAGTGGAATAATTCTTCAAGGGCTACTGAGAAGAGATAAGAACATAAGAATTGCCACTGCTGAGTCAGACCAGTGGTCTATCATGCTCAGCAGTCTGTAACATAATAAATGACAGCAAATAAAGACCTGAATGGTCCATCCAGTCTGTCCATTAGTTATACTCATTAAAAATGCATGATTAGATCAATTTGCACCTACCATAAAACTTAGGCATTTGCAATGCAGGCCAGGGTTTTTACTGGCCTACATTGCAGACGCTTAAATTCCTTTGAGAATTACATCTAACGGCACTAAGGTTATCTCCGCCCCTAACCAAACCTACTTTGCCCTTAGGCACTGTTAGGGTCTTCCTGTAGACATGATTAAAGCCAATTAAAACAATTAATTCAGGCAACAGTAGGGTGCCTACCGCCACCTAACTTACAATGCTGTTTACAGAATCAGGCCCTAAGAGCTAGATTCACTAAGCAAACGATCGTGTACCGATCGGTTTGCGATCCTTTTGCGACCGGATTTTACACCGGCTCGATTCACTTACCTCTCTGCTGATCCAATTCCGATCCACGCATGCAAATGAGGGGAACGACATGCAAAGTAGGCAGGGACGCGATTCACTAAAGAAATCTTGCAAACCGACTGGGCTGGCCGATCAACACAAGCAGCGACTGCTGGGGACCATTCGCAAACGTCCTTTCTGACTCTCCAGCTGCATTGCTGCCCTGCTCTCTGCTGCCCCGACAAAAATATATCCCTCTACCCCACTCTCAACTCTCTGCCCCATCTTGCCCTGCTCTTGGCTGCCCCGACTCTGGATCTCTGCCGCCTTCCCTGCAGTGCGAGCCCGGGTTTAAAGCAGGGCTGCACTATGGCATGTTCCAAAACACGCCGCACTGCAGCCCTGTTTTAAACCCATGGGCTAGCACTGCAGGGAAGGCGGTAGAGAGCAGGAAAGTTGGGTGGGTTAAAAAACAGAGAGGCAGTCTCTCCAGGGCTGTGCTCTTTTTCGCTTTTATTTGGGAGCCCTGTCCTTTCTCCAGCTCGGGGAGTTATCTGCAAGCGGCTGGATTTCAAACTCCTGGACTGAGACATTTAGGAGGCCTTGTTCTGGCTGATTGCACCCTCCCTGCCTGCCTCCCTCCATCCCTGCAGTCTTCTTGTGCGGAGAGAGCATGCGCAGACCATCGACATGGCAAAGAGATGGTCTGCGCATGTGTCGGGATCGCCCACTAGCAATCCATGTGGTTGGAGGGAGGGGGGCGTTCCTCCGATCGCCCTCATTTTAATTTTTTGGTTTTGTGACTTGGTCGGGCCTGCAGGGATCGGCCACGGATCGGGCACAGAAGTCAGGTTAGTGAATCTAGCCCTAAGTGTTTTCAAGCTTGAGATTATAAGCCTTTATTATATTTTACTCACTCATTTTATGGGTTTGTTTTCATTTCATTGTTGTTATATTTTTTCAGATTCTGGGCACTTTGGGATCCCCTGAAGAAGTCAAAGGTGAAATGGGTTCCCATTGGGATCATTGCTTAGATAAGTGCTTTTATATACCCGCATTTTCAATAACATAAAGACAGGTTTATTGCTTGATGAACTAGTCCAATAGCAGCTTGTAAGTCCCAAAATTGTTCAGGTGGATCACTGAGGTCTTTTCCTCCACCACAATTATTAATTTGCATTGTAGTGAGTTTTAAACCTGCAATTCTGTTAGTATTAGAGTATTAGTATTATCTACTACTACTACTTATCACTTATATAGCGCTAAAAGGCATATGCAGCGCTGTACATTTTGACATTTATAGATAGTCCCTGCTCGGAAGAGCTTACAATCTAACTTCTGCCATCAATTTCTTTATTAACAGTGGCAGGAGGAGAGTCAATTCAGCACCTGAGTATGTGTGTGGGGGGGGGGGAAAGAGGGGGCATTACCCCCATGTTCTTCCACAAACTATACCTACGTTGAGCAATGCTTTTTACCTGCTGTTTCCCCTGTGCTGGTTTACCTCTGAAGTAAGATTCAAAGAAGAAGGCGGTGTTTGTGGGAATTTTTAAATGTATATATATTTCAAAGTGGGGGCCTAAAGTGCTTTTTTGCCTAGGGCCCACAATGCATTGTTCTTGCCCTGTCTATCCACACCAAATATTTCTTCTACATAGCATAACAAGTATCCTTCTGAGCACTGCACAACTCTGATCTGACAGTTCTTAGTTGAAACCTGATCATCTCCTGATCATCTCCCTCCAGGAACAACATTTGGATTGGTAAGCTGAACCCTAACTTAAGCTTTCTTCAGCAAGCATATGTGTTTCTGTAATTTTCCAGACAATAGGTACTTTTCCTAAGTACAAAGTGGTAATGGAAAGTTTCAATGAATGTTTTTCTTGGTCACTTGCAGCAGCAATAAGCGTTGACTGCAGAAGGGCACACTAGTATTTAGAAATTCAGGCAGGAACATTCCCTAGGTCAGTTTTGGAAAATAAACATTGTGATTCCTCACTAAGGGGAATGTTTGTGGAAAACACCGTCTGTCTTGTTCGTATCAAAATGAACAGACAGCATTCCCCCAGCTATCAGAGTTTTTCACTGGATTTTTAAAAAATGCTGCTTCTAGACTGAGGTTACACTAGACAACCAATTCAAGCTCGAGTTTTTTTTTAAGTGGCTTGTATAATTGTTAATATGCTCCATGGTCTCAGCCCAGAGTGCTTTCTTCACTCTTTAGCATTAAGGCCCTGATTCTGCAAAGTACGTCTAAAATTAGGCGTCGTTTGGACATCCTTGGTAGAAGTACTTTGCAGGATTGTGCTGAGCGGCGCTGAGCACTGCTCAGCGCTAGTTAGATGTCCAAACTTTTAGGCGTCCTTTACAGACCTGGTTTTCATTCGCTTACAATGTAGGCGCTAAATGGATATACTAGGGTGCTCAGTGATATGTAAATCAGTCAACAGATGTCCACATCGAAGCCTCTCCCTTGCCACGCCTACACCATGCCCACACCTATATGGTTAGGCAGTTTTTGCCGGAGGGTGTCCACAGAATTGTGGACTTGGAACTTGCGTCCACATTTTTGGGATGTCCAACTGCCAATTATCGCTTGTTAAGACCCTTAAATCACTCACTAACCACTTAGTTTGGACACCTAAGTCCCGCCTAACATTAGGTAGGACTTAGGTGCGCTTAGGCATCCTTTATAGAATCAGGGCCTAAATGTCCATGGAGATGGCATCATTGTTTACTTGAATATCTATCTAGTAGAGGAATCAATTTAAATTAATTTTTGATTCCTTTTTCCAGTTCCAAGCAACTAAGTTCTGGAAAGTTTCTCCTTATATCTGAGACAAATTTTGGATTAGATGAGCTCCACAACACCCAGAGCATATGAAAATCCATGGATAGTGGACTTATAAGTTCAACAGCCTACAGAACTTAATTATCTCAGAGCTGCCACTGTCCCCAGGCGCTGGCCACTCCCTCCTCCATGCATGCACAGTGGCTGGTGGCAGCTGCCCAACATGTACAGTAGACTCTTTGGTGGGGAGGAGGTCTTTAGCTAACGGGGCTTGGGTATCCTCGTCAGCACAGGTATGCCATTTACCTTGGGGAGTACTGGAGGGGGCGGAGCACAAATTAAATTTGGATTTGCTTTAATTATGGGGGGCAGAGATTTAGGGCTCCTTTTACTAAGGTGTGCTAGTGTTTTTAGCGTGCGCAACAATGCCACGCGTGCTAACCCCGCGCTATACGGAAAATTCTAACGCAAGCTCTATGGAGGCGTTAGCGTGTAGCACGCGCTAAAACCGCTAGCACACCTTAGTAAAAGGAGCCCTAAGTTTTTGGCCCACCATCTTTGCTCTTGGGCCCTCCCTAAATCAACTGCCTGGCTATGCTACTGATAGCAGGTAGTCGGAAACCGCTCATTTATGTGCAGCTCTGTACACAGATGCATATAAATGACTAGAATACCAGCATTTGGCATGAACTTGATGCCTAAATCTAGGAGGTCCAACCTCCCCCCCCGCCCCAAAAAGCAACAAACCCCACAGTGGTAAAACAGAGGCCAAACAACAATTTTATTAAATAATAGGTTAAAAGAGTTCACAGTGTCCACAACAAAGCTACAACTCAACACAGGGCCATGTTTCAGCACTTAAAAGCCTGTAATCTTATGGTAAATGTAGAATCAAAGTGAGAGTCACAAAACTTTGTGTCTCTTTGTTTCCAAGGTTGTGTGCTCATGTTTAATATTTATATGATTATTCATTTATCATAAGATTACTTTTCTAAAACTAGAAGATGCCTAAAAGAATGACCCCCTTATGTGCCAAAAGAAAACACCAACAACTTTCCTATTCCTTACTCTGATAGCTGTGCAGATCCTAACTTAAACCATGTCCCAGGACTCATGAAGTGGTGTAATAGTTAATCCAATTTGCTAGAAATTGTACAGAGCCTACATAGACAGTGGCAAGGGTCAGGCTCTGTATGCTAATTCCCATCCATTTCCAAATACAATTCAAACTCCTCTTACTGACCTACAAATACACTCACTCAGCTGCTCCTCACTATCTCGCTTCACTTATCTCCCCCTATGTCCCCTCCCCCTTTACCCTCCCCCCCCCCCCCCCGCAAGCTCTGCTTAGCTGGTAAGTCCCTCCTATCTATACCCTTCTCTTCCTCTGCCAACTTCAGACTCCATCCCTTCTACCTTGCTATGCCATATTCTTGGAACAAGCTGCCCGAATCCCTAGTGCGGGCTCCTTCTCTGGCAGTGTTCAAGATTCAGTTAAAAGCCCACCTCTTCGAGACTGCCTTCAACTCCTAACTCCTCTCACCTTGGGTTCTGCATCCCTAACTGTATATGTCAAGTCTGTCTGTCGAAGTTAAATTGTAAGCTCTTCTGAGCAGAGACCGTCTATTAAATGTCAAAATGCACAGTGCTGTGAACGCCTTTCAGCACTATATAAGTAGTGATCAGACATTTTTTCATAAGGGGGTCCTTTTATTAATTTGTGCTTATGGATTTAGCATAATCTAACAATTAGCATGTGCTAAATGCCATGCAGCCCAGTTGGCAACCATAAGTGGGAGTGTCCTAAGGACTTAGTTAAGAACCACTTTGTTAGGTGGCTAAGATTTATTATATAATAAGAGGGAGTTAATATTCTGCCATCTAATCTCCCGCAGACCACAGGAGATTTAAACCTTACCATAGCTAAGGGCTGCATGGCACTTAACGCACACTAATTCATTAGCATGTGCTAAATTTGTTAGCACACCTTAGTAAAAGAATTCCATGGTGAATTTCATGAGAAAATGTCCTAGCTTTGGGGAGGTTCTGTAGATCCAGAATTTGTTTGACTTTAATACCATATGGCAGTGGTTCTCAAACCTTTTTAGTTCATGGCACACTGTAAAACATGAACATTTTTCCAGCGCACTTGTGTACAAAATTAAAAAGTATTAATTAAACTATGAATAAAAATAACAAACTTGAGAAAGCTATTAATAACCTTGTTTTAATAAATTAAGCGAAGTTGTGTGAAAAATGAGCTTGATTTTTTGGGGCAACTTTTCGATGTTGGGATGATGATGAGACAATGCATTGAAGTCTTTCTCTTTTTTTGTATTTAATGTTAGTGAAGGTGCTAGACATCATAAAAATAACAGAAAAGCTGAGTTCATTCATTCACAGTGAAACACTCGCAGAAAGGAATAAAATCACAGGTGTGTCCTCTCAGAAAGGACTAAGAAGAAAACAATGACTGGGAGAAGCGCAAAGTCAGGAAACAGGCAAAGGGCACACCCAAAAGTGACCTTCCCAGTGAGAAGCCCCATCCCAGAGAAACTGGGGAAAGTGGGCATTGCGAGGTCTCCTCGCTGGCCCTGTCACATGGCAGAGAGGGCAACCAGGAGCTGAGTGGCGATGCTTGTGTGCATGCTGCCCCACACTCTCACCTGCCTTTCATGCGCTCCCTCCCCTCACACCTGCACCCTCACCTCGCTCGTCTCACTTATCTCTCTCGCATGTGCTCCCCAGCCTCGCCACCCCTTGCTATGCTTTTACTCAGGTATTGCTGAGCCTTGTCACACATCTTTCGCACCCTCCCCAAGCCTCGCCTCTAAAATACTTATCCGTAACAGTTCATGGCACACTAGTGTGCTGTGGGACGCCATTTGAGAACCGCTGGTCTATATGCTTACACCTGCAACTTTTCTAAATGGTGCTGCACATTTTTTTTACATTCATGTAGTTCCAGTTTCATTAATGAGCTTTGTTCCCATTATTTTGGCAAGCGTAAGACAAAAGTGCTAATTTTCTGTACCAAAGCCTGTGCCTTCTCTTCTTAAGAAGATCACGTTGTGATAAGGATTATTCTGCATTAGATAATTATTTGTTCTAGCAGAAGCTCATGACTTGGTAGAATAACATGGCTGAATAGTGTTGGCACAGAAGAAAATTATGTCCTCATTATCTTCAACACATTTCAAATTTGGGTCATTTCACTGGCTAGGATTTTATGGGATCCGGAAGGTTCGCCCCCCACATTTCGCCCCCAGCAATTCGCCCCTCACATTTCGCCCCCCACATTTCGCCCCCAGACACATTTCGCCCCCACACATTTCGCCCCCACACATTTCGCCCCCCGGATGTTTTGCCCCCACACATTTCGCCCCCGCACATTTCGCCCCCGCACATTTCGCCCCTGATTATGTGTACTGCACATTTCGCCCTTGAGCGTTCCTCCGTTCTCTCTCTCTCACTCTAACTTTGTCTCCCTTCCCACCTCCCCTTTCTGCGTCTAAGATAGGGTCGGCAACATACAGCTTGTGAGCCACATGTCCCATGCCCCCCCCTCCTCCCCCTGAGACCTATCAAAGTACCTAGCAGTCCAGCATTGATCTTTGTGGCAGGAGCATGGCCCTCTCGCTCCTGCCTTCCCAAATGGCTGCCATGACCTTTCGCAGCTGCTCACGGCACTTCCTGTTAATACCATTAGCTGCTGCAAGAGGACAACAGCCATTTTAGAAGGCAGAAGTGAGAGTGCTGTACTCCTACCATGAAGGCCCCCCCCCCCACTGGATCCAGTACCTAGTTAGGCCCTGGGGGGGAGACCCTTTCCGACTGTCCTGCCAGCCCTGCAGCCCTGAAATCAACCTGCTCTCTGCCTCCCCCAACTCTCTCTCTGGCTCCCCGGCTCTCCAGTGCATCGCGCCCTGCCCGGGGCCGGAGCAGGGCGGCTGGGAGACAGCGACGCGGCCGCCAGGGTCGGAAACCCCAATCCCCCCTCCCACACAGCCGGGCCGCCCATGGAGGGGAAGGACGCATTTGCAGGGCTCTACCTCGGCCACTGTGGTGCAGGGTTCACGGCCCCCACCTCCCACAAAGTGAGGGCGGTGTGGGGTTTTAGAAGGCAGAAGTGAGAGGGCTGTACTCCTACCATGAAGGCCCCCCCCCCCACTGGATCCAGTACCTAGTTAGGCCCTGGGGGGGAGACCCTTTCCGACTGTCCTGCCAGCCCTGCAGCCCTGAAATCAACCTGCTCTCTAGAAGGCAGAAGTGAGAGGGCTGTACTCCTACCATGAAGGCCCCCCCCCCCCCCACTGGATCCAGTACCTAGTTAGGCCCTGGGGGGGAGACCCTTTCCGACTGTCCTGCCAGCCCTGCAGCCCTGAAATCAACCTGCTCTCTAGAAGGCAGAAGTGAGAGGGCTGTACTCCTACCATGAAGGCCCCCCCCCCCACTGGATCCAGTACCTAGTTAGGCCCTGGGGGGGAGACCCTTTCCGACTGTCCTGCCAGCCCTGCAGCCCTGAAATCAACCTGCTCTCTGCCTCCCCCAACTCTCTCTCTGGCTCCCCGGCTCTCCAGTGCATCGCGCCCTGCCCGGGGCCGGAGCAGGGCGGCTGGGAGACAGCGACGCGGCCGCCAGGGTCGGAAACCCCAATCCCCCCTCCCACACAGCCGGGCCGCCCATGGAGGGGAAGGACGCATTTGCAGGGCTCTACCTCTACCTGCTCTCTGCCTCCCCGACTCTCTCTCTCTGGCTCCCCTATGAGCGTTGGAGCTAATACCGCAGTGGCCAGCGCTAAACTAGCCCAATGCGAAATGTGCAGTACACATAATCAGGGGCGAAATGTGCGGGGGCGAAATGTGTGGGGGCGAAACATCCGGGGGGCAAAATGTGCGGGGGCGAAATGTGTGGGGGCGAAACATCCGGGGGGCGAAATGTGCGGGGGCGAAATGTGAGGGGCGAATTGCTGGGGGCGAAATGTGGGGGGCGAAACTTCCGTGAACCGGATTTTATATACCCCAGAGTTGGGCTTCCCTTTACAAGGAAAGCTTGACTTGTTCCTTTGCTAAAATGTCCAATCTTTTCTTCCCCCTCTTGTCCTCCCCCAAGCTTTGGTTGATGACTGAACTGTATGCAGTTTGGGCTGTAATGGTCAGATGTAAGCTTTGCCCTATCAGTTCATTATTTTTTTTTTCCAGCTGGAGATTTAGGTAGGTTAAAAAAAAAAAAAATCTCTAGCTCTGCTGCAAACTCATGGCCAGCTGCCCAGTGAGAGCTAAATAAAGCTGAACCAATGCAGGTGTAAATCTCTCCCTGGACACTTGTCCCCCACACGTGTCCTTGCTTCCATGTGAGCTGGAAGGATCACGCCTTCCTGTTGAAAGCATTTTTTTTTTTTCATTTTCATCCCAGCTATTTGAGAAATCATAGT
Source organism: Geotrypetes seraphini (assembly GCF_902459505.1). NCBI lineage: Eukaryota > Metazoa > Chordata > Amphibia > Gymnophiona > Dermophiidae > Geotrypetes > Geotrypetes seraphini. The sequence continues at coordinate 171,787,986 of NC_047086.1, read as the reverse complement.
TGGAATTTCATGTTGTGTGAGTCATGTATGCAGCAGTTCACCATGGAAATAACTCAAAACAGACAGGACAGACCAACTTTTATTGTTCCATGAAACTAAAATAATCATGCTCTTATGTTTAGTTTACATTAGAGCATGAGAACTTGTAAGATATGTTTAACTCTATTACTCACAAATTACATGCATAACTTCAATGGTGAAAATGCAGCCAACTCTCTGATCACAATTCCAATCCTATCTGAATAGATTATCAATACCCCCACCCAATCACAAACTTGATCCTCATGATCAGACTGACAACCCACAAGTCCAAACCCTCCAATCAGATTGCCAACCCCCTTAATCATAATCACGATTCCTCAATCAGACTGCAACCCCTGATCAGATTTCCCAACCTGCTGATCACAAGCCTGACCCCTGTTCAGAATCCCATCTCCCTCTCTGAGCAGACTCCAAATCTCTTGATTCAACAATCTTCCTTTCACAAACCACATCCCTAGAACTCTCCCCTTCCCTATGCCTTGACCTCTCCCCCCCAGGCACCAGCCCAGAGTTTAGCAGTGATGGTCTACTAGTACCCAGTTGCTGCAATCCCTCTTTGCTCCTGACAGGGGAGTTCTGTCATCCAAAATGGCACCAATGACTCCTAGCTGTAGTCTTGCAAGACTGCCACTAAGGGGCATCCTTCCATATGAGTACCACTATCAAACACCATGAGGGAGAGCGATTGTATTGAGAACTGACAGAGGGTTCTAAGGTTGCTCCCTTGAGAAAGCCAATGTATTGCAAAACTACTGTCCAGGTCAGAACAAGTCACTTGGACCAATTTACATTGCCTGTGATGGAGAGCATTTGTGTTTCCTCATTGTTGTTTTCAGATATCTTATCTATCTATATGCTCAGTCTTTCCTTACACCTTATGCTGTCTACTAAAATGTTTTACCATGTATTATGTCGACATTGTAATGTTAACATACTATCAGTGGCGTACCAAGGGTGGGGGGGGGGGAGAATCGCCCAGGGTGCATGCCCTAGGGGGGGGGGGCACAGCCGGCCGGGCCTGTAACCTCCTGGACCTGCACTTCAGCGCGGTTGCCAGTCCACCCCCACGGCCAAGAAAAAGGCAAAGAAGCCTTTGGGAGAGGCGAAAGCATCCTTTAAGGAACACCCTCCTGATCTGGCTCTATCCTGCCCCCTTCGTGACGCCACCGGACAGCATTCTCAGCCATTGGCTAACCTTGCCTGGGCGCTGTGACCCCAGGAGCTAGAACGCTGATCGCTTTGGGTTGCGAAGAGAATAAACAACATGCAACCTGTCCGCCCCCCACACCAGTAATGATCATGGCAGGAGAGATGCCTAATTGCTCCTGCCGCGATATCTACTAACCTCCCCGGCAAGAGAGATGCCCAATCTCTCCTAAAGGAAAGTACCCCCCTCCCTGCACGGCTCATTGACAGGAGGGATCCCCTCAAGTATGCACTCAAACCCCCAGACCCCCTCCCTGGACCCCCGAACTCCCCTGGACCCCCCCTCTAACCTGATAAGTTGGCCGGCTAGATGGGTCGTCCGGCCGGCCCACCTTCCTCCAAATGGCGGACCTGCCCCTTCCCGGTGCATTATAGGATGCACCAGGGAGGGACCTAGGGCCTGATTGGCCCAGGCGCCTAAGGCCCCGCCCATAGGAAGGGCCTTAGGCACCTGGGCCAACCGGAATTGGACCAGTTGCCTAAGGCCCCCTCCTATGGCCCAATTCCGGCTGGCCTAAGGTTCGGTTGGCCCATGTGCCTAAGGCCCAGCCCATAGACCCTTTAACCACTACTGGCTGTAATTCAGCAAAATAAGCTCATTGCTAGTACAGTATCTCAATTGATAATAAATTTAAGCTCTCTGCATATACAATTGAACCTGATAGCGCAACCAGGCCCAACACTATGGAGCAAGACCTTCTTGTATTGGAAAAATGGTCCAGTACTTGGCAACTAAACTTTAATGCCAAGAAATGTAAAGTAATGCACCTTGGGAGCGGAAATCCATGCAAAACATACACCTTGAACGGTGAAAACTTAACAAGAACTACTGCAGAAAGGGACTTGGGAGTTCTTATCCGGGAAGATATGAAAGCTGCTAATCAGGTAGAGAAAGCTTCAGCAAAGGCCAGACAAATGCTGGGTTGCATCAGAAGGAGCTTTATCAGCCAAAAGTCGGAAGTCATACTACCGTTATACAGATTCATGGTGAGACCTCACCTGGAGTACTGTGTCCAATTTTGGAGGCCACATTATCAAAAGGATGTGAAGAGGATGGAGTCGATACAGAGAATGGCCACTAGGATGGTCTCAGGACTTAAAGACATCCCATATGAAGAACGCCTGATCAGACTATGCTTATATTCTCTGGAGGAGTGCAGAGAAAGGGGTGCATGATAGAAGCATTTAAATATATCATGGGTCACATCAAAGTAGAGGAGGAAATCTTTTTTCTGAAGGGTCCCATGGTGACAAGAGGGCATCCACTAAAACTTAAGGGAGGAAAATTCCATGGTGACACCAGGAAATACTTCTTCACTGAACGGGTGATTGATCGATGGAATGATCTTCCCCGCTAGGTGGTCGAGACCAGTAGCCTGCTTGACTTCAAGAGTCGATGGGGCAAACAGGTGGGAGTACTACAGAGTTATGCTCAAACGATAGATACTCCAGGGAAGAAGGGTTCCTGAGTAGGCAGACTAGTTGGGAGGGAGGGTTCTTGAGTGGGCAGACTTGTTGGGCTGTTGGCCCTTTTCTGCCATCATATTCTATGTTTCTATGATCTATGTTTCTATGTTTCTTTTGTCAACTGCTCTCTAACCTTGTATAACTGAACTCCTCAAGGTGATTTCTCTTTTCTCTACTATGATGTTGGCTTTTCAGGCTGATAGTTGTGAGAGAAAACTAGGCCCTATAATACGAACATTTGTATCTTATGATCATTATAGGAAAATATTGAAAACTTAGGGGTCCTTTTACTAAGGCATCCATTATATTCTATTGGTGCCTTAGCATTTAGCGTGCACTAAATCAGTTAGCGCGCCTTAGTAAAAGGACTCCTTACTTATTTAAGCAATTTTTGGGTAATGTTTCCATTGTCATTTTGTAATTCTCTGTGAATGAACAGTTCTTTTTACCTAACCACATAGAACTGCGAGGTGTTTGCGGTATACAAATGGAGTGTTTATGTTATGTTATGTCTGACTATAAAGTTAATTAGGACAAAACAGAGTTAATGCCATTAAATTCTAAATGTACTCCTCCTTCCAGATTATCCTATAAAATGAAATATGTATGATTTTCACAAAATATCTTGGTATTCTTTTTTTAAACTTTATTTTTCTTGATTTATAATATATCGCAAGTAGTACGTACACTTGTTTCAGAAATACAGAACATAAAATTGTCAAGAAAAAAACCATCATAAGTGGATTGCCAATTATTTATCTTTCTTAGACCACAATTAAACAGGGAGATCCCTTAAATTCCATGGAGAGAAATAAAACAAGAAAATTAATCATAGAAAGCTGACATCTTGATATTCTTTTTGAAAAAAAGATTTACTTTCCTCTGCTAAATCCAACATGGATAATAATTTAGCTAAAGTTAGCAATGCTATCAAGTCTTGGTCATCACTTCACCTTTCTGGTGAGTAGGGTAGATGGTCCAATATTCACCGAAAACCCAAATGTGTCAAAACATCCTTTGTTTTGCCAGCCTTGTGAGCAGGTGCATTGTCTTGCAAAAAGAGGACAACTTTCCGCAGCGTCCTTCTCCTTTTTTCTTTCAATGCCTCCTTGAATCAGCACACAAAGTTACAGTGCTATTCAACATTAACTGTTTTGTCCCTTGGAAGATAGTTTGTCATTACAACACCTTTCTGATCCCAAAACACTTTGGCTATGACCTTTCCTGCTGACTTTTGAGTCTTGAATTTCCTTTGCCTTGGAGAACTTCAGCAGACTATTGTTTTGTCTCAGGATCATAGTAGTGTAATCATGCTTCATCAACAGTAACTAGTTGTTCCAAAAAATTGGCACCAGCATGCTGAAAATGCTGCAAAATCAACTTGGAAGTGTCCATAATGTCGTTTCTAATCAGCATTCAAACATTTGGCTTCTGCATACCTAGGTGCTCTTGGATTATACACAATCAGGTCATGGACAAGGTCAACAGGAATTGACATCATTTGAGGCCTTCCAGACCTTGCTGCATCTTCAGTCTCAAAATCTCCATGCTGAAAGTTTGCACACCACTTCTTCACTGTGGAGTATGATGGGCATGTATCACTCAATGTTTGCATCATACATTCATGATTTTCCTATGGCCATTTTCTTCTGCAGGAATAAGAACTTCATGACGGCTTGGAGTTCCACACATGACAATTCCACACTTTTCATTGGCATGATTCAATCAATGATCTAAAACAATGTCAAAACATAGCATTATGATTCAGCAAATTGGCACTTTGCAAAATAAAAGAACATTCTTTTTCAGCTACAGTGGCAAAATAACGCTCAGAATTTAGGAAGTTGGAAGAGCTGAGAACTTTTCAGCACCTCCTCGAAAAATTTATCCCTTGTACGAGTATGTCAGTGTGTGTTCTGAAATAATTTTTGAGTCTCATCAGTTAAATGCAGTCTTTATTCACAGTAATTACTTTAGTGATGGTTAGAAAGGGACCTGCCATATCCTGAGAGATAAGTAGCTGTTATAACGTTAAACGTACATTTTTCTACTGCTGAAAATACGTATAACTAAATGTGCATCACGTATGTTTAAAGTTATATGGCAGCCATATTCCTTGTGCTTATTTCTTACTGTTAATCCAGACAGGTACAAAAAGAATGATGCTTTTCTTTCTAATTGGACCAAGATGAATTTGCATTTGAGGTATCCTCAGTGGTTCTAAGAGTGTATCTAATCTCTTAGGTATCTTACAGGAGATGCTACACCACCCCTAGCAGAATATTCACCCTTGGACAGTTTTAGAAGATCAGAGTTCTAGAGTATATTCAAAGCTTTGAAATCCAGGCTTTGTGAGATCTTGGCTATAGGTGCATACTCAGTGAAATGTCCTTTCCTTTTTCCATAGTGGAACAATATTAAATGAGCAATAATGCATGCCTGAAAATTAATAATGAGGCTCATGCATGTTCATTTTCATTTCATTTTTCATTTATTTACTTATGTCCCGCCTTTCCCATGTTGTAAAAAGACTGCCTAAATATGAATAATGACATCCAGACATGGTCCAGATTGCAGTCCAGATTGATTTACATGAATCTGCTTCCAGACTAAGGTACAAAGATAATGTGCACCTTAAATTCTCTACCTCTGGCACTTAGCTCTACACCGTTTGGAGATATTTTTGGACATGTTCAATATTCCTTGTCAACCCCAGCAGACTAATGACTTAACTAATGATATGGACTTCTTTTATTAAGCCAAGGTAGAACATTTTACCGTGAGCTGGTGAAGTAAATGCTCTGATGCTCATTCAAGGGTCCTTTGATTAAGGTGTGCTAACCGATTTAGCACACACTAAAGATTAGCGCATGCAAAATGCTAAGATGCCCATAGGATATAATGGATTCCTTAGCATTTAGTGCACGCTAATCTTTAGCATGCACTAAATTGGTAAGCACACCTTAATCAAAGGACCCCCTCAATTCCTATGAGCGTTGGAGCATTTATCTAGCCGGCCCGTGGTATAAAGCTCTACTGCAGTTTGATAAAAGCCGGTGTATATCATTGGTTCACTACTTAATTGGATGATTTGATATGTATTATGGAGTCTTTGTAGCTGACAGAAATAAGCAAACAAACTATTACACAAAATACTCTCATTAATAATGACAAGCATGAGAGTAAACAAGGAAAGAAAAAGGATAGAAAACATGAAGATGTTTCTCCTTTTCTGTGCATAGGGCAAAAATATTTGAAAAATTATTGTCTCATTTTTTATGGGACTTCAAATTAATTGTGAGAGTTTGAGAAGGCTAAATGTATCCTTAGATGATGTTTACTAAGTATTCTTGCAGAGGCAAAAAATAAATTTAAAAAATTAAAATTATAGTGTGAATGTGTTTAAAAACAAACAAACAAAAAAAAAACACTACTCCTGATTTGGGGGATGATTATTTTGGTTTATATCAGACATGGAATAGAAAAGCTTGTTTCAGCTTTGGTGCCAAACATGGCCCAAAATTGTCATTCAGCCTTATTTCAGTTCCCCATATCCCTATAACACTGCCCTCCCCCATCCCAACAGGAGCAGATTCCACTCACTTATCACTTGCTCACTCACTCTCTCCCTTTCAGATAGGAGCAGCCTATCCTTCCTCCCTCTTCCTTACCCCAAACAAAGATATTTCCCATTCCCCCTCCCCCCAACTTGGCTTACCTTACAATTGCTGGTAGACTAGTGACATAGCTGGACCAAGAGTAATCCCTAATCACTCTTGCCCATGCCATCTCCGCTATCAAAATGGATGCTGTGATCACCACTGGCAATCTCGTAAGTCTACTGCTACAGGTCATAGTAGTCATTTTGAGATTTGAGCAAGCATGAGCAGGACTGATCTTTATTTATTTATAACCCGCAGATCCTCCAATTTTAGGCGGGTAACATCATAACATACATGATCCCCAGTATCAGCTATGCATATTGTATTATTATTATGATGATGATTATTATTAATCATCAATATCCTCAGAGCTTGAATCATGAAGACAACTGGCCAGCATTAGCTGTGACACATTATTTGTGAATTATGGACGTCATAATAATCAAAATCATAACTGTAATAATATATTATTTACTGAATGCTCCAAGCACCATAAAAGACAGAATATATGAAAGCTGCTTTCTCAAGAAAGCATGTAGGTTCTGTGTAAATGGTAACCCAGGGTTAAACCGTGGGCGGGAGAAGTGTGGCCCGTGACTGGCAGCCCAACATTTATGACTCTCTGCACTCACCAAGATGCTGCATTGCCCACTCTTTCCACCAAAAACATACCATGCCATCATATCAGGAGAACATCAGTACCAATCCATGAGGGCTCTGAAAGCTCCTAAGGCAGTGGTGAGCAACATTGGGTTAAATAACCATTTCTTTTTTTCAACGGAGCAGGATAAATAGCGAAGTGCTGCAAAGATTTGTACTGGGAGTGGTGCTATTTAGCATATTTATAAATGATCTGGCAATCAGAATGAGTGAGATGATTAAGGGCTCCTTTTACGAAGGTGAGCTAGCGTTTTTAGTGCACGCGCAAGATTAGCGTATGCTAGCCCAAAAATTACCGCCTGTTTAAAAGGAGGAAGTAGCAGCTAGCGCGCGTGCTAAACCGCTAGCACGCCTTTGTAAAAGGAGCCCTAAATTTGCAGATGACACTAAACTATTCAAGGTTGTTAAAATGCATGCAGATTGTGAAAAAATGCAGGAAGACCTTAGGAAATTGGAAGACTGGGTGTCTAAATGGCAGATGAAATTTAATGTGGAGAAATGCAAAGTGATGTACATTAGGAAGAATAATCCAAATCATAGTTGCCAGATGCTAGAGTTCACCTTAGGGGTCAACACCCAAGATGTCATTCTAGAAAATACATTGACGTCTTCCACCCAATGTGCGGCAGTGAATAAAAAAGCCAATAGGATGCTAGGAATTATTAAGAAAAAGAAATGGTATAAACTCATAAGACCAAGAATATTATAATGAGCACTTTAGAAAGGGAAAAAGTGAATTGATTTTTTTTACCCTTTCAAAAATTAGAAAGACTAGGAGACACTCAATGAAGTTACACAAAAGTACCTTTAAAACAAATTGGAGGAAATATTTTTTCACTCAAAGGAATAGTTAAGCTCTGGAGCTTATTACCAGATAATTTGATAACAGCAGTTAGCGAAGTGGGTTGAAAAAAAGGTTTGGACAAGTTCCTGGAGGGAAAGTCCATAGTCTGCTATTGAGACAGACATGGGGGAAGCCAATGCTTGCCCTGGGATTGGTAGCATGGAGTGTTGCTTCTATTTGGGTTTCTGTCAGGTACTTGTGACCTGAATTGGCCACTGTTGGAAACAGAACACTGGGCTAGATGGTCTGACTAGACTGACTAGACTGGTCTGACCCAGTATGGTTATTCTTATGTTCTAACATAGTCAGGTTTTCAGAATTTCCCCAGTAAATATTTATAGATTTCTTTGCATGCATTGCCTCTATTGTATGCAAATAGATCTAATACATATTCATTGAGATAATTCTGAAAGCCTTTGAGCACTGAGGTCACCCACCTCTGTCCTAAAGTAAAAGTACATACATAAACGTTGAATCATTTGTTTCAGCCAAACTCTTTAAGGGGCTTCTGTATGTCATACCTCTTTAGTTTAATGTAGAAAAATGTAAAGTCTTGCATGTAGGACATAGAAACCCGAAGTACAGCTATACGATGGGAGGGCTGTTATTGGGGTAATGGCGGATGAGAAAATGAAGCCGTCGGCGCAGTGCGCAGCGGCCGCTAAGAAGGCGAATAGAATGCTAGGCATAATCAAGAAAGGTATTACAACCAGAACGAAAGAAGTTATCCTGCCGTTGTATCGGGCAATCGTACGTCCGCATCTGGAGTACTGCATCCAATATTGGTCGCCGTACCTTAATCAGGATATGGCGATATTTGAGAGGGTTCAGAAGAGAGCGACACATTTGATATAAGGTATGGAAAACCTTTCATACACTGAAAGATTGGAGAAACTGGGGCTCTTTTCCCTGGAGAAGCGGAGACTTAGAGGGGATATGATTGAGATCATGAAGGACATAGAGAAAGTGGAGAGGGATAGATTCTTCAAACTCTCGAATACTACAAAAACGAGAGGGCATTCGGAAAAGTTGAAAGGGGACAGATTCAAAACCAATGCTAGGAAGTTCTTCTTCACCCAATGGGTGGTGGACATCTGGAATGTGCTTCCAGAGGGCATGATAGGACAGAGTACGGTACTGGGGTTCAAGAAGGGATTGGAAATTTTCTGAAGGAAAAGGGGATAGAAGGGGTATAGATAAAGGATTGCTACACAGGTCCTGGACCTGTTGGGCTGCCGCTTGAGCAGACTGCTGGGCATGATGGACCTCTGGTCTGACCCAGCAGAGGCACTGCTTATGTTCTTATGTTATGTTCTTAACTAAAACAAGCAGCCAGTAATTGTGTCAGATGTTGAAGGCTGTCAGGCCTTTATTAATGCCCTCAGAGAAAAATTACCGGTAGTTTACCAGGCCTGGAACACTGTGGTACCTATTTAATCACATCACATGTAATCAATCATTTTATTATGCTTCAATCATTATATTATGCTCCAATCATTTTATAATTATGGTTTTCATATGGTAATGTAAAGTCAGCTGTAATGCAGTTGTCTGGTAGGATTGAGGATATTATCTACATCTGTCGCAATGCTCACTAGAATGACTGGCATGCGAGAACAAACCTGTAAATCAAAGAAAATTATGAAAATTAGTAGTAATTATACCCATTACAACAACATAAAGACACTTTAGGTCATGTTTTTTTTCATGGCATTACAACACCTATCGGGTGTGAGTGATTCTTACAACACACTCAAGACACGTGGCCAGGTACTGAATTCCACCACGATTGTGTCTGGGTTTTTTTTTTTTTTTTTATAAGGCTCTGATGTTTTGGCAATCTGTGATAAGTAGAAACTGCTGTCGATTTTGCCTGCTGCTTAGATTTTATCTACTCCCACAGACTATTGCTCATATAACCCCATCTTTTTTCAATTAATATTAAAGATTAAGGAAAGGACTATAAATATATTCCTATGTCATACACTATTTATCAGCTGCTGCATTCACTAGGCAAGGCAGTCTTGAACACCCTGAGAGGGTGAAAAAAGCTAGAGATTAATATGTCAGTTTTCGACCCCCATGGTGGTCATTGTTTACACCAGTGTTTCTTAACTCAGTCCTGGAGTACCCCCATTGCCAGTCAGATTTTCAGGATATCCACAATGAATACGCATAAACTTGATTTGCATACATTGCTTCCATTATATGCAAATTTCTTTCATACATATTCATTATGGATATCCTGAAAACCTGACTGGAAAGGGGGTACTCCAGGACCGAGTTGAGAAACACTGAGCTAAACTGCAGGCTAATGTAGACATAGACAATCAGGCCCGGATTCTGTATAGCGGAAGGGGTCTTAGGTGCCTGTACCAATCAGGTCCTAGGATCCTGTGGTTTGGGCAGGGTAAGGGCGGACCCACCTCATTTGGACGGAGATGGGCTTGCTGGCCGGATGTGCAAGGAGCCATCTGGTCCAACTTGCTGGTAAGGTCAAGGGGGGGGTTTTGGGGTGGTGGTGTTCGCTGGGGGGGTCCGGCAGGAAGGGTTGGGCACCCTCCTGCTGGCGATCTTATGGGGGGCCATTGAGGGGGGTCAGCAGGAGGGGTTGGGCACCCTCCTGCCGCAATCATCAGGAGGGTCGTTGGGGGGGTCAGCAGGAGGGGTTGGGTACCCTCCTGCCGCGATCGTTGGGAGGGCCATTGGGGGGTCGGCAGGAGGGGTTGGGCACCCTCCTGCCGCAATCACTGGGGGGAGGGGAGACTTTTGCGGCCTTAGCCGCGGCCGCTATACTAATCACGGCAGGGACATCCTTGCCGTGATTAGGTACAGCGGCCGCGTCTACTTACCATGTAGGCCAGCATTTTGCTAGCTTACATTGTAAGCATCTCCCGTTCTGCTAGGGAGATGTGTAGGGCCACCTAGGTTTGCGTAAGGCTACCGCCTAGCCTTAGATTAGCTTAAGCGGCTTGCGGGCCTCTCTAGGCTCCCTGGAGGTGCCTTCAATATAGGCGGCTTGCCTGGGGAGCATTTTTTTTTTTTTTTTTAGAAAAAGTGCCTCCCGATTGGCTGATTAGACAGCTGTAGGACGCACTTGGGAGCACTTTGCAGAATCAGGGCCTCACTATGGACCATATCTGGGCACCAGCACTGAATATTCAGGTCATCAATGGTACTCAGAAGACACGTGGGTAATAGCTGAAATCCAATACTGCAACCACTTAGCTAATCAAGCAAAAAATTGCCTTTTGTGTTAGAGATATCGTACAGCTCTCTTATGATAACTTGGATATAAAATCTTTATACTATATTCATAGAGGGTAAGATCAGTTTATCAAGACGGAGACCATGCTAATCTGAATTCATAGGATGGTTTAGGTCTTACAAGGTTTTTTGGAGTCTTCTAATGTGGGGATTGATAAGCAAGCTATGCTGTTGGTATCTTTATACTATATCGATCAGAAAATGTTAATTTTTAAAGCTTATTTCAACAAGAAAGAGGTACCTTTCTAAGGAGAAATTGTTCAGAGGTTTCCTGCAATCAGTTAAGACATAGAGCCTTTGTACATCTTAAGGCTAAGGTCTTGGCTTTGGGAGGAACTTTATTCCTGATGTTTCCAAGTTTTAAGTTTAAGTTTCAAGTTTATTTAAAAATTTGATTTAATTGCAAAATTGTAATCCAATGCAATTTACAAATAAAAATAAAATCACCTACTATGAGGTGTTTAAAAATTTTTCTACCTGAGCATGAACGAAAGTAGCAAGCGTGCTGAAGCAAGTCTGTGCATGTTGTGACATGTCTCAAGGTTACTCATGCACAGTGAGTTTAACATTCCAAGAAACAGAATGTCAGGAGAGTCCTCATGCAAATCAAGTAAGAAACTGCTAGATTTGGAGAACTGTTCAGTTATAAAATTTCTCACAAAAGAAGGGAAAAAGCCAAAGGAGATCCATGAATGCATGACTGTAGTTTATGAAGAGTCTGCCCCATCATCCTACAAAGTAAAATTTTGGAGTAAGCAGTTTAAATGTGGTAGAGAGTCCATTGAAGATGACCCTCACACTGGACGGCCTGTGGAAACAACTTCCACAGAAATGTGCAAGAAAGTTGAGGATTTAATTTTGTCAGACAGACGAATTAAGGTTCCCCAAATAGTTGAAGAAATGGGCATCTCGGCAGGTAAAGTTTGGAAAATAATTCATGAAAAGTTGGGTATGTCCAAGATTAGTGCAAGATGGGCTCCAAGAATGCTGATGCCATGTCAGAAGGCCACGAAGTTTCAGTGCTCTTGAAGATGCTCTGTAAAGACAAAGCAAATTTTTTTTCATCATTTGGTGACTGGAGATGAGTCTTGGGTCTGGCACAAAGATCCTGAGTCCTAAATGGAGTCAATGCAGTGGAAGAACATGTCATCCCCCACCCCCAACAAACTCTGCAGGCACAGTCATGGCAACTGTCTTCTGGGATGATGAAGGACTTTTGTTTCTGGAGTTCATGCCAAACAAGACAATCATAACTGGGGAGAGCAACACCAACACATTGATCACTTTGTGGGAGTCAATCATGGAAAAAAGATGAGGAAAATTCACAGCAGGTGTGCTGCTTCTTGACAACAATGCGCCGATGAACATGTCATGACAATCTCAGACTGCCATCCGAGAATGTGGGTTTCAGCAGCTAAACCATCCACCCTACAGTCCTGACATAGCTCCCTCAGATTAATTCCTGTTCCGAGTTTTGAAGAAATCTCTTTATGAACAGCGTTTTTCAAGTGATGATGATGTCAAGGAAGCCGTGAAGTCATGGTTTGAAGGTCAAGCAGAAGTATTCTTTTCAAAGGGGTTAAAGTCATTGCAGGAAAAGTGGATAAAGTGTATGGAGCTATAAGGGGACTATACTGAAAAGGAAAACAAAATTATTGAACGCCCTTCATAACATATGGAGACAAATCTTTTTTTTTTTTAGACCCATCTAATTTGGAAGCTTTCTTAACAAATAAGGATGTTGTTGAATTATGGAACTCTTCCTAGATCTAAGTTGGTTTGAAGAGGTTTATAGTATACTAGTCTTATAGCCCGTTACATGTGTGTATGTGTCTCTCTATTTCTTTCTCTCTCTCTCTCCTTTGTTGCTTTCTTTCTTTCTGTCTTTCTTTTTCCTTGGCTGTCCATCACCACCCCTTGCCTGCTCCCCCTGTCCATTCTCCCTTCCTTTTACCTCCCCTGTGTCCACCACCACCCCGTCATAGCTCTCCTTATGCAGCAGCAGCCCTTCTCCCTTTGTTTTACCTCCCCCCCTGTCCAGCAGCACCTTCCTTCTCCATCTGTCCAACATTAGGCCTCCGTTCCTTTTTCTTCACCCCCCCTGTCCACCAGCACCTCTTTCCTTCTCCCCCTGTCCAGCAGTAGGCGTCCCTTCCTTTTTCTCCCCCCCCTCCTCCTTCTTATCCCTATGATACACTTACCTTGCTCTGCCTCTGATCAGAGGCTCCCGACAGCCGCCCAGTTGCACCCATTGGAAAAGTTCCCTCTGCGGCATCCCGCACCCCTCCTGACGCGACTCCCACTGTCTTTCTTTCTGTCTGTCTCTGTTCCTGGCCCCCTTTGTCTGTTTGTCTTTCTGTATATCTCCCTGCCCCTGTGTCTTTCTTCTTTTCTTTCTGTGTCCCTTCCTCCCTCTGTCTGTCTGTCCAAAGCAGCATTCCCTCCCCCTCCATTTCCCTACCCCCACACCAGTTCCCTGTGCACCTGCCCCTGTGTCTTTCTTCTTGTCTTTCTGTCTCCCTTCCTCCCTCTGTCTGTCTGTCCAAAGCAGCATTCCTTCCCCCTCCATTTCCCTCCCCCACACCAGTTCCCTGTGCACCTTCCCCTGTGTCTTTCTTCTTGTAGCGTTTCCTCTACCTCCTTTCCCTTCCCACAGTCGCGACGACAAAAGCGGGGGGCCGAGTCGTTTGCCGCCCCCCCTTCCCTTCCCGCGGGCCCGACTGGCAATTTAAGCAGCGTGTCAGCACTCTTCACACGCTGCTTCGGGTCCTTCTATTGCCCTGATTTACTCTGGCACGTCCGGAGCAAATCAGGGCAGTAGAAGGGCCCGAAGCAGCGTGTGAAGACTGCTGACACGCTGCTTAAATCGCCAGTCGGGCCCGCAGTAAGGGAAGAGGGTGGGCGGCAAATGACTCGGGTCCCGGGCAGCGGAAAGTTGCAGAGCTCCTCGGTGGGGGCGCTGAATGGCCGCGAACCCTTTCCTCCCAGACCCCCCCCTCCCCCCGAGGAATGGAGATCGGCGGCTACAGCCGTTGGCTTCAGCGTCTTCTATCCATTGCGGCCAACCCTAGCGGAAACAGGAAGTAGTCAGAGAGGGCGGGCCGCAGTGGACAGAAGACAGCAAAGCCAGCGTTAGCGCAGTGTAGTGCTTTTCTCTTTATTTTTAAAAGCGGGTGAAGCGGGTGAGCCGGCGAGAAGGAGGAGGTGGTGGTTTGGGCATTGAGTGAGGGCGGGAGGGGGGAGGAGTCGCCGGCTGTGCTGTGCTTTCCCGATCTGTCCGCCGCATACGCACTCTGGCCACGGACCTACGGATCAGGGAAGACAGATCACGCAGGTCTGAGTGCGCATGCGCGGCTAGCTTTTTATTATATAGGATATGTTTTCCATGCCTGCATGTTTTATTTTATCTTTGCCTCAGACTTCTCCGAAATGTGGGCTCTATGCAATATATAAGAATTTTTCTTAATATCTTTATGATATAAGCATTAATAAGTCTAATTAAACAAGCCTGCCTTTTGTGCGGTCCAACTTGTCCAGTTACTAGGGCCGGGCATTTCACATTTCTGTTGCTTTCATAACTCTCGTTTCCTCCCCAGCTCTACAGCCTGACACTAACTGGAAAGTGCCACAACCATCAGAGCTGATGTTTAGCAGTGCTGTCCAGTTAAGCGCCATAGAATATAGATCCCTAAAATAATTATAGCACTTAGCACTTTAGAACATAAGAATTGCCATACTGGGACAAATCGAAGGTCCATCAAGCTCAGTATCCTATTTCCAACAGTGGCCAACCCAGGTCCCAAGTACCTAGCTAGATCCCAAGTAGTAAAACAGATTTTTATGCTGCTTATCCTAAGAATAAGCAGTGGACTTGAAAGGTGTTGTTAGATATTGGAAAACAGAATGCAAAACTAAGCATTGTTTGCACCAGCCTGGTGTCATGAACCTGGGAGTGAATTCATGCCCAAGGTCAGCCACCAATGGCCAATGCTGCAAAGGTACTACTTATAGTCTTTTGCGGTCCCAGGCATCACACAACAGCAAGATCTAGTGGCAAAATGTGGGGACTATTGTCTTCCGGAATGAACACAGGTGCATAGTCCTTGGCCCAGGGCTGTGACTGTAATGCAGAGCTTCCTAAACCTGTCCTAAAGGAATCCATAGCCAGTCAGGTTTTTAAGGAATCCACAATAAATATTCATGAGAGCGATTTGCATGCAGTGGAGGAGATACATGCACATTTCTCCATGAATAATTTATGGCCTGAAGACGTTTAATCATGTTACACCCTTTTATCGCGAATTGCATTGGCTGCCAATGGAGGCCTGGGTATTGTTTAAACTAGGCTGTTTTTGTTATAAGGCTGTTTATGACAGCTGACATTCCTTCAGCGCTAGCGTGTTTAGTGCCAGCCGCTAGCATGCCTTTGTAAAGGAGGGGGTAAATAAGCACACATATTAACAATGGATTTTATTGTTGTGAGTCAGTTTCTATTACTACAACTACAACTATTACTATTAACTATTTCTAGAGCACTACCAGACATACGCAGCGCTGTGTTATAGTTATGAAGGAGACAGTCCCTGCTCAAATGAACTTATAATCTAACTGACAGTTACTTCTTACTTAGTCAATAGATTTTCTTTAGTAGACATAGTAGAAGAACTCATCCTTTGTTTAATTTTCCATCTGTCCAGGGTTGCAGGAGTAAGAAATTTCTGAATCATACTTTGGCATCTCAGGCAGCTCTTCATGACAACGAATTCCGAATATTGTTGCTTACTACCCATTCCTATGGCCATTCTAGAAAACAATTGAAGACCTATCTTTTTTCTAAATGTTTGACTATTTAACGAATCATCTTATTTCATGTAACATGTTTACTTCTATAATTTTTTGTAAACCGTGTTGAACTTCTGGTTACGCGGTCAATAAGCACAATGTTATGTTATTGTAGATATCTTGAAAACAGTTCCCCCAAGACAGATTTGGGAAACACTTCTATAATGACTGGGATAGATGAATTGAAACAAACAGCACAGAAGAAAAGAAAAATTCCCTACTATTTGCAAAGATTCATGGTATCAAAACCAGGCACCAGTTCCAACTGTTCTAGAAGCCCCAAAAAGCCCATGTTCAAAAATAGATTGAAAGCCCCCCTTTTTGAGATTGCCTTCAACACATAACCCTCTCCTTCTTCAAAATCATCCTAGCCAGCAGTTTAGCCATCCCCTACTAACTGTAACCCCTACCCTGGCATCCTGTTTGTCTGTCTTGATTGATTAGATTATAAGTTCATTTGAGCAGGGACTGTCTCCTTCATAACTATAACACAGCGCTGCGTATGTCTGGTAATGCTCTAGAAATAGTTAATAGTAATAGTTGTAGTTGTAGTAATAGAAACTGACTCACAACAATAAAATCCATTGTTAATATGTGTGCTTATTTACCCCCTCCTTTACAAAGGCATGCTAGCGGCTGGCACTAAACACGCTAGCGCTGAAGGAATGTCAGCTGTCAATCAATGTGTTCTTATTGAGGATTAAATGTAAACAATAATCCTGAGGGCACTTCACATCAAAGCTATACATTCATTTGAAAATTGTCACTTATTAAACTTGGCTTTCTGAACTCAGCCACTATCATTGTCATATAGAACATTCAAAAGGTGTTCGAGAGAGCATTGGAATAACGTAGAAACATTACAAGAGGGGCTGATTCAAAATAAGTGACATAGACATCATGATGGGAAGAGTTAGTTCAATAAAGTGCCAATTCTATAATAGCTTAAGGGCGTTTCTAGAACATTAGTGCCAAGCCACATTGGTGCCCCAAAATTTAGGTGTGCCTACTTAAGAGGTCCTTTTACAAAAGTATAGGACAAAGAGGTTTTAGCGCGCCCTTATGCGGGTCTCTCTCACACTAAGGCCATTTCTTTCTGGCCCTGCGCAAATGTTTAAACTTAAACTGATGAACAACCAAATATAAATGATAATGATATCCAAAAAATACAAGGAAAATGACCTCAGAATGACTGTTTAAGTGCCTTAACCCCCCTTATATGAAGCCATGATAGCGTTTTTTTATTGCTGGCTGCGGTGGTAAAAGTTTTGAAGCTCATAGGAATTCATGAGCATTGGATCTTTTACCGCTGTGGCCGGCGATAAAAAATGCAAACGCGGCTTCATAAAAGGGGGAGGGGGTGTTAGTATCAGTGCAACACATTGAAAGGTGTTAATTCATATCATGGGTCAAAAAATTCATTTAGTGCAAATTTAATGTGTGAATTTTTTGCTAAGTCAAAAACATCTCAATTTATCCAGAGCAGCATAATGAAAATATAGAAAAGAACTAATCTTCTTCCTGATACTAGCCTTAACAGTTTCACTTTATAGGCTTCATCAGAGAAGTGCTATTTAAATTCATTGCTGGTGTATGCTACAAACCCTCCTAAAAATATCACCACTCTGTTAAAGATAAAATGAGAAAAGGCATAAAGAATATGTAACAATCCTGTCTATATTGCCAAAATAAAAAATTTTTTAGACATTAATTACTTACTTGCAAGGTAAACGTGTGACTACTCCATCAAAAACACTGTGGGCTCCTTTTACTAAGTTGCGCTAGCGATTTTAGCATGCGCATGAAGGAGCATAATCGAAAGGCACGTCTAAGTCCATTTACGTCCATTTCGCAAGTTGTCCAAAGTCAAAAAGAGCCTAAGTCCCATTTTCAAAAGAGACATCCAACGTCTTTTGACTTTCGAAAATCGTCCAATTATACGTCCTGAAGATCTGATCGTCCAAGCCGCTAAAATGTCAATCTTTAAAGCACATTTTCGTCCAACTGTCCGTCCAAGACCAAAACACATAGAACAAGCCCTGTTGGACGTGGGAGGGGCCTGCAAAGTGATGGACAGAACACCCAGACAGGGCATCTAAATAGTGGGGTACCTTATAGGGCACTGCTGTGAACTTCACCAACAGGGAGCCATGGCTTCTCCTCACTACAGCTCCCTTATAGGTGCAAATAAGGGTGCATCTTATGGAGCGAATACCCAACCACAACCCCCCCCCCCGCCCTCCGCTGTTAGCTTATTTAGCTCCTCTGGCAGTCCTGCCGTTCCATTCGGCTCACTTCCAAAGCTGCAGCAGTGTCACAGCTGCGCAAAAGGCAGGCGCAAGCTTTTTGCGCACCTGCCTTGTCCCGCACCGCTGTGTGAATGACCCCACCCCTGGCATCAGTGCTCCCTTGGAGGAAAAACGGCAGCAACATATACAAGTTGCCTATAGCATGCCGGACAGGTTCGCATCTTCAGGGGCGGAATCACAGGAGTACCAATGGGACAGCGCTACTTTGTTAACCAGTGGACAAGCAGAATGAACAGGAAGGGAGAGGCGGGCCTATAATAGAATTGTCAGTCAGAATTCCACAGCCAATAGTGGTGAAGGTTGTGGTGGAACAGAACAGCTGCAAGCCAATGGGCGCGTGTGCTGGAAGCTGTGGTGGCTCATCACGAATAACTGTTGCTGTTTGGGACAGTGCTGCGTGACTTGACAGCCTGGGGGAAAAGGGGGTACTCGGTGACAGTAAGCTTTAAGGGAGAGGTCACCACCAGCACGGAGGCCTGGAACAGGTAGGAAAATGTGTATGTGATGGTGAAACAGGAGCAAGAGGGTCAGGGAGAGAAACAGGAGCAAAGGAGGGCAGAGAAACAGGAGCAGTTCCCTCAGGGCAGGAAAAGACATAGAACTAGTGGCATAGCCATGGGTTGGCCCAGGCCCACGCAGCAGCAGAACATCTCTGACCTATCTGGATGGGATCTCCAGGCCCTGCTAGCTAAAAACTCCAAACACCTCTTCCTCCTGCATATTTTTTATAGGTCAGATCTTCACAAACAGAATGACTGATACACTGTGCCCTGTCCCTGCCTACCACTAGACCACCAGAGAGGGGAAAGGCCAGGATGCAGAGCCTGGAAGGGAGTGTGGGGCACAGCCTTGTTGGGAGAATATGGTTCAGAATTTTTTTTCTTGTTTTCCTCCTCTAAATCTAGGGTGCGTTTTATGGTAAGGTGCATCATATGGAGCGAAAAATATGGTACATAGGATCTCTAAGGGAGAGGAAGGGATACTAGTTAGCATGGTTGGGCAAATTGGATAGACCATATGGTTTTTATCAGCCTTTATTTTTCTCTGTTTCTTTCAATCAAGTATTCTGAAGACAAGCAATGGTGCATAGCTATGGAGGCCAATATTCAAAGAATTCTTCATCTACTAATGCAAACTATTAATTATGCTTTTACTGATAATCCTTTTAATGTAGAAGCAATTAGAAGTGGTTTGAAAGGGGTGTGATGGGCAGATAATTAAAGAAAATGGTTGTGGTTAAATAATTAATCCTGTATATGCTTTGGTTTATACTTGAAGAGCAGGTTTGTATAATGCCTCACATTGACATTACTAGGAATGTAACGTGCATGAAAGTTTTGTTGTACCTTTCTCTATTTTTTTAAAATTGTTATATTTATTAAAATTTAACAATAATAATCAGTACTTGAATAGAAAATTAAACAGAGAGAAAATTGCATCCTTAAAAGGGAAAAGAAATAACAAAACCCCCAGCTCTCTATTCATGTCAAGTGCATACAGCCGTTCCCTTTTCTCTGCCACCACTGCCTCTTACTAATATTTTTATCATTCCCTCTATAATTCCCCCATCTGAGCACTGTGTATAGATTTATTTATTTAAAACATTTTTAATCCACCTTTATCCAAGGTGGCTTACAAGTTTCCATACACAGTAAAATTGCAAAATATAAAGTTTCCATACAGAATATTTTTAAAACCAATAGGAGGATTTTTTTTTTTCACTCAGACAATAGTTAAGCTCTGGAACGCATTGCCAGAGGCTGTGGTAAAGGCGGATAGCGTAGCAGATTTTAAGAAAGGTTTGGACAAATTCCTGGAGGAAAAGTCCATATTCTGTTATTAAGACATGGGGGAAACCTCTGCTTGCCCTGGATCAGTAGCATGGAATGTTGCTACTCCTTGGGTTTTGGGCAGGTACTAGGGACCTGGAATGGCCACCATGAGAACGGGCTACTGGGCTTCATGGACCATTGGTCTGACCCAGTAATGCTATTTTTATGTTCTTATGTTCTTAGAATAAAATCACAAAATAAAAGACATGTGATAAATAGAGGAAAATACAGAGTTACAAAAGTCTATTTGCATAGTCACAATATGAATGCATTCAGAACTGTTCTTGAGTACCATCGTTCTTCACTGTAATAAACCATTTACCTTCTTGTCCAATTTATCTGTCTTGACTAGATTGCAAGCTCTTTTGAGCAGGGACTATCTCTTCTATGTTTTGATATACAGAAATGATAAATAGTAGTAGTAGAATATAACCCAAGTTATCAGTTATCCCAATCTGAGCAGCCATACTGTTAATTGAAATCCTCTGTGATCAGCATCTTCATGTAAAGATGCCAGTCTAACCCTTTGGCTACCTTTCCACATTTCTCATTGCCTTAGATCTTCATTCAACTGTTCATTGTGCCACATTACATCTCCTGTGGTGCCTTGGAGTTTTCCTTCTTCCCTCACTACATACAGAAGTGATTACTGCACAGTTATAAATTACCCTTTGGGATAACATTTCTTTTGCTAACATATTTCATGTGCCCTTGTACTTTGGGATCCATTATGGCCAGAAATTGTTGAGGTAGATAGCACGGCGCTTACAGTGCAAAAGAAAATGAAAGTTTTAGGTGTTTGGTTAAATTCTCTGTAATTCATGAAGGATCAGGTTTTATCTGTCATAAAATCTGCTTTCTTTCAGATACGGCTTTTGAGTAGATTAAAACCCATGATATCTCCATGTGATTTTTATTTTGTAGTTCAAAGTGTTGTTTGCAAAGATCGGATTATTATAATGCATTATTATAATACCGCAGTCCGCCTCATCTACGGGCTCAAAAAATCAGACCACATCAGCCCTTTCTACAGGAAACTTCACTGGCTACCGTTCGAAGCAAGGATCATCTTCAAATTCGCCTGCCTCTGCTTCAAAACCCTAACTGGCTCAGCCCCGATATATCTTTCACGCCACTTCACCTTCCCAGGCTCTAACCGTACACGCAATGCACACCTGTTTGCCTACCCCTCCCCAAAAGGATGCATCCACAAAAGATTCTTCGATAAAACCCTCTCATTCCAAGCTGGCAAATGGAATGACTGCCTGTCCACTCTCATCTCTCTTGCCCCAACGTACCAATCCTTCAGGAAATCTCTAAAAACATACCTCTTTGATAAATTCCTCTAACCCCCGTCCCCCCGACCAAACTAATAATCCCTTGCCCCCCTCCCTACCCTTCCCCTCTCCCCATGCAACAATTATTGGATCTTTTTGTAATTGTCACTGGTTTATGCCATATAATTGTTAACCAATTCTCCGCACCTACATTGTTTAAATCGCTCTGAACTGTTTTTCGATATGCTGTAACCTCGATGTAACTTTGCTATAACTAAGCTGTAACTTCGCTGTAAATGTACAGTCTCTTATCCTGTAAACCGCTCTGAACTGTTTTGTGGTATTGCGGTATAAAAAAATAAAGTTATTATTATTATTATTTGGGTATGTCTAGGGTTACCATATTTTGCATCCAAAAATCCCGGATGCATGGCCACGCCCTGTTCCAGCCCTAGCCCCGCCTTGTTTCACCCCCATCCCCGCCTTGTTCTGCCTCGAGCCCTGCCATGTTTCACCCCCAACAAGTTGATTCTTTTAATTCCTGACATCCAGGCCACATCCAAGAGCCTCTGGGCAAGTGTAGACATGTGTGATGTCGTCCACACATGTTCAGAGGCCCTCCAGATATGACCACAGCTTTCCAAAACCCAGACAAACTGCAGGGTTTTGAAAAGTCCATCTGGGCACCCAGACAGTCCTCTATAAAGAGGACATGTCCAGGTTTTCCCAGACATCTGGTAACCCTAGGTATGTCATCAACCAAATGTAGATCTTTGCAAGTAGTTCATAACGTTGCAGCATGTTTAATCTTTGGTGGCAGTAAATTTGAACAGGTGACACCTTTACTACGAAAATTGCATTGACTACCTTTTAAATCTCAACTAGTATTTAAGGTATTGGTATTTATTTTGCAGGGTCCAGTGGGCTACCTTTGGGGGGGTGGGGGTGTCGGCAGGAGAGATTGACACAAACAGAAAATCCAACAGAACTGCAGTGATATGTCAAACAAGGAACAAAAATGAAAAAAACTACAGGAATGGTGTACAAGACGCCAAGTCTTTAATAAAGAAACAATGAACATGAGCAGTTTGTATCCAAAAAGGTTGGAGAACCTGGATCCAACACGATCCGTGTTTCGAAGAAACACTCCTTCCTCAGGGATCCAAAACAATATCATAGACTTTCGCTTTCGTACCCACACTGTGAAGGAGTTGACCCAGCCTGTTTAGTTGTTCACCACAATGCTGTTTCCAGTTGTTATCCATAAGGTTCCCCAGTATATGATACTGTTTTGGACCCCTGAGGAAGGAATGCTTCTTTGAAACATGGACCGTGTTGGGTCCAGGTTCTCCAACCTTTTTAGATACAAACTGTTCATGTTCATTTTACTGTTTGCTTATTAAAGACTTGGCGTCTTGTACATCATTTCTGCAGTATAGCACAGTTACTTACCGTAACAGGTGTTATCCAGGGACAGCAGGCATATATTCTCACATGTGGGTGACGTCATCTACGGAGCCCCGGCGCGGACAGCTTTTCAAGCAAACTTGATTGAAGTTTCAAGTTTGCACACTGCACCACGCATGTGCATGCCTTCTCGCCCACTAGAGGGCGCATCCCACCTCGTGGTCCTCAGTTCCATAACTAGCAAGGAAGCCATCCCCGGGGAGGCGGGCGGGTTGTGAGAATATATGCCTGCTGTCCCTGGATAACACCTGTTACGGTAAGTAACTGTGCTTTATCCCAGGACAAGCAGGCATGATATTCTCACATGTGGGTGACCTCCAAGCCAACCAAAAAAGGGCAGGTGGGAGGATGGCAATTTAGGAAAACAGATTTTGCAAAACTGACCGGCCAAACCGGCCGTCATTCCTGGATAAAGTGTCCAGACAGTAATGAGAGGTGAATGTATGAACCGAAGACCAAGTGGCAGCCTTACATATGTCCTCCATCGGAGTGGATCGGAGGAAAGCTATCGAAGCTGCCATCGCTCGGACCTTGTGCCCCGTGACTCGACCCGGGGGAGGAAGGCCAGCCTGAGCATAGCAAAAGGAAATGCAAGCAGCCAACCAGTTAGACAGAGTGCGCTTGGAAACTGGATGCCCTAATCGATTGGGATCGAAGGACAAAAACAATTGAGGGACCCTCCGATGAGACCTGGTGCGTTGAAGGTAATACGCCAACGCCCTCTTACAGTCAAGCGTGTGAAGCGCCGCCTCGCCAGGATGGGAGTGGGGCTTGGGGAAGAACACAGGAAGGACAATGGACTGATTGAGGTGGAAATCAGAAACAACCTTAGGGACAAACTTAGGATGGGTGCGGAGAACCACCTTGTCATGATGGAAGACGGTGAAAGGGGGATCCGCAACCAAGGCTTGCAACTCCCCAATCCGCCTAGCGGAGGTGAGGGCAATCAGAAACACCACCTTCCAAGTCAGAAATTTCAAGAGGGACTTGTTGAGTGGCTCAAAAGGGGGTTTCATCAGTTGAGCTAAAACCACATTCAAATTCCACACGACAGAAGGAGGCTTAAGAGGGGGACAAACCCTGAGTAACCCTTTCATGAAGCGTGTCACCAAGGGATGGAGTGACAGAGGGCGTCCATCCAGATGTTGGTGGAAAGCAGAAATCGCACTAAGATGAACACGCACCGAAGTGGTTTTCAAGCCAGAGCGCGACAAATGGAATAAATAGTCCAAAACCGAGGATACCGGAACCGATACCGGATCCAGGTGAAAAGACGAGCACCAGGTGGAAAACCTGGTCCATTTCTGCGAATAGCAAAGCCTCGTCGAGATCTTGCGGGAGGCTTCCAACACCTCCCTCACTGATTGAGACAGGTCCGGAGGAGTCAGGGAACAAGAAACCAAGCTGTCAGGTGCAATGACTGCAGATTGGGATGTAACATGGATCCTTGACTCTGAGACAGCAGAGAAGGAAAGACAGGCAGAGGAAGAGGCTCCCTGGCACTGAGCTGAAGTAGCAGGGAGAACCAGTGCTGACGCGGCCACCGAGGTGCTATGAGAATCATCGTGGCCGTGGACGATTTTAGATGTACTAACGTTCGCATGATCAGAGGGAAAGGAGGGAATGCATACAGGAACCTCCCTTCCCAATCGAGGAGGAAGGCATCCGCTTCCAGACGATCCCGCGAGTACATCCGAGAACAATACAGTGGTAGTTTGTGTGTCTCCGGAGAGGCAAACAGATCCACCTGTGGCGTTCCCCAGCGAGCGAAAACCTCGCGCAGAACTGCTGAGTGTAGAGTCCACTCGTGCGGTTGCAGAAGTCGACTGAGTTTGTCCGCCAGACAATTCAGTTCTCCTTGGATGTAGACCGCCCGGAGGAAGATGTTCCGGGAGACCGCCCACTCCCAAAGGCGAAGAGCCTCGGAACAGAGGGGCCAAGACCCCGTTCCCCCCTGCTTGTTCACATAGTACATTGCCACCTGATTGTCCGTGCGGACGAGGACCACCTGGTCCTGCAATATGTGAACGAAGGCTCGAAGTGCTAGGAAGATGGCCCGCAGCTCTAGCACGTTGATATGACACCGACGGTCTTCTGCCGACCACAGGCCCTGCGTGCGAAGACCGTCGAGGTGGGCTACCCACGCGTACTCCGAGGAGTCCGTGGTCAGGACCTTGCGAAAAGGAGGAGTGCGAAACAGTAGCCCCATGGACAGATTTGAAGAGTCTGTCCACCAACGCAGCGATTTCCGCAAAAGCGGAGTCACCGAAATGAGGCGAGACACCGGATCGCACTCCTGACGCCACTGGGACGCGAGGGTCCACTGAGGGATCCTCAGATGTAGCCTCGCAAACGGCGTGACGTGTACCGTCGAGGCCATATGGCCGAGCAGCATCATCATGCGCTTGGCCGACACCATCGATAGTTGAGAGACCTGGCGGCCCATCCGTACCAAGGCTTCCAACCGCTGGGTCGGAAGGTAGGAGCGCAGGCGCACCGTGTCCAGCACCGCACCTATGAATTGAAGAGACTGAGCCGGCCTCAACTGAGACTTTGGAAAGTTTATCTCGAACCCGAGAGTTTGCAGGAAGGCAATAGACTGTCGGGTCGCTGAGATAACCCCCTCCCTGGTCGGGGCTTTGATGAGCCAATCGTCCAGGTAAGGGAACACATGGAGTCCACGAGACCTCAGGGCTGCCGCAACCACCACCATGCACTTCGTGAATACTCGTGGGGACGCGGCCAGGCCGAAGGGCAGTACCCTGTACTGGAGGTGGAGGTCCCCCACCTGGAATCGTAAAAATCTTCGGCAGGCGGGGTGCACCGGAACATGGGTATATGCTTCCTTCAAGTCGAGGGAGCACATCCAGTCCCCTTCCTCCAAGAGAGGATACAAAACCGGGAGAGATAGCATTCGAAACTTCTCCCGGACCAGGAATTTGTTGAGCTTCCTGAGGTCCAGTATGGGGCGCAGGTCCCCGGTCTTTTTTGGGACCAAAAAGTAACGGGAGTAAAACCCCGTACCCCACTGGTCCTTGGGGACCGGCTCGACCGCCCGAAGCTTCAAGAGGGCTTTGGCTTCGGTCAGAAGGGTCGGTAGCTGCGAACGGTTGCAAGGGACTAAACTTGGGGGATTGTCCGGCGGCGAGGACACAAAGTTGAGCGAGTAGCCCTCGGAGACGATCCGGAGCACCCAAGCGTCTGAGGTGATCCCGGTCCATGCCTCCCGGAAGGACCGAAGACGCCCCCCGATAGGAAGGGGTTCCTGTGAAAGTGCGGAGGGGAACCCGCCCCGTCCGCTCAGCCCGTCAAAAGGAAGGCGCGGGCTTAGAAGGGCCCTGCGCCGGGGCTTGGGTTTGTCCCCCTCTGCCTCGCTGAGACGGACGTCTCGGAGGCGGTCTCGAGAAAGCCGGGGTCGACTTCTGAGGGTATCGGCGCGGCGGAGGCCGGAAAGGTTTCTGCGGCGGGGGCCTAGGTTTGGGGCGGACCAGGGATGCTAAAGAGCGCTCCTGCTCCGACAACCGCTTGGTCGCCGCATCCAATGACTCGTCAAATAACTCGGACCCCACACAAGGCAAGTCTGCAAGACGTTCCTGCAGGTTTGGGTCCATGTCGAGGGTGCGAAGCCAGGCCAAGCGGCGCATGGCCACTGCGAAGGCCGACACCCTCGAAACCAGCTCAAAGGCGTCGTACACTGCATGGAATAGGTACAACCGCAATTGAGACAGGTTGGACATAAACTTATCGAATCCTGCTCTTTGGGAGTCCGGTAACGAGTTTCGATATTGAGGAAGGTCCTTCACCATACCACGCAAATAGGAGGAAAAGGTGAAGGCGTAATTTAGAACCCTGGTGGCCATCAGGGAATTTGAATAGAGGCGACGGCCAAACTTGTCCAGGGTCCGCCCCTCCCTGCCGGGTGGAACCGCCGCAGAAACCCGTGAGGGCTGTGATTTTTTAAGAGCAGACTCCACCAGAAGAGACTGGTGGGAGAGCTGCGCCTTATCGAACCCTTTAGGGGGAATCGTCCTATACTTCGATTCCATTTTTGAAGGCACAGACGTGACTGTAAGAGGGTTTGACAAGTTCTTCAGCCAGGTCTGCAGAAGGACACTGTTGAGAGGGAGTCTAGGCACCTCTCTAGGAGGAGTGGGAAGGTCCTGTTCCTCCAAAAATTCTTTGGAATACCGAGAACCTACCATCAGGTCAATCCCCAGGGCTTGGGCCATGTCCTGAACAAAGGATGAAAATGAGGACGGCCTAGCCTGGGGAGACGGGGTTCTCGACCGCCCCACCGAGGAGAGGGGGGAGGCCTCATGAGAATAATGAGGATCCCTAACAGATCCCGAATCCCAGGATCCCCTCTCCAAGGCCCTCGAGGGGGAAGGGGAAATTATCCTCCTCGCAGAACCCTTGGGCGAGGACCCCGGGGTCCGTGGGACACTCTCCCATTTCCTCGGCGAGGCGGCACGGGAAGACTTCCCACGAGGTGAGCGGAGGAGCCTCGGGTTGTCGAGGCGCAACTCCGACACCTGCAGCGCCTCGCCCCCGAACGACGAGGAACGATCGCGCCGAGGCGAGCCTCGGGGCCGCTTAGACTTCCTCGATCGGCGCCTCGTCCGAGGTCGCGTCGAGGGCGAGGCGTCCCGGGAAGACCCGGAGGAGGAGGAGGAAAGACGGCGCACTCTGCGCAACTTTTCTTTGGGCCTTACACTCCGCTCAGGAGGTTCCCCCGAGGTCGAGGTCAGGGGCGGGGCCGAGACCGAGGTGAACGGGGCCACAGTACCCGAGACCGAGGTCGCCGAGGCCGGGGCTCCCGAGGTCGAGGGAGCCGAGGCCGGGGCCTCCGAGACCGAAGGCGCCCCGGCCGAGGTCGAGGCCGCCGGAACCGCAGCACGTTGCAACACTTCCAGGGCTCCCGACAGCTCCGATGAGATCAGGGCTCGGAGGAGATCCTGGAAGGCCGGAATCCCCACGAAGGTGGGGAGTTCCGAGTCCGGGGCACACTCCCTGGAGGGCGACCTCGGTCTCGAGTATTCCCTCGGGGTGTGCGAAGTCGAGGTCCGATGCGGGGCCGGGGTCGACCCACCCGCCTTGGCCTGACTCGAGGATGGCTTCTTTGCTGAAGGGGATGGAACAGAGGACTTACCCGAAGCTGGCTTCGCTGACGACGCCTTCGAAGACGAGGGCCGAGGCGAAGCCGAGGCCCCCGAGGACGCCGAGGCCGAGGTCAAGGCCGGGGCCGAAGCCGGGGCCGACGTCGAGGCCTTAGGCGGCGCGTCGACGGCGAACAATTCAGCCATTCTGGCCTTACGGCGACGGAGGGCCCTGTTTTGGAAAGTAGCACAGCGATCACACGACGCTGTCGGATGTTCGGGCCCAAGACAGACAATGCACCACCGGTGAGGGTCAGTGATGGAAAGTAACCTCTCACACCGGCTGCACTTTTTGAATCCCGTAACAGGACGGGACATCAACGAAGAAAAAGAAGAAGGCCGGGAACGACCGACGTCCCGCGGCCACGGCTTCCGGGAGCCCCCGGAGCCCAACGAAAAACAAAATTTTTTTTTTTTTTTTTTTTTTTTTTTTTAGAGAAAAGAACAGAAAACAAAGCAGCACCGCGAACTAATTCGATGAAAGAACAAACTAAACGCGGCAGCTAGAAGGCAAAACACTGGAGCTCAGATCCACAGGGCTTTCTTGCTCCGCGGAAAAAATTGAACTGAGGACCACGAGGTGGGATGCGCCCTCTAGTGGGCGAGAAGGCATGCACATGCGTGGTGCAGTGTGCAAACTTGAAACTTCAATCAAGTTTGCTTGAAAAGCTGTCCGCGCCGGGGCTCCGTAGATGACGTCACCCACATGTGAGAATATCATGCCTGCTTGTCCTGGGATAATTTTCTTTTTGTTCCTGGTAGGAGAGATTGGGCATCCTAATGGATTTCAAGCTGCTCTTTTCCTCATCATTGGCTTAAAAAACTCCACCAGTGTTAAACAACTATCTCACAATGGGCCAAAAACCCAACACTGGGCACAAGGATTCAAAAAGAAAGCTTTCATTTAATTGAAGGAGTTATGGGATGGTCCACTTTCCAGCGTAAATGATGGTAACATTCATAAGAATATAAGAACAGAAGAATAGCCTTACTGGATCACACCAATGGTCCATCAAGCTCAGTAGCCCCCCTCCCCGGCTGACCGGCACTATTCTTTTCCAGTCTGAAGCTGAGGCCAATGCTGTGTGTTGAGCCAGAGCAGGGCCTCGCACATATGCGCATGATCAAGGCCTGCCAATTCCCATCCTCTCTGAGAATCTCAGAAAGGAAAGGAGCCAGCAGAGGCCTTGAGCATTCACAGATGTGCAAGGCCCAGCTTCGGCTCAACACACAGCATTGGCCTCAGCTTCAGACTGGAAAAGAACTGTATCAGTAAGAACAGTGCCGTTCAGCCAGAGGGAGGGATAGATGTGTCGGTCATTGGGTGGGGAGGTGGTAGCACTGAAGTGGCATCTCTCCTGCTGGCAAACTTTCGGGAGGGGAGAGGCAGGGGTTAAAACAAGTCCATTGCTACAAATTTTCTATACAAGTTAAAGGATTCATTTAAAGAAGGAAGGATTTGCATAATCTGAATACCTACCTTTAAAACTTGTATATGCTCAAATTAAGCCTCTCCACAGCTTGTAAACACTTTTGTAAATACGACAGCTATTGGAGTTAACTAGCAACACAAATCATAACTTCCACAAAGGATTTGATAAGTTTTTCTTTTTCAGAGTATAATCCATGCTCCACTACAATATTGCTTGATGTGCTTCGAAAGATGAACCCCATGGCTATGCAAACATTTAGGATATGATCTTCAACAGTTAAACTTTTAGTTAACACAAAATGTTCTTCAGCAGGAAGAAGGGATATTTTTGCATGTGCCCACATGTTATCTCTGCTATGTTCTATGCTCCAGCTTTATGTAATGGCTATGTTCTATTGCTCCAGCTTTATGTCTTTGATTTGTGTTTTCTCTTAAATGCTGTTATCTCTATGTGTAACATGGTACACACACATAGTGCATGTCATTTTAGTAGTTATCTGCTAGTATTATGATTATTCTTATATTTATTGCATTATATTCTGTAATAGTATTTTAAATTTATGTTTCAGCTATGTTATACATCAAGTGTTATATTGCTTGATTTTATCTTTAAGATTTGTGACTTTTATCCATTTTTATGTCTCAGTCTTTTGTGTGGTGTTACATACAAAACCTTTTTCTATTTTTAAGGTTTATATCAGGAAAGCAAAGAGGTTAAAAGGAGGCATTGTAAAGTTAAATAATGTATTAAAACTTATGGCAAAAATGTCTAGTCTTTGTAGATTGGCTTACAGTGATAACCCAAGTTTCTAACTCAGTTTATATCTGGTATTACAGTAGTCAGCTCACAGGAGGATTATGAGAAATTGTAAGAAGACCTTACGAGACTGTGAGGCTGGGCATCCAAATGGCAAATAAAATTTAACGTGAGCAAGTGCAAAGTGAGGCATGTAGGGAAGAGCAGCCCAAATTATGGCCACATGATCCAGGGTTCCACATTAGGAGTCACCACAATAAAAAAGGATCAAAGTGTCATCATTGCTGATACTTTAAAACCCAGTGTGCAGGGGTGGCCATGAAAGCAAATAGAATGTTAGGAATTAGGAAAGGAATGGAGGGAAGTGCTAAAAGAAGCTAGGGCTCTTCAGCCTGGAGAAGAGATGGCTGAAAAGAGCTATGACAGAGGACAATAAAATCATGAGTGGAGAGGAATGGACAGATGTGACTAGGTGACTTCTTCTTCCAAAAGAACAAGTACTGAGGGACATGCAATGAAGTTACTAAGGAGTACATTTAAAACAATTCAGAGAAAATATTTCTTCACTCAACATTTAATTAAGCTGTGAAATTAATTGCCAGAGAATATAATAAAAACAGTTAGCATAGCAAGGTTTAAAAAAGTTTTGGAAAAGTTCCTAAAAAAAAAAAAAAAAGTCCATAAATCATTATTTAAGGTGAACTTGGGGAAATCCACTGCTTATCTATACTACTCTTTTGAGATTGCTAAGTAGTTGTGACCTGTCTTTGCCACTGTTGGAAACAGAATGCTGGGCTTGATGGATCATTAATCTATTCCAGTACTTAAACTGAAAACAAAGAGGCAGGATGAAAAACTATGAAGCTGGTGCTGGAATTCAAAATATTATATCCTCCTGCTGTATTTTCCCTTTAGAAATTCACTTTGTCAGTTACTTTGATAGGCTACAGCCTCTACAAAGTTCCTACTTTCTCCTACATAACTAGATACCTTAAGAAAAAAAAATTCTCCTGTTCCCACTGTCTATGTGTATCTTGGGGAGAGCTGGCTAAACCCAGGCAGACTCACATATTAAAAAAAAAAAATCCAGGCACCGAGACAAAGAGGACATGTCTGGGTTTTTCACAGATGTCTGGTAACCCTATCCCAGCATCTTTTCTCTGTGCATCACCTCCATATTTTTTTTTCTGCCTCCACACTGTGGCTTGTAAGTCTCCCTCTCTCTTCCTTCCTCTCTCAAGGTTCAAGGTTTATTAAAAATTTGTTATACTGCTTAATCTGAAATTCAAAGCGGTGTAAAATAAAATTAATTGTCAGCATACAATGACATAATGCAGTCCGTATCTCTCCCTGAATTCAGTGTGTCCCTCTTCCTCTAATCCACTATCTCCTTCTCCAATGTCCTCCCTCCAGTCCAGCAGCATCTTTTCCTCTCCTGCTTCCTTTCAGGCCCAGCAGCAGCTCTTCCTTTATCTCTTCCTTTACCTGTCCTTTACCAGCAGCAGCTCTCCCTTCTCCATCCCCCACTCCTAGTCCAGCAACACCTCTCTCTCCCCAATCAGTGGAATTGTTCCCCCCTACCAGCAGCAGCTCCCCTTCCCTCCACACCAGTTCCAGCTCCTCCTCACCAACTCCCCTTTCTCCTTTCACTCTACTAGCAGCAGCTCCCCTCCCCCTCCCCACTGACCATCAGCAACAATGGCTCCCTCTTTCCACCCCCAACCAAAGGCAACAGCAGCTCCATCCCACAGACTAGCAATAGCAGCAGCAACAGCTTTCCCACCTCCTGGACCAGAAGCGACAGCTTTTCTACCCCCAGTTTAGTAGAAGCAACAGCTTCCCCCCTCCTTCCCCCCAGACCAGCAGCAACAGCAGCTCCCACCTCTCAATCTTGCAGCAGAAGATGCTTCCCAATCCAGACTAGCAGCAGTAGCTTTTCCACCCCTGACTAGCTGCAGTAGTATCCCCTCGACTGTGAGCTGCAGCAGCGCAGCGATTCACTCAGCCAGACTCAGGGCCAGATGCACAAAACTTACCATGCGTTTAACGATTGCTGCTAAATCAATTTTAACCAGTTTAGCATCAAAGTATTTCAGCTATCAAATTCACAAAATGGCAAATCATGGTCTTTTCCGTGGTTTGTAGCAGCCTCTGATAATAATAATAATAATAATAATAACTTTATTCTTATATTCCGCCAACTCTGATCGATGTCCATATGATGCCCAAAATGAAGCGCTGGTTTTTAATGCTCCAAAATCTCCAACAGGTCAGGAGGTGCCGTTAGCATTAAAAAAGCGTTGAACAGCAGCTTTTTTTTTTAATGGGCATAGTTGATGTGCGTGTGTTACACACGCACAATATCTGTCCCAATTAAAAATGAAAAAAGTCATTCTGAGACCCCCACACAATGGTCCACACCCCCAGAACTTCAATAAAAAATTGTGAAGAGGGAAGCCCATTCTCTTCTGTCTCAGCCACCTGGACTCCCCATACCCAACCCCCACCCCCAACTCATCTTTAAA
Source organism: Geotrypetes seraphini (assembly GCF_902459505.1). Classification (NCBI taxonomy): domain Eukaryota; kingdom Metazoa; phylum Chordata; class Amphibia; order Gymnophiona; family Dermophiidae; genus Geotrypetes; species Geotrypetes seraphini. The sequence continues at coordinate 171,755,241 of NC_047086.1, read as the reverse complement.
GAGTGGCAGGAGGGACGCCTAGTTTCACCTGTTGGCAGGCCCACCTCTTCAAAATAGTGGGCCTTCCCCTTCCTGTTGCATCCTATGAAGTACTGGAGGGCTCTAAGACTCTGATTGGTTCAGGCACCTAAGGCCCTCACCCATTCAAAAAAACCCTATTCTTCCTGCCCGAATAGCTGAGCTGCAGGAGGCTGTTTCAGGGCTTCCCTTGCCACTCAGCTATTCGGGGGCTTCCCCTACTGGCTCTGCACATGTGTCAGTCACTTTCTCCAATGACTGATCGGATGGGATTACGGCGGACCTCCGTGAAACTCATTTGCATGTGAAATTGTTTGAATATAATCACTGCTAGTCCTGAGAAGGAAAGAGAGCACTATTTAGCCCGGGGGGGGAGGGGGGAGTTGAGCAAGTGAGGAAAGCAAAATGATGGTGGCTGCTGCATGGATGGAGGAAGGAGAGCAGGAGACATGCAAGCACCACATCCCTCCTGCTAATGGTTTGTCTACCCCTTGGGAACCTCTGTTTTAGAGCTTGTAGTCCTGACATCATGTACAACATGAGTACAAAGACTCGCCTGTTTTCACACGACCACTGAAACAACCACAAAGTATACACTAGAAAGCACATGGACAAAGATTTTAAAATGGAATCCCTGTTTGTTTCACTGACTGATCTGACTCCTCCTATTTTTCCCATGGGATTTTGCAAAGGCTCTGGGAAACGTACGTTTATAATCACAAAATCAAGCTAAATTGATGTTAAGCTGGAGGTAGAAAAGTATAATTATAAAAACAATTGATGTTATGTAATGTTACTGTTTGCTGATTTCTGAACGTCTTCCTGAATCAGTTTTAATAGCATTAGAAAAGCAAGGGTATTATACAGAATGCTTTTTTAGCCACAATATTTTCAATAATTGCAAGATAACTTGTCATAACTTGGCTCTTTTTCTATACATAGAAGAATCTGCTAGTTCTTTTTTCCGCTTGATGATATATTATGTGGAATGCACACATTCATTTCTTTAATTCTTCTTCACCTAAAGGTACACGTCCAAGTGCATGTTCAGACAAAACATTGGCCATGTGTTTTTAAGAAAAAAAATATACATAATCAAATACAAAACCAACAGCATGCCATTTGCAAATTGTAAAACCTGTTCTAGACATACATTATATAAACCTTTTGAGCACGTAACAGTGGCAAGAGAACCCTCCGAGGTAGATCTGTCAAGCTTTTATCAAATAATTTAGAGGGAGTGGAAAAATTTGGAGGAATTTGAAGCCAAGTAATGAATTATGCAATTATACACACTTTGGTGAATATCTGAGTACAAAGGGACGTGACTCACTGCCTTGATTTTAACATTTATAGACTGCAGTAAGAACAGGATTATGGAACAGATTGCTTTCACAATGCAAACTAGAATCCATCACATGTTTGGCATTAATCAAATTAAATAACCCAAAAGATCTGCACATTGCTTCACTTTTGTAAGCCGTGGACTTAATTCAATAGAGTTCTTTTAGTCACAAATATAGAATGAAAAGAAAACTCATTTTGAACAAAGCCTTCAGTGAATATGACCGAGTAGTTTGAATGTAAAATATTCTTTTGCTAAAAACTCAGAAACCCCTGGATATTCTGAAAGTTAGGTCCAAAGTACATGTGTAAATTTTTTGTCAAAATAGTAGTACATTATCTTACCCCCCCCCCCCCTTTTATGAAACCGTAGCGTGGTTTGTAGCACCGGCCGTGGCAGTAACAGCTCCGACACTCATAGAATTTCTATGAGCATCAGAACTGTTACCGCCTTGATCTGCACTAAAAACCACGCTACGGTTTTGTAAAAGGGGAGTTAATACAGCTATATTTAAAAAAAATCTTTCCTAATAAACAAAATATTGTACAAATCTCGACCACATAATGTTTTCCATCTATCTGTCTGAGGGGAAAATAACTTTTCCTGAAATTCAGAGTCAGCATTACGGGGTGCAAGCAAGGCAATGGCCCTGGGTTCTCATGGGTATATATATATAGTGGGTCCTAAGGGTACAGAATGTGAAGGAGACATACAAATGCTAATGGGCTTTGAGCCCCTACTAAATTTCTGCCCTGGGCCCCAGCATATTTAATACTTGGGGCCTTTTTTATCTAGTTGCGGTATGCTTACTGCAGCTTAAGATGGTGTACTATGGGGCATACTGAGGCATCATGCGGTATTTTTGACATGTGCATTCCAAAAAATATAATTATTTTTTTTTCACCAAGGGGGCATATTTGGAGCAGAGAGTAGGTGTGTCTGTGCTAATCAGTTAGCACAGATACATTACATTGCCCTTACTGCCTACAAAACAAGTAGTGGTAAGGGCTCATGCGCTAATTTTGTTAATGGTCATACGCTAATGGCAACATTAGTGCATGATAAGAAAAAGCCTATTCTACACGAGAGGGGTCACAACATATAAACTGGAAGGAAAAGGCCTGCTCTCAATTCTGGGAAATATCTTAAACCTGCAGGCTTTCAAAGTTTGCACTACTTGAATAATATTAATTAGATACACCAGGAATCTCTAGAGATTTAATAAATAGCTGGGGATGGCTATCAGTTCATGGGAACTTGTTGGCAAAAAGTCAAAAGTTCACCAAGGCATATCAGGTATAAAGCATCCAAGACTGCATGCAAGGTTACCCATAACCATCATTTAAAGCCATCCACTAGCTTAAAAAAACAATTAATGTGTTAAAAATTCTAATAAATATAAATTCAAATGTAAGAACATAAGAATATAAGAAGTTGCCTCCGCTGAGGCAGACCAGAGGTCCATCTTGCCCAGCGGTCCGCTCCCGCTGCGGCCCATAAGGCCCACTGCCTGAACAGTGGTCTCTGACTAATTTTATAATTTACCTCTAATCCTGTCCCTATAACTTTACCTCTACTCCTATCTGTACCCCTCAATCCCTTTGTCCTCTAGGTACCTGTCCAGACCTTCTTTGAAGCCCTGTAGCGTACTTCTGCCTATCACATCCTCCGGCAGCACGTTCCATGTATCCATCACCCTCTGGGTGAAAAAGAACTTCCTGGCGTTTGTTCTAAACCTTTCCCCTTTCAATTTCTCCGAGTGCCCCTTGTAGTTGTGGTTCCCCTTAGTTTGAAAAATTTGTCCCTGTCCACTTTTTCTATGCCCTTCATGATCTTGAAGGTTTCTATCATGTCTCCCCTGAGTCGTCGCTTTTCCAGTGAGAAAAGCCCCAGCTTTTTCAGTCTGTCAGTATATGAGAGGTCCCCCATACCCTTTATTAGCTTAGTTGCTCTTCTCTGGACTCTCTCAAGTACCGCCATGTCTTTATTGAGGTACAGCGACCAGTACTGGACACAGTACTCCAGGTGCGGGCGCACCATTGCACGATACAGTGGCAGGATGACTTCCTTCGTCCTGGTTGTGATACCTTTCTTAATGATACCCAACATTTTGTTCACTTTCCTTGAGGCTGTGGCGCACTGCGCCGACGCCTTCAATGTTGTGTCCACCATCACTCCCAGGTCTCTTTCAAGGTTGCTCACCCCTAGAGGTGATCCCCCCATTTTGTAAGTGAACATCGGGTTCTTTTTCCCAACATGCATGACCTTGCATTTCCCTATGTTGAAGCTCATTTGCCACTTTTTGGCCCACTTTTCCAGCGTTGTCAGATCTTTTTGGAGGTCTTCACAGTCCTCCATGGTTTTGACCCTGCTGTATAGTTTAGTGTCATCCGCAAATTTAATAACCTCACATTTTGTTCCTGCCTCCAGGTCGTTAATAAATATATTGAACAGGAGCGGTCCCAGCACCGACCCCTGTGGAACTCCGCTCGTGACCCATTGCCAATCTGAGTAATGGCCCTTTACTCCAACCCTCTGTTTCCTGTCCGCCAGCCAGTTTTTGATCCATCGGTGGACCTCCCTTTGCACCCCGTGGTTCCATAGCTTCCTTAGCAGTCTTTCATGTGGTACCTTGTCGAAGGCTTTTTGGAAGTCAAGGTAAATGATGTCTATGGATTCCCCTCTATCCACCTGGTTGTTTACCCCCTCAAAGAAGTATAATAAGTTTGTGAGGCATGACCTGCTCTTGCAGAAGCCATGTTGGCTCGACTTTAGCTGCCCATTGTTTTCGATGTGTTCCCAAATGCTGTCTTTAATCAGCGCTTCCATCATCTTTCCCGGGACCGAGGTCAAGCTCACCGGCCTGTAGTTTCCTGGGTCTCCCCTTGAGCCTTTCTTGAAGATGGGCGTGACATTTGCTATTTTCCAGTCCTCTGGAATCTCTCCAGTTTTTAGGGATAGGTTGCATATTTATCGAAGTGGCTCAGCTATTTCGTTCCTTAGTTCCTTGAGTACCCTTGGGTGAATGCCGTCCAGACCTGGCGATTTGTCGCACTTTAGCCTGTCTATCTGCCTGAGGACATCCATCTTGCTCACCTCTAGTTGGACCAGATTTTCATCCTGATCTCCTTTTCCGATCTCCTCGGGTTCCGGAATGTTGGTTGTGTCCTCCATTGTGAAAACTGACGTGAAGAACTCATTTAACCTGTCCGCTATCTCCTTTTCCTCTTTTACCACTCCCTTTCTGTCTCCATCATCCAAGGGTCCTACTTCCTCCCTAGCTGGTTGCTTCCCCTTGACATACCTGAAGAATGATTTGAAGTTTGTTGCTTCCCCTGCCAGTCTTTCTTCATATTCTCTTTTTGCTTTCCTAATCACTCGATGACACTCCTTTTGGTGTCTTTTATGCTCCTTTTGGTTGTCTTCTGTCTGGTCCTTTTTCCATTTTTTGAATGATGCCTTCTTATCGCTTATTGCCTTTTTCACTGCATTTGTTATCCACACTGGGTTTTTTGTTCTATTTTTCTTGCACCCTTTCCTAAACTTGGGGACGCACAGGTTCTGTGCTTCGTGCACCGTGCCCTTGAGTAGGGTCCAGGCTTTTTCTACGGACTCTATCTTCCTTGCGGTATCGATGAGTTTCTTTCCCACCATTTTTCTCATGGCATCATAATTCCCTTTTTTGAAGTTGAGTGCTGTCGTTGTGGTTCTTTTCACCTTTGATGGTCCAATTTCTAGCCTGTACTGGATCGTGTTGTGATCGCTGTTTCTAGTGGGGCTAGTACCGCCACCTCCTTAGCGGGTCCCCCTAGTCCGTTGAAGATTAGGTCAAGAGTGGCATCTCCCCGTGTTGGTTCCGTGACCAGCTGTTCCATGAAACAGTCCCTCGTGACCTCCATGAATTTGGTCTCCCTTCTTTGAGTGCCTGATGCTCCAGTCTATTCCCGGGTAGTTGAAGTCCCCCATCACCACCACACTTCCGCTTTTGCATAACTGCCTCAGTTCGGCTTCCAGGTCCTGGTCGATTTCTTCCGATTGTCCAGGTAGGCGATAGTACAGACCCAATTTTATGTCTGTTCCTGCTCATCCTGGTAGTTTAACCCATAATGATTCCCAGGAGGAGCAGGAACAGACATAAAATTGGGTCTGTACTATCGCCCACCTGGACAATCGGAAGAAATCGACCAGGACCTGGAAGCCGAAATGAGGCAGTTATGCAAAAGCGGAAGTGTGGTGGTGATGGGGGACTTCAACTACCCAGGAATAGACTGGAGCATCGGGCACTCAAACTGTACGAGGGAGACCAAATTCATGGAGGTCACGAGGGACTGTTTCATGGAACAGCTGGTCACGGAACCAACACGGGGAGATGCCACTCTTGACCTAATCTTCAACGGACTAGGGGGACCCGCTAAGGAGGTGGCGGTACTAGCCCCACTAGGAAACAGCGATCACAACACGATCCAGTACAGGCTATAAAGATTGAAGATAATAATAATAAAGTGCCCAAAGTGTCAGGTGCAAAATCACAAAGTTCAATGCAAACAACCTTTATCAATCCTGCTGTTTACAGAAAATATCTCAGGTAAACAACATTGTTTCTTCTGCTGAAAAGCAGAAATGAGTTAGGCAATCTAGTGGCGACTCCCAAGCTTAAGACAGCTCAAGTTATCATTGTCTTCTGAGCAACCCATATGGTGAAATGCAAGAGTTGCAATGTAATAATGAGATCGTCAGGAAACAAAAAACAGAAAACAACATCCAAAAAATGTACACAAGTCCAAGGGACGGAAAATCAACACAGTTGGGGATAATTGCCAAATTTGAAATTTATTGCACCATAGCAACTCGGCCCAACATGGTCTGTGTTTCGGCTCGAGGAAACCTGTCTCAGAGGTCACGACAATATCTTTACAAAAGATGTACACCCAATAAATAGCAAAATAAATACATGCAATAAAAAAAAATTGAGTAAAAACAACATCCAGATATAAACAAATGAACCCTTAATATAGTAGATACTCAAATACATAAATCTATATATATAAAATCGGAGGTATGTATGTGTGTATGTATGTGTGTGTGTGTGTATGTGCCGCGATCACGCAAAAACGGCTTGACCGATTTGAACGATACTTGGTATGCAGATCTCTCACTACCTGGTGTGATAAGTTCTGGGGGTCTCGCGGCCCACCTGCACACGTGGGCGGAGCTACAAACATAAAATCAGATTTCACCCATTCATGTCAATGGAAAAAATGTAAAAAGCTGCCATTCTCACAGTAATTCCAACTACCTGGGGTGATATGTTCTGGGGGTCTCGCGGCCCACCTGTACACATGGGCGGAGCTACAAACAGAACATTAGATTTCACCCATTCATGTCAATGGAAAAAATGTAAAAAGCTGCCATTCTCACAGTAATTCAAAAACGGCTTGACCGATTAGAACGAAACTTGGTATGCAGATCCCTCACTACCTGGGGTGATATGTTCTGGGGGTCTCGCGGCCCACCTGCACATGTGGGCGGAGCTACAAACATAAAACCAGATTTCACCTATTCATGTCAATGGAAAAAATGTAAAAAGCTGCCATTCTCACAGTAATTCAAAAACGGCTTGACCGATTTGAACGAAACTTGGTATGCAGATCCCTCACTACCTGGGCTGATATGTTCTGGGGGTCTCGCGGCCCACCTGCACACGTGGGCGGAGCTACAAACAGAAAATCAGATTTCACCTATTCATGTCAATGGAAAAAATGTAAAAAGCTGCCATTCTCACAGTAATACAAAAACGGCTTGACCGATTTGAACGAAACTTTGTATGCAGATCCCTCACTACCTGGTCTGATATGTTCTGGGGGTCTCGTGGCCTACCTGCACACGTGGGCGGAGCTACAAACAGAAAATCAGATATCACCCATTCATGTCAATGGAAAAAATGTAAACAGCTGCCATTCTCACAGTAATTCAAAAACGGCTTGACCGATTTGAACGAAAGTTGGTATGCAGATCCCTCACTACCTGGGGTGATATGTTCTGGGAGTCTTGCGGCCCACCTGCACACGTGGGCGGAGCTACAAACAGAAAATCTGATTTCACCCATTCATGTCAATGGAAAAAATGTAAAAAGCTGCCATTCTCACTGTAATTCAAAAACGGCTTGACCGATTAGAACGAAACTTGGAATGCAGATCCCTCACTACCTGGGGTGATATGTTCTGGGGGTCTCACGGCCCACCTACACACGTGGGCGGAGCTACAAACATAAAACCAGATTTCACCTATTCATGTCAATGGAAAAAATGTAAAAAGCTGCCATTCTCACAGTAATTCAAAAACGGCTTGACCGATTTGAACGAAACTTGGTATGCAGATCCCTCACTACCTGGGGTGATATGTTCTGGGGGTCTTGCGGCCCACCTGAATACATGGGCGGTGCTACAAACAGAAAATCTGATTTCACCCATTCATGTCAATGGAAAAAAGTAAAAAGCTGCCATTCTCACTGTAATTCAAAAACGGCTTGACCGATTTGAACGAAACTTGGTATGCAGATCCCTCACTACCTGGGCTGATATGTTCTGGGGGTCTCGTGGCCCACCTGAACACGTGGGCGGAGCTACAAACAGAAAATCAGATATCACCCATTCATGTCAATGGAAAAAATGTAAACAGCTGCCATTCTCACAGTAGTTCAAAAACGGCTTGACCGATTTGAACGAAACTTGGTATGCAGATCCCTCACTACCTGGGGTGATATGTTCTGGGGGTCTCGCGGCCCACCTGCACACGTGGGCGGAGCTACAAACAGAAAATCTGATTTCACCCATTCATGTCAATGGAAAAAATGTAAAAAGCTGCCATTCTCACAGTAATTCAAAAACGGCTTGACCGATTTGAACGAAACTTGGTATGCAGATCCCTCACTACCTGGGGTCATATGTTCTGGGGGTCTCTCGGCCCACAACTCTATGTTGCTTGCTCAAGGGTGGGTTCACCCAACAATTTATATGTTCTTGCTCCTGGAGGTGAAACTAAAAATGTTGTTTATAATCATGTTTTGCGTTAGTTGTATTGTATTCATTTTGTCAAATATTTCACATATTTTGAATATTGTACTTTTTATTAAGCTGTAAAAAAATAATTTCATTCACCACTATAAAGTATCTTTATTTGAATCCATTTACAGTGTTATTGCTATAATTAAATACCCGTGCAACGCCGGGGCATCAACTAGTATTATATATAAAATAGAATATATAATATAAGGAGCATAAATAATCAGATTATGACCTAAAAACAGGGCATCAAAATAAAAATATATCAAATACCTAAAACTTAAATGGGAAATAAAACTTCAGAAATTACATACTGTCTTTCATATGTATCCCTATATAACCAGAATGGACTACTATTACAGCACTGTCATAAAACTAAAGGCACATATTTAGAGTAATGATAAACATCATTGTAAGGGTCTAAAAACTCACTTCTAAGTCAATAACCACTCAGACAATTTCGCTGGACATTTCCCACCCACCAATTCCCACCTGGAAAATTCCAACCCAGGTCAATTGCTCACCAGACAATTCCCACTTACTCATAATGGACAATTCCCTTCCATGACCAGACATATGCCTATTAATAATAATAATAATAAAATACCCATTCCATAAAAAACCCAACAACTTTGGGATGGGAATTTTTAAATGGGGGGGGGGGGTGCTGTGGTGTGGTGCAGGACCAGCCTGTTTGGAAGTGGAAGGAGGGGTGCTAGGATGGGCACAAGACAAGGCTGGGATGGATGGGGCGGTTTGGGAAGGGTGCGCCTGCGCAGGATTCTTAAAGGGGAACTGGGAGCGGCAGCCACCTCCTCCTCTGCCTCCTCTTCTGGGCTAACCTCTGAGGAGAAAAAAGATGTGCACAGTCTTGAAGAACAGTAAAATGCCATGTTTGATTCCCTTCCACCCCCTCCCCAATGAGCACATGGTGGTTTACACCCATGGAATCCAGCCACCCAAATATGTTTGCAATGTACCCAGGGCAAGATTAACCAATAGGCCAAGTAGGCACGTGCCTAGGGCACGAAATGGTCAGGGGGGCCTGATGAAGGAAAGCATCAACATTGTTTTTTCCAAACGGCGATGGGCCCCTCCAGCATCGATCGGCAATGTGAGCCCCACCCCAATAGGCAACGCGTCCCCCCCCCTTGACAGAAAGTAAGACAAGCAAGCAACGTGGGTAAGAAAGGCAATGGGAACTGTAATTATGCAAGCGGTGCAGCTTGCACAAAGCTTCCTTCTGATGCAGCTTCCTGTTTCCGCCTGGGCGCAAGGTGGGGTGAGGCGTGGCAGGGGGCCCAGTGTACTTGTGTGCCTAGGGGCCCTCGATGAATTAATCCTGCCCTGAATGTACCTGGATTATTGTCCAGATTAGCACATACCTGCTCAACCCAGTCACAGCGGTGCTTGCAGAGGTCCCTGGCTTTCTTTTAAGGTTCTCAACCTGACAATCAAATTTGCAGAAAAACCATTATGGTCCCTTAAAATCTCCACAAAGCATGGATCTCCATGTGGACACAGTATCTTTTTTTATGCGCTATACACTTGCACATTGTGACATTTACACATGGATAGGTTTTAAAATAATTCCCATCGATATTTAATCAGGACATCTATTTTTCTATATAAGGGACAACTTTCTAAGGCAGTGGTCTCAAACCCGTGGCCCGGGGACCACTTGCGGCCTGCCAGGCACTATTTTGAGGCCCTCGGTATGTTTATCATAACCACAAAAGTAAAGTAAAACAGTTTCTTGATCATATGTCTTTTTAGCTATAAATTACAACATTGTTATTAAAACCTAGCCAAAAGGAAAGATTTATAAACTATAAAGAGTTTTTTGTTTACCTCTTTCCTTCTGAGTAACTTTTCCCCATAGTGGCTTGAAGGAGGACTGGGGTGGATGGGTGAGGGGTTCGAAGGGTAAGGGGTGGTTTGGTAATTGTTGAAACTCTGAGCTGGTATTGCTGTGTTCTCTGTTTGTTGTCCTTGTTGGGCTCAATAAAATATGTTTGACAATAAACTATAAAGAGTTTTACCTCATGCAAAATTGTCATTTCTTTAATAAGATATTAACTATTTTTTTCTGAGGCCCTCCAAGTACCTACAAATCCAAAATGTGGCCCTGCAAAGGGTTTGAGGTTGAGACCACTGTTCTAAAGCAATTGAAAGGTTACTTTTGCAATGATCCATGAGTCATAAGTATCTCCCTTCAATGGCTAAAATTGTGTAGGTGATTAGGTATGGAATAAAAGGGGCTGAGTGGGGACATCAGTGACAATATATAAGGGGGTGCTTAAAAGTTCTCAGCCCAACCAAGAAAAGAATGACGTGGATATGGTTCAGTCGATGATCTGAAACAATGTCAAATTGGCACGTAATGAAATAAGATAACATTCTTTTTAGCAACAGTGGCAAAATAACATTCAGAAATAAGGCAATTGGTTGGTTGGGCATTTCAGCACCCCCTCGTATGCATGCACTTTCCCTGCTGACCCTCTCCACCCAAATAGGAGCTGGAAAGGCCTCTGGTACTTTTCTGCCCTTAGATCTTGCTGGTTGGCTTTTTTGCCCTTCTATTTGCCAATGACTTTGCAAGCACCCAAATAACATGCAAAATAGGTATCCTCATCTCTGAACATTAGAGCAGACTTAGCATTATCAATCGGTCCACTGTATTTTATATATCAGATCATTGTTTTCTCCTTTGTTTTGTCCAAATGAATGCTCGACAAACACATTATATACTGTGGCACTTGCCATGCAATGGTTGTGACTATAGATAAGAACAGAGTTCCTTTTCGGTATCTGGTTCATCAATTATACGCAATGGAAACCTACTGAAACCATTCATTAATTCAATTGAATATGACAAATGGTTTCCTTTTGCTACCACATGTAAACTGTCCATAGAAATCTAGTTCCAGGCTGCAGAGAACATTGTGTCCCTCATTGTGTGTGACTTACAAGGTGCCACTCCTATCTGTAAATAGATCAGCTTACTCATTGCTCTAGTAATAAAGATACTTGGATCACCTCTTTTTTATTTTTTCACCAGTGGCATTTGATCCTGTCAAGCCGTCTCATTCCACTGTTGGGGGGTTGGGGACACTTTACGGACAGGGAGAGCTTGAGTTATTATGATAGTTGGATTTAGCATTCAGATTTCTGTTATGTTTTGACTTGCATAATGATTTTCTCTGTTGATACACTGCTTTTGTATTGCTATTATATGAGCACCATTGCACACCGTCAATAAAAATATCTTTTTTTAAAAAAAGTGTTTGAATGGCCAATTAGAGAGGCATGTCTTGATCCTTATGGGTGAGGAGAGTGGGTTGCAGTAGACAGTGGCATAGTAAGGGAGGGTCGATGGGGCAGTCCGCCCCAGATGCCATGTTGGTGGGAGCACCTCCCCCGCCACTTCCCATTCTCCCTCCGCACGTGCACCCTCCCCCCCTTCCATTCCCCCATACCTCTAGTTGAAGTTGTTGTTCGTGGCGGTCAACAACAAGCTCTTCGCAACCCCGTCGGCTCCCCTGCTGATGTCACTTCCGGGTACCGGGCATAGGAAGCGAGGCCAGAGGAAGAGCTGACAAGGTCGCGAGAAGCACGTTGTCGATCCCCATGAGCAGCAACTCCAACTAGATGTACAGGGGAAGGGAAGGGGGGAGCCATGCGTGGCAGGCGTGATCGGTGAAGGAATGGGGGGGGCAGAGACAAGGATGGGAGAGAGGCACCACCGCCCCGGGCGCCTCTCACCCTCGCTACGCTACTGGCAGTAGAGGGCAGAGCCTAATATAATTAAGAGATCCTGGGATCTTTGCTTCACTTCACCTAAGAACATATGAGATGCCATAATAGATCAGACTGAAGGTCCATCATGCTCAGTGTTCAAATCCAAGCTAAAGCCCATTTTTTTGAAACGGCTTTCAACTCTTAAGCTTCACTCTCTGTTGTCACTATAATCTCCCCAACTCTGAAATGTTCTGTCTAAATTAGATTGTAAGCTCTTCTGAGCATGGACTGTCTATTGTATGTTAAAATGTACAGCACTGCGTACACCTTTCAATGCTATAGAAATAATAAATAGCAGTAGTAGTACAAGACAAAGGCATAGAGAAGTTGTGTGAAGTCAGTTTCAGGGAAGTAGCTTCTTATATTCTGGAGCTGTCAGAGATAGTAGAATAAGGAGGAGATGTGACAAGAGAGTGAAAGGTTTGCGTCGAGAAGTATTCCCAAGCTGTGTACTTAGTTTTTTGCAGTCAGGGTAGTGGTTTCCCAGATAAGAGAGGGACGGATGTAGGTGCACTGCTCTTTGTGGATCCAAAGGAGTTCTGTTTTTGAGGCGTTTAGTTGTAGTTTATTTATAGACATCCAGGTTTTGATTTCCGTTAGACAGTTCAAGAGTTTCACAATCTGGAAGTCACGTCTCTTCCCTAAAGGAAAGTATAGTTGGATGTCATCGGCAAAGGAGTGAATCCAAATTTTGTGTTTGTGCGCTATATCTAGGACGGGTTTAAGGTAGAGGTTGAATAAGAAAGGGGACAGTAGGGATCCCTGTGGCACCCTGTATTTGACTGATTTCGGTTCTGATAGGGCTGAGCCCATTAGTACATTTTGGGGCCTGTTACTTAAGAAGGAAGTGAACCACTACAATGCAACATCTTGGACGCCAATCTCTCTTAAGATGATGTCTTTGTTGTTTACGGATCTTGCGCTTGCAAGGGCAATCTTGAGGCTTTTTGGCATTGATGAGAACGAGGTGAGGGGGATGTATCTAAGACAGTGGGGTCTATGCTCTAGGGCAGTGGTTCCCAAACCTGTCCTGGAGGACCACCAGGTCAATCGGGTTTTCAGGCTAGCCCTAATGAATATGCATGAGAGAGAATTGCATATAATTGAAGTGAGAGGCATGCAAATCTGCTCCATGCATATTCATTAGGGCTAGCCTGAAAACCCGATTGGCCTGGTGGTCCTCCAGAACAGGATTGGGAACCACTGCTCTAGGGGGAGAGGACTCAGGTCACTATATCTGCCCTGGCCTGTAATGATTGTGATGGGGGAAGCCATGCTATCTGAGAGGAGAGTTGAAGAGAGGTAGGAGTAGGGGTACCAGATTTTACTGTCATTATACAGAAAACAACTTTTTACCTATTATTTCGGGGAAAAGTTAAGTTTTCTGTATAATGGGGGGGTTACAACCCCCCAAAACCACTTCAACGGCAGTGCCAACACTATTAAGCAAAGTGGAGGGATTCCGCCCCCACACCCCCTGTCGGAGCCCTTTAAGCTTTTAGAGCGGCACGCTGAAGTCTTGCGCTCAATTGTCTGCTCTCAAATGTCGGCGCGCGTTTGTCTCGCGTGCTTCTTACTGTGAACCGTGTTTGAGGCTTGTGTGGTTAGGCGTAGCTTACAGGAATGGGGCAGGGACAGAGACAAAACTCACGGGGACGGGGATATTGAGTTTCTGCAGGAGAGTAAATTGGTCATGTAAACTCACCAGGGAGAGTCCACACATGAAGGGCATGACCATGTGACTACCACAGGACAGCAGAGCTAAAGAGGGGGAAAATTTTTTCTGCTCGTTTTTCTAACCCTTGCTCTCCACTTTTTAGTAAGAGGTAAGTCACCCTTTAGAAACATAGAACATGACGGCAGAAAAGGGCCACGGCCCATCTAGTCTGCTCACACTAATGGCCCACCCCCTCCATGAAGAGATCCCACATGCCAATCCCAGCTTTTCTTAAAATCAGGCACGCTGCTGGCCTCAATTACCTGTTGTGGAAGATTATTCCAGCGATCAACCACCCTTTCGGTGAAGGAATATTTTCTGGTGTCCTCAGAGATGTCTTCTATGCTACTGTCTCTAAACAGGAGATGCCTTGATTGCAAAACAGAAATATTTTTCTCTGGGTTGGAAGTTTGTGAACAGTGAACATTTATTTATTAAAAAATGTATATACCGCACACAACTATGCGGTTTCCATATCACATACATTGAATCTTGTTTCCCTCCAATTATCACATATAGCATAGACGTGTCAAGGCAACATCGTTAATCATCCCTGTTATAATAGGGATAGAGCACAAAATCAATCAATTCAGAAGTACAAACAAGCTTTAAATCATACATTGATGTCATAAACATTCTAGAAGGCGATTATCAACATGTTCTGATGAGGAAGAAAGGTGCTGGTGGTAGTGGTTTCAGAAAAAGGAGGATGGATTGAAACATCTGGGCTTTACTTCCGTTGAAAGCAGTGGAAGTAAAACCTGGATATCTCAATCCGTCCTCTTTTTTCTGGAGCCATATGGTAACCCTAGGGGGTGGGGGGAACACTTTCCTTACATCTGTTTTCTTAGTTTAGGATGCATGCTTGCACAGATTCTAGCAGCAGCAGCAATGATAATTAACGAGGTAGTGCAGATAAGGCATATCAAAATCCCTATGAGGATACAGCTGGGAAAAGAAGCAGGGCGAACTTGGTGCCGGCCTGTTTCCGATGGTCAGTGGCAGTCTTTCCCTGGCAGTGGTGGCAGCATCATGTTTCCCTATGGGGGAGGGCAGGGAGAAAGAAAGAAAGGGGGGGTCAGGGATCAAGAAAGAAAGAAAGGGGGCAGGGTGAAAGAAAGAAAAAAAAATGGGGCATGGGGAGAGAGAGAGAAAGACAGACATAGAGAAAGAAAGGGGGCATGGAGAGAGAAAGAAAGAAGGGGGCAGGGAGAAAGAAAGAAATGGGGCACCGAGAGAAAGAAAGACAAACAGAAAGAAAGGGGGCATGGGGGAGCAGTGGCGTACCTAGACTATGTGACACCCGGGGCCCATAATTTTTTGACACCCCCCATCTGTATGAAAAACATGATTTTTAGTAACAATCCACACGTCACACAAGAGTGTACCTAAGAAAAGGCAACATCTTACATACTGCAGTGAGCAGTACATCAATACACCCATTGTAAAACTAAACAAGCCAGACTAGTACAGATCAATCCTGCACAATCAATCCTAACAGAAAACCGTGTCTTTTGAACACACAAAATGCAGAAAACACCTTCGCCTAGTATGGAATATGTAATCACAAACTAACCCCTCCCCCTTTTACCAAACTGTAGTGTGTTTTTTAGCCATAGTGATAATAGCTCAGACTCTCATAGAATTTTGAGCATCAGAGCTGTTACCACCATGGCTGGCGCTAAAAAATGCTCTACGGTTTGGTAAAAGGGGGGATAAAATAGAAATACATAGACAGAGGTTAAATTGAACCACCAAGAAGCTGGACTCTGCATACAATGCAACACCACAGAAACAGCGATGCATCTCCCCTAAAGCAAAAAAAAATAAATAAATATAATTTTTTTTTCTACCTTGTCTTCCCTGGTTTCTGCTTTCCTCATCTTTTTGTCACTCTCTTCCTTTCATCCACTGTCTACCCTCTCTCTGCCCCTTCTATATGGCATCTTCTCTCCTATTCCCCTTTCAGAAACTTTATGCCTTCCCTTCCATCTCTCCCTATAACCCCATTGGTCAGGCATCCATCTTCTTCCCTTCCCTCCTCCAATGGTTTGGCATCTCTCTCCTCTCCTCTTCTTCCCTTTCCTCTCCCACACCCCCATGGTCTGGCATTTCACTCTCTCCTCTCCCTTTCCCTCACTTCCATCTGTATCTGCCCCCTTTCTTTCCCTCCAACGTAATTCCATCCAGTATCCTTTCCCTGCACACCAATTCCATCAGCATCTGCCCCCTTTCTTTTCCTCCAACCCAATTCCATCTAGTATCCTTCCCCCTTATGTCTCTTTCCCCTTTCCCTGCACACCAATTCCATCCAGTATCCTTTCTCTGCACACCAATTCCATCAGCATCTGCCCCCTTTCTTTTCCTCCAACCCAATTCCATCCAGTATCCTTCTCCCTTATGTCTCTTTCCCCTTTCCCTGCACACCAATTCCATCATCATCTTCCCCCTTTTTCTCCTTCCACCACCATCCTGCCCCTTTCTCTCCCTCTACCACCCTTCCATACCACCATGACCCCATTTCTCTCCCTCCACCACCCTTCTATGCTCCTCACTCCCTCCAAACCAGCAAGGTCTCGCGATGACTGCTTCTGCTGCCTCTGCTCTGGAAGAGGTAAATGATGTCAGATGGGGGTGGGCCGTCAGACGCAGGGAGTTGTGACAAGGTCCCGCGATGACTGCAGCTGCTGGTCTACCCCCTCTGACATCACTTACCTCTTCCGGAGCAGAGGCGGCATAAGGCAATCATCGCGGGACCTTCCTGCACTTCAGCGTGGCTGCTGACTCTGCTTTGGAATAAGTACAGCAGCCACACTGAGGTGCAGGTGCCATTTAGAGCAGCATGGGAGGTTCCGGACCTGGCCGGCCGGCTGTTCACACCCCTAGGACTTGCACCCGGGGCAGTCCGCACCCCCCCCACCCCGCCCTTGGTACGCCACCGACTAGTAGTAGTAAGTTTTGAGAGTGACGAGAGCATGTGAAAGTGGAGTGTAGAGTGTGGAGAAATGCAAGACTCGTGGGAGAAAAGGAGAGGCAGATGGGGTGGTGATTGAGAGGGACAGATGCTGTAAATAGTGGAAAGAAGAAACAAAGAAGGGAAATGGTGCCTGTGGAAGGGAAGGAAGAAGAGGGTAATGGTACCAATGGATGGGATTTGGAAGGAAGAAAAGAGAGGTGATGATAATGAAAATATGGGGAAGATGAAAAAGGAGGGAAAGTGAAAATGAAAGAGAAGAGAAAAGAAAATAGTGAATAGACAGGAGGCTCTGGGAACAGGGCCCAGATCCGGGAGTACAGGGAAGCATAACTAGAGATGAGGAGCAAGATTATTTATTTATTTAGATTTTTAATTGTTTCTTCAGGTACTTTAGTTAGATTGTGAGCCTTTGGGACAGTTAGGGAATTTCCAAGTACCTATCTTATTTATTTTTATTTATTGTCTCTTTTAATGCATCATTTTTGTAAACCGCTTAGAAACCTCACGGTTATTAACGGTATATAAGAATTAAATTAAATTAAATTAAATCCCATCCTCCCAGTAGCTCAGAACGGTCTACAAGCAAACATTCACAGTGGAGTACATTTGGACAGTACAAAGACTATACAGTAGTTTAAATACAAGGACTATACAGTAATTTAAGTATAGATTAAAAATGGACTGTACAGCAATTTAAGTAGAAGTTTCAAATGGAGAAGAGAGGTTAGAGGGGAGGGGGGAGTTTAAGGGAGGTGAAGCGTAGACTGTGGTTGAATTTTAGTTGAAGAGGAGGGTCTTTACCGCTTTCCAGAAGGTCATCAATGAGTTCTGTAGTCTGATTTGTGGTGGGAGTTGGTTCTAGAGTTGGGGAATGAAGTGGCTGAAAGGAGCATTTGTGGGCGGTTTCTGACAGTAGGGACCTTCCTGGGGGGTGCACAGGCGTTTCTCCATTTCTGAATGGAGGGGGTGGGTGGGGGCGTACAGGTATAGCTTGGATTTTATATAGGTAGTGGTGGTGGTGTAAATTCTTTTATGCGCTATTACCAGGGCCTTGAATGCACAGCGTTGGTTAATTGGAAGCCAGTGTTCAGAGCAGAGGGCTGGGGAGATGGGATCGTGGTAGTTGAGGCTGTGCAGGAGGCAGATTGCTGCATTTCCGCTGGAGGCGCTTGAGGTCTTTTTTGGCTACTCCATTAAATAGGGAGTTGCAGTAATCCATCCTGGAGAGGACATAGGCATAGAGGAGTTGGGCTAGGTCAGCTGTGGAGATGTAAGATTTGATCCTTCTCAGTTGGCGGAGGTAGTTGAAGGAGGTAGAGACTACTTGAGATATGTGGGTGGACTGGGACAGGTGGCCGTCTAACGTTACTCCTAGGCTGCGTACTTGATCTGCTGCAGTTAGTAAGGTGGAGTAGAGAATGACACGGTGACAAAATTCATCACCGTTCTCGTCCCCACGGATAACCGCGGGAAATAAACCCATGCCATTTTCTAGTGTATATTTCATCCTCAGTCCTTCTACACCAGCATTCTTCAAAGCAAAGCTTGCGGGTCAGTGGTTGTGGCCATTCATACTCTGGTTCTTCCCTCTCTCCTTAAAGAATGACATGAAGATGGTTTCCCGCGGTTATCCGCGGGGACGGGAACGGTGATGAATTTTGTCACCGTGTCATTCTCTAAGGTGGAGTCCCAAGATAGTGGTTGGCGTGTGTATTTGGTACTCTTTTTCCTGATCCATAAAAGTTCGGTCTTGAAGGCGTTTAGCTGTAGTTTGTTGTTTGTCATCCAGGTTTTCATGTCAGAGAGGCAGTATTGGAGGTTGGCGATTTGGGATAATCGGTTTTCGCCTAGTGGGAGGAGCAGCTGGATTTCATCAGCATAGGAGTGGATTTTAACATTGTACTTCTGGGCTATATCAATGACATGTCTGATGTAGAGGTGAAATAGGAGGGGGAAAGAAGGGTGCCTTGGGGAACGCCGTATTTGATAGGCTTGGGGTTAGATTTGTGCGTTCCTAGTAGGAAAATTTGGGTTCTTTGGTGAAGGAAGGAGGTGAACCACTGGAGGGCAGAGTCCTTGATTCCAAGGTCATAAGAGTCTAGATATGAGGAGGTGGTGGTTGACAGTGTCAAAGGCAGCACTGAGGTCAAGTAGGACTAGTAGGGCGTCGCTGCCTTTGTCGAGTATCGACCAGCTGTCATCGATGATATCCAGGAGTACTGACTCTGTACCTGTTCGGAAGCCGGATTGAGTAGGGGACAGGGCAGCTTGTTCTTCAATGAAAGGGTGTAATCGGCGGAGCACTATTCATTCTAGGAGTTTGGAGACAAATGGGAAGTTGCAGACTGGGCGGTAGTTGCCGGGTTCGTTAGGGTCGAGGGTGGGTTTTTTGAGAGTGGGTTTGATAATAGCCGACTTCCAGCTGAGAGGTACTGTCCCTGTGGAGAAGGAGGAGTTAATGATGGGGAGGATGGATTCTGCCATGGCGTCTTCTGTGGACAATAGGAGGCTGGATGGGCAGGGGTCGAGAATGGTGCTGAAGGGCTTGAGTTCTCTCGGAGTTTCAAGAACTTCAGCATGGGTGGCCATATGAAGTTGGGGGAGAGTGGTAGACGATTGGGTACTTGGGTTAGGCTGGGGGTGTGCTGGAGGGGGGCTGGTGTTGGTGTCAAGATTATTGTGGATGGTTTGTACTTTGGACTGGAAGAAGTCCGAGAGAATCTCACTATCAAATTCTGTTGGGTTATTGTGGCTTTTTCCTTGGGCGCTGGTGAAAAGTTGGTTTGTGAGGGCGAACAGTTGTTTGGATCTAGCTGGGGCTATCTGTAGGATGTGAGAGTAGTAGGCTTTCTTCGCTTCTAGGATGGCAGCTTTGTAGGTGACAGATGTGTTTTCCCAGTGGGCTTTGGTTTCTGAATTTGGGTGTTTGATCCAGTTTCTTTCTGCTTTCCTCGGTGATCTTTTTATGGATCGGAGGTCACTGGTGTACCAGGAGCAGGTGTTTTGTTGGTGGTTATTTGTGTTATTTTTGTCTGAGCGAGGCTGTTATAAAGGGATTGGATGTTGGAGTGCCACGTGGAGGCTGCTAGGTTGATGGAGTGGGGATGTTGGGTGCAGGTTTTGTTTAGATTGCAAATGCCTGCGGCCATAACTGAAGGGTTGACTGAATTAGGGAGTTGGCGGCTGGTGGGTGGGATAGGGTCTTTTCACGAAGCTTGGGTAGTTTTGAGCGGGAGTTGGAATTCAATGAGGTGGTGGTCTGACCATGGGAAAGGTGTAGTGGTGCAGATTGTTTGTTGAGGCTTTGCAGTCGGATCTCTAAGGGTGAAGATTAAGTCTAGGATGTTGCCTGCTGAGTGAGTAGGGGTGGTTACAGCTTGGTGAAATTCCAGGTCGGTGAGGGAGGAGAGGAAGCTGTCACTTTGTCCTGAGGTGTTGGGGTAGTATGAGAAGTTGAAGTCTCCCAGGATGGTCACGTGTTTATGGGAGATGGATAGTTCGGTGATAAATTTGAGGAGGGACTCTAGGGTTTCTGCTGGGGAGTTGGGGGCTCTGTAAAGTAGTATGAGGGTGATTTTGTGCTTGTGGCCCATGGTGAAAGCAAGAACTTCTAGGGTGGGAATGTTGATAGAGCTTATTAGTTTTGGTGTGGTGGAGGTTTTGACGATGATAGTCACTCCACCTCTTTTCCCAGAGGTATGTGAGCAGGTTAGCACCTGGTAGCCTGGAGAACACAATTCGCCTAGTGCTATCCCATCGTTGTCTTGGAGCCAGGTTTCAGTGATCATGAGGGCATCCCAAGTGTTGTCACAGATGAGGTTGTGGAGGAGGAAGGTCTTGTTGTTAACTGATCTTACATTGATGAGTGCAAATTTGAGAGTATTGCTAGTGGGGTTGGTGGGGAGGGTAGGATTGGGATGAGGTTGGCAGGGTTCCTGGTACGGTTGTTTTTGTGTTAGGAGGCGAGATCACCGTATCTGTCTTGGCTTGTAATGATGTGGATGGTGAAGTATAGTGTTGTAAGGAGGGTTGGGGATGTGATGGAAAGGGGGGTGGGGATGGGGGTGGCCTGGATAGTTGGAGACATGATATGAGTGGTGGAGGTTTGTGAGGGTAGAGATGGTGCTGTTCTTAGGGGGAAGAGTCTTAGTTGGCTTTTTGGTTCACACTAGTAGCCCTTCGGCCGGGCTGCTGGTGAAGAGGTTTGTCTAGCAGTGGGGTAGTCTTGTGGAAGAGTCTTTGAAAGGTAGCACCACAAGGTCACTTGGGGGCAGAGTTGGTCTCTCATGCCTGCCCTGCTGAAAGGAGCTGTTTTGTTGTTTGTTTTTTTGTTCAAAGATGGGGCAGCTCAGCAAAGGCTGTTGGGGTGGAGTTGGTCTCCCACACCTGGCCAACTTCTTCCCTTCTGGTTGGAGTGGAGTGGAGAGTTGGGGCTGTTTTTGAATTTATTTATTTATTTTTTGTTCAAAGGTGAGGCGGCTCAGTAAGGGCTTTCGGGAGTGGAGTTGGTCTCCCACACCTGGCCAACTACGAGTTGGGGCAGCTCCCGGTAGCAGTGGAGCTGCACTTCAGAAGGAGGCTGTTGTTTTTTTAAAAAGTTGTGGAGAGCAGCTCAGCAAGGGTTGTTAGGGGCGGAGTTGGTCTCCCATGCCTGGCCAACTCCTTCCCTTGCGGCGGCTGGAGCTGGGGTTGTTGGGGGCTGGAGCCAATTGAAGAGTTGAGGCAGCTCTCGATAGCAGAGGAGCTGCCCTGCCGAAAGGAGGCTGTTTTTTATGCAGGAATGGCTCAGCAAGGGCTGTTGGGGGCAGAGTTGGTTTCCCACGCCTGGCCAACTCCTTCCCTTACGGCGGCTGGAGCCGATTGAAGAGATAGGGCAGCTCCCGATAGCAGAGGAGCTGCCCTGCCGAAAGGAAAAATAAAATCGCCAAACAACAATGGTAAGAAAAATGATTTTATCTGCAGTTTAGCAATTGAAATATTCCAGTTTTGAGAATTTACATCTGCTGTCTATATTTACACTGTACAAGAGGAGCAATTAAAACTTTTAATTAAGGTATAGTCCTAGTAAATATACATGTGTGCCTAGCACTACTAAACCCTTGTGTAAGTGATAACATTAGAAAGGAAAGTGATGATGAACTAATGTGCAGTAGCAATGAGGAAGGGCTGTGGCTCACTGGTTGAGCTGCTGTCTCTGCACCCAGCAATTGTGAAATCAAATCCCAGTGCTGCTGTTTGGGAGCATGGGCAAGTCACTTAATTCTCCAGTGCCCACCACCTTGAATGTCAGCTTTGAAATGCCAAAGCAGTATATACAAAAGTCCCCATTCCCCTTGCACTAGCAAATTCACTTCCTGTCTGATAGCTTCTAACACCCAGTGACGTACCTAGCATATGTGACACCCGGGGCCCATCATTTTTTGACACCCCCCCCCCCCCATTTATATCAAAAATATGATTTTTAGTAACAATCCACATATCGCACAACAAGAGTGTACCTAGGAAAGGCAGCATCTTAAACACTGCAGTGAGCACTAGAACACCAACACATACATTGTAAAACTAAACAAGCCAGATCCCGCACAGTCAATTGATCCTGCAGTCATTGCCAACTGAAAACTATGTCCTTTTCATACACACAGAACAGAGATACACCTTTGCCCAATATGGAGTAATCACAAACTAAAAATAGAAATATGTAGACAAAAGTTAAACTGAACCGCCAAGAAACCAGACTCTGCATACAATGCAACACCAACACCACAAAAACAGTAACACATGTCCCCTAATACTGTGCAAAATATAAAGACAGTAGATGTAAATTTGAAAAAACTGATACATAACAATCACCACTTTACAAATTAACAAATAAAAATAAAACAAATAATGAGAAATAAGAAAATACCATTTTATTGGACTAATCCATTTTTCAATTAGCTTTCAGAGGCCAAATCTTTCTTCAGAACAGTACAGTATACTGCTGTTATGCTATTCTGTCCTGAGGAAAGGGGTGTAGTCCAAAAAATTGCCTTATTTCCATTTCCTATTTATAAACTTTTATCAATACAGTTACAATACTACTTGATTCTAAGTAAAGCAACAATAAAAAAATCTTTCTACCTTTTGTCGTTTCTGCTTTAATCATTTTCTCTTTGCTCTCTTCTTTCTATACAGCGCTTGTCCTCTCTCCCTTCCATGCAACATCTGCCCTCTCTTTGCCCCTTCCACCCAGCTTCTGCTCTCCCTCTCTACCCCTTCCATCTACTGCCCACACTCTCTCTGCCCCTTCACCCTCTCTCTCTTCCATATGGCATCTTCCCTCTTTCTATGTCCCTTCAATAAACTGTATATCCGGGGTCCCTTCTCTCCTTTGCACATGATTCATTTCAGCTTAACCCCCTCTCCATTTTTCTGTCTCCACCCCTTCCCCTATGCTTTGGCATCTCTCTCTTTCTCTTCTCCTTTCCTTCCTTCCTTCCTTCCCACTCCACATCATGGTGTGAAACATAGAAACATAGAAAAATGACGGCAGATAAAGGCCATAGCCCATCAAGTCTGCCCATTCTGCTGACCCACCCCCTTAGTCTATTCTCCTAGAGATCCCGCTCCTAATGACCCATTTCCTTAACTCTACCCTCTCAGGGATCCCACATGGGCATCCCATTTACTCTCAAAATCTTGCACGCTGTTGGCCTCGATCACCTTCACCGGCAACCACTCTTTCGGTGAAGAAATACTTCCTGGTGTCGCCATGAAATTTCTCTCCCCCCATGCCATGCATCTCTTCCTCCCCCTCCATGGTCTGGTATCTCCTTTTCTTTCCATCCCTCCCATGGACTTGGCATCTCTGGTTCCTCTCCCTTGTCTTCCTTCTCCCTTCTTCCCTCTCTCTCCCCAATTGGGTGCAACAGCAGCAGCATTTCTCTCACCCACTTCCCTGTGCAGCAGTAGCATTTCTCCCCCTTCCCTGTGCAGCAGCAACATTTCTCCCCCCTTCCCTATGCAGGAGCAGCATTTCTCCCCCCTTGCCTGTGCAGCATTTCTTCCTCCCCCCCATTCCTGTGCAGCAGGAACATCTCTTCCCTGTCCAGCATGTCAGGCCAGTTCCCCTGCTCAAAGCAGCAGGCGTCTATACCACACACGATCCATGGCTGCATTGTAAGCCTTTTCTCTGACATTGTGACATCAGAGGGAACGCTTCCGATGCAGCCTCGGATTGCGTGTTGAGCCGACACCCGCGGCTTTGAGCAGGGGAGCCGGCCAGAAGTGAAGCAACCACTGGAGGGAGCACAAGCTGGGAGGGACACCACTGTTTACAGAAGGGATGCCCACACTTTTTGGGCTTGCGAGCTACTTTTAAAATGACCAAATCAAAATGATCTACCAACAATAAAATTAAAAAAAAACACAAAGCACACTGTACGCAGAGAAAATGTTAATTATCATTTATATTCGGGGGTTTTTTCAAAGAGGTCAAGGCAGATGACTCCATGCAATGTCACCTCAGTAGCAACTATACAAAAATAGACAAATACCCCCGCCGTTTTTACTAAACAGCGATAGTGGTTTTTAGTGCAGGAAGCTGTGCTGAATGCCCCGCGCTGCTCTTGATGCTCATAGGCTCCCTGTGCTAAAAACCGCTATTGCGGTTTAGTAAAAGGGGGCCATAGTGCAAAATATAGACAGCAGATATAAATTCTCAAAACGGACACATTTTGATCACTAAATTGAAAATAAAATCATTTTTCCTACCTTTTTGTCTGGTGATTTCATGAGTCTCTGGTCCTTCTTCTGGTCCTTCTTCTTTCTCCTCCTGGCCCCCTCTCTTTCTTTCTCTCTCCCCCTGGCCCCCTCTTTATTTCTGCCTTTCTTTCTCTCTCCCCCTGGCCCCCCTCTTTATTTCTCTCTCTCCCTGGCCCCCCTCTTTCTTTTTGCCTTTCTTTCTCTCTCCCCCTGACCCCCTCTTTATTTCTGCCTTTCTTTCTCTCTCCCCCTAGCCCCCACAAAGCCATCATGCCGATTTCTCCACTTCCACGATTCTTTCCCTACCCTCACCCACAAGCCAGCAGCCAATTTCTCCCTGCTCGTTCCCCGAGCCAGGCCCGGCGTGTACAAGCGTTGGGCCCACAAAAGTCTTCACTTTCGGCGTCAGTTCTAACGGGGAGGAAGTTGCTGGCCAGCCAGCCAGCGATTGGCTGGCCCAGAACTTACCCTCCGACGTTAGAATTGACACCGGAGGTGAAGTCTTGTGGGCCCTGCACTTGTTCCCCACCCACCAGCCCGCCTCACCTTTTATCTCCACTTACCACGCAGTTGCCGGCCGGCCGGGTTAAGGAGTGACTCTGCGGGGGAGCCAGTGCCTGGATGCAGTGGTGAGACGGAGCAGAGGCAGAATAGGGAGGGTGGCCGACTGTGCACCCCCTTGGGGCGTGCACCCAGGGCAGACCTCCCCCCACCTTCCTCCCCCCCTTGGTACGCCACTGCTAACACCTGTCTGAGTTACATGGCACATCATTCAGTTGGGGTTTCCGATAAGACTACTAAGACCTCTGTATCCCATTCTTAACTTTAGTTTATTCATGGGAGGAAATTCATGTTTGAAGTTTCTGAAAGCATCTCCCTTTTGGCACTGGAATACTGATCCTCATCAGAGCCCTGTAACTTAATATTCGCAGGCCACAATTGGCCAGGCACTCTGCCCAGCTAAGATTCATCCATTCTGGATAGATGATATTAATATCACTTAGATATAAGTAACATCATGAAGATATTTTTAAAACAAGCAAGCTGTCATAAGAGATGCCCCCCCTTTCTATTCCAAAAGGAACACCTCGAGAACACCTCAGAACAGGTGGAAAGACAAAGACCTAGCATTAAAACTAGAATCACATTGTTACTGCTTTACATTGAGCTAATGTTGTGAGTAAAGTTAATCTGTATTCTAATCTACCTCTTTTCTTAGCATTATCACCTGACTAAAGGTGCTGTAATCACATCTCATGTGGGTTGGCAGTATGTCACTAGATTTATTCCTTTGGGTGTTTCTTTGACGAGCAGATGATTGCCAGATTATGCACCATTAATAAAGGAGGAGATTGATTTGCAGATCTGCCCGCAGCTGAACATGTTCTTTCCATCTTCACTATTTTCAAGATGTAGCTTTGACAAGAGCAGCATAAATGGTGGGCAAACCTCAGTTTGGCTTTGTTGTGCTTTCCCTAAGAAAACAAAAACATTAAGCTCAGGAATAAGCATGATCGGCTCACTTCTGTGATATTGGTGATGCAAAAATGCCATTTGGCACCGGCTTTACATAACCTGTGTAACATACATAGTAACATAGTAACATAGTAACATAGTAGATGACGGCAGATAAAGACCCGAATGGTCCATCCAGTCTGCCCAACCTGATTCAATTTAAATTTTTTTTTTTTTTCTTCTTAGCTATTTCTGGGCGAGAATCCAAAGCTTTTCCCGGTACTGTGCTTGGGTTCCAACTGCCGAAATCTCTGTTAAGACTTACTCCAGCCCATCTACACCCTCCCAGCCATTGAAGCCCTCCCCTGCCCATCCTCCTCCAAACGGCCATGCACAGACACAGACCGTACAAGTCTGCCCAGTAACTGGCCTAGTTCAATCTTTAATATTATTTTCTGATTCTAAATCTTCTGTGTTCATCCCATGCTTCTTTGAACTCAGTCACAGTTTTACTCTCCACCACCTCTCTCGGGAGCGCATTCCAGGCATCCACCACCCTCTCCATAAAGTAGAATTTCCTAACATTGCCCCTGAATCTACCACCCCTCAACCTCAAATTATGTCCTCTGGTTTTACCATTTTCCTTTCTCTGGAAAAGATTTTGTTCTACGTTAATACCGTTTAAGTATTTGAACGTCTGAATCATATCTCCCCTGTCTCTCCTTTCCTCTAGGGCACAGGTGTCAAAGTCGGTCCTCGAGGGCCGGAATCCAGTCGGGTTTTCAGGATTTCCCCAATGAATATGCATGAGATCTATGTGCATGCACTGCTTTCAATGCATATTCATTGGGGAAATCCTGAAAACCCGACTGGATTACGGCCCTCGAGGAGGGACTTTGACACCCCTGCTCTAGGGTATACATATTCAAGGGCTTCCAGTCTCTCCTCATACGTCTTCTGGCGCAAGCCTCCTATCATTTTCGTCGCCCTCCTCTGGACCGCCTCAAGTCTTCTTACGTCTTTCGCCAGATACGGTCTCCAAAACTGAACACAATACTCCAAGTGGGGCCTCACCAATGACATGTACAGGGGCATCAACACCTTCTTCCTTCTACTGACTACGCATATAGGTGTTTGAATTTGAAGGTTATAGAGAAGACAAGGGGGGCAGATGAGTTTAAGACAGTATAAGAAGGGGAGCAGTGGCCTAATGGCCAGAGCTGCTGCCTCAGCACCCTGAGGTTATTAGTTCAATCCCAGCCTGTTGCTTGCGACTCAAGGCAAGTCACTTAACCCACCATTGTCCCAGGCCACAGTTATATTAGAAGCCTGCTAGGGAAGATACTTAAGCGTACCCAGTGATGTAATAAGGGGAGCGGGAGTGGCAGACCACCCCGGGCACCTCTCTTTCTCTCCGCCCCCCTGCCTACCTATTTAAATGTTTGCTGACGTGAACAGCATCTTTTACTTGATGCTCGCGCTGGCATCAGCTCACTTCTGACCTCATTTCCTGGTCACAGGATCAGGACGTGGGATCAGAAGGGGGCAGAAACCAGGGTGAGCAGCAAGCGGAAGATGCTGCTCGCACCGGCTTAAGCAGCAAATGAAAAATGCTGCTCGTGCCGGTGAACATTTCAAGAGGTATGTGGGAGGCTGGGAGCACTCAAGTGGCAGGGAAGAGTGAGGATGGGGCACCTGGCGCAGAAATGTGGGGCACTGCCACCCCAGTGCCACCCTCCCTCACTACGACACTGAGATCACCTGATTACCATTCAATCTATTGTAAACCATTTTGGATGAATCTCTTCATGAAAAGGTGATTAATAAATCACAGTCCCCAACTAATTGCCAAACTGTCAAACTTATTGTATATGTAAACTTGCAACTGCTAACTCTTACATGGCTGTAAAATTTGTGAACTGTTAACTCTCATTGTGTATGTAACCCATTCTGGGCTCTTCTGGGAGGATGGGCTTAGAAATCGAATAAATAAATAAATAAAATAATGAGTTCTGAGGCAGAGGTGTCTGAGGTTTATTGCCAAGCTATTAAAAGGTGAATATGCAGACAGCTTAAATGACAGCTATTTATACACTTGTACCAAGCTGTAGCTAAGTGAAAGCCAATGAGTGACTGAGAGTTGGCTGATTATTATTCAGGCCTGTTTGGCAACCCCCAACTTTGAGAGCTGTGAAAGAACATGAAATCTCTCTCTTAATCTGCTGCTTTTTTGGGACCACCTTATCAGTCCATATCCAGGGGATCCATCTGATGTTGGCTGGTAGTCTCTGAGGGGCAGATTCTTAAAACTAAAATCTGCCTTTAATGTGCTTGCTAAACCGATTCAAGCTGTTTTAGCGTGCATGTATTGTAGCGGTGGATTGTATTTTCTAAGTTTTCTAGCTGTCTTCGATATTGCCATGTAGATGTAGTGCAATGAGGTCATTAATATTAAAATGATCAATCTGAGCAATTCTCTATAATCATCAAGTGAGTCTCATAAGAACATAAGAACATAAGAACTGCCATCTCCGGATCAGACCTTCGGTCCATCAAGTCCGGCGATCCGCACACGCGGAGGCCCCGCCAGGTGTACACCTGGCGTAATTTATAGTCCACCATATCTTTATATGCCTCTCTTAAGGAGATATGCATCTAGTTTGCTCTTGAAGCCTAGGACGGTCGATTCCGCAATAATCTCCTCTGGGAGGGCATTCCAGGTGTCAACCACTCTCTGAGTGAAGCAGAACTTCCTGACATTAGTCCTGAACCTGTCCCCCCTTAGCTTCATTCCATGTCCTCTAGTCCGTGTCAAATTGGACAGTGTAAATAATCTTCTCTGCTCTATTTTGTCGATTCCTTTCAGTATTTTGAAGGTCTCGATCATATCCCCACGCATTCTCCTTTTCTCAAGGGAGAACAATCCTAGTGTTATAAGTCTATCCTCATATTCCAGTCTCTCCATACCCTTCACCAGTTTTGTTGCTCGTCTCTGCACCCTCTCCAGTAGTTTTATATCCTTCTTTAGGTAGGGAGACCAATGTTGGACGCAGTATTCCAAGTGTGGTCTGACCATTGCCCTATAAAGCGGCATTATAACTTTCTCCGATCTACTCGAGATTCCTTTCTTTATCATGCCCAACATTCTATTTGCCTTCTTTGCCGCTGCCGCGCATTGTGCCGACGGCTTCAGGGTCCTATCTATCAGTACACCCAGGTCCCTTTCTTGTTCACTCTTCCCCAGAGTTGCACCTGACATTGTATACTCGTATTCCTTATTTTTATTGCCTAAATGCATTACCTTGCATTTCTCCACATTGAACTTCATCTGCCATTTCTCCGCCCATGTTTCTAACCGACACAAGTCGCTCTGGAGTTTCTCTCTATCCTCCTGCGATCTGATTGCCCGGCATAGTTTTGTATCGTCTGCAAACTTGATGATCTCACTGGATATTCCTTCCTCCAGGTCATTGATATAAATATTAAAAAGGATCGGCCCAAGTACCGAGCCCTGGGGTACACCACTAGTCACTTTCTCCCAGTCGGAGAACTTCCCATTTATGCCCACTCTCTGCTTTCGGTTTTCCAGCCATTTGCCTATCCATCTTTGTATATCTCCCTCTATGCCATGGTTTTGTAGTTTCCTGAGAAGTCTTTCGTGTGGAACTTTGTCGAACGCTTTCTGGAAGTCCAAGTATATTATGTCCACAGGCTTCCCACTATCAATTTGCTCGTTTACGGTCTCAAAAAATTGGAGTAAATTCGTCAAACATGATTTCCCTTTCCTGAATCCATGTTGACTGGGTTTCATCAAGTCGTGTGCGTCCAAGTGCCGGACTATGCTATCCTTGATCAGTGCTTCAACCATCTTACCGGGAACCGACGTAAGACTCACAGGCCTATAGTTGCCCGGTTCCCCTCTCGATCCTTTTTTGAAAATTGGCGTGACGTTCGCTATCCTCCAGTCGTCCGGTATCTGTCCAGTTCTGATTGTCAGGTTTGCAAGTTTGTGCAATAACTCTCCGATTTCAACCTTCAATTCCTTTAAGACTCTCGGGTGAATTCCATCCGGTCCAGGGGATTTGTCACTTTTAAGTTTGTCGATCTGATAGTATATCTGGTCTAAGTCCACTTCAACTGTGGTGAGGCTGTCCTCTATTTCTCCTGGAAACACTTTCTCCGCTTCAGGTATTGTTGAGGTGTCTTCCTTCGTAAAGACAGACGCAAAGAAGGAATTTAGTTTGTCTGCGATTTGTTTATCTTCCTTGATGTACCCTTTTCTTCCCTGGTCGTCCAGGGGTCCCACTGCCTCTTTTGCAGGTTTTTTCCCTTTCACGTATCTAAAGAAGGGCTTGAAGTTTTTGGCCTCCTGGGCTATTTTTTCCTCATAATCCTGTTTGGCATCCCTCACCGCCTTGTGACATTTCTTCTGATCATCTTTATGTTTGTTCCAGGCTTCGGTTGTCTTTATGCATTTCCATTTTTTGAAAGAGTCCTTCTTTTCTTTTATGGCTTCCTTCACCTGTATGGTAAGCCATGCCGGTTCTCTTTTGCTCTTTGTTCTCCGATCTTTGGAAATCCTCGGAATGTAGAGATCTTGTGCTTCTGTGATAGTATTTTTCAGTAGGGACCATGCCTGATCTACCGTTTCAAGTTTGTCCACCATCTTCTCTAGTCGTTTTTCTACCATGGCCCTCATGCAATCGTATTTACCCTTTTTAAAGTTTAAGGTGGTGGTTAAGGTTTTGGCATGTTTCCCTTTCCCGATGTCAAGTTTAAAGTTGATTACATTGTGATCACTCGTTCCCAGTGGAACCACGACTTCCACTTCTGTTATCGGTCCCGTTAGGCCATTTAGGACCAAGTCCAAGGTGGCATTGCCTCTTGTCGGCTCTTTTACCATTTGTTCCAGGAAGCAATCCCCTAGCACCTCCAGGAACTTGGCCTCCTTGCCGCAGTTGGAGGTTGCTAGTTTCCAGTCTATCCCTGGGAAATTGAAGTCTCCCAATATAATTACATTGCCCGTCTTGCATTCTTGTTTGATTTCCTCCATCATTTCTGAGTCAGTTTCCTCCGCCTGTCCTGGGGGATGATAGTAAAGGCCAATTTTTGTATCTGCACCATATTGACCAGGAATTTTGATCCAGAGTGACTCAAGCTTCTCTTTCATTTCTGTTGTAACCATTTCAACAGAATCTATTCCCTCCTTAACATATAGAGCAATACCTCCACCTTTCTGCCCTACTCGATCTCTTCTATACAGTTTGTATCCCTGTAGTACTGTGTCCCATTTGTTTTCTTCATTCCACCATGTTTCTGTTATGCCAATGATATCCAATATGTCATGTCTTGCTATTGTCTCTAGTTCCCCCATTTTGTTACCTAGACTTCTAGCATTCGTATACATACATCTAAATTCCCTTTGTGTTACCTTTTTGGACCTTCTACTCTTGGCCGTCCCTATAGTTTCAAATACGGTATCCTTTACTGCTCCTGTGTTATCACCCTTGTTTGCTGTGTGGTCGTCCTCTCCTATGTCTGAGTTGTCCCTTCCTGCTTTTTCTCCCTTATTGGCTGTGGGGTCGTCTTCTCTTGTGTAGGAGTAGTAGTCCTTGGCTTCTTCGTCGGGGCATCCTGCTATCCGTGCCATCGACCGGTGGTCGACTGTCGGCTTTCCCCTATCTTTCAGTTTAAAGCCTTCTCGATTGCCTTCTTCATGTTGCCTGCCAAAACTCGTGCTCCTTCTTTGTTGAGGTGTAGTCCGTCCCTTCTGTAGTACTTGCTTTTTCCCCAGAACGCCGTCCAGTTGCGCACGAAGTCGAAGCCTTCTTCTTCGCACCATCGTCTCATCCAGGCGTTGATTACTTGCAATTCCCCTTGTCTCTTTCCATCCGCTCTTGGTACTGGGAGGATCTCAGAGAAGGCCACCCTCACCTCCCTGATCTTCAGTTGTCTTCCGAGTGAGCGGAGCTGGCCCTTCAGCTCTTCCCTGTCATACTTCCGCCCGCTCACATCATTTGTTCCCACGTGGATAAGCACAGCGGTGTCCTCTCCCTCTGCGCCATCTATGATCCTGGAGATCCTGTTGGTCACATCCTTCACTCTTGCTCCAGGCAGACAGGTGACGACTCTGTCCTCTCTTCCTCCTGCGGTGTGGCTGTCCACATGTCGTATAATGGAGTCGCCTACGATGATCCCCATCTTCTTTATTCGGGAGTTCCTTGGGGGGCGTAGGTCCACGTCCTTGGAGTAGGGCCAGTCTTCTTCCTCCAATGATACTCTTGAAATTGTTTCCTGTTCTTTGGGTGGGGGGATGTCTTCCTGTGCTCTCACTATTCCTCCTGGTGTGCGGTTGTCTCCTACCTCGTCTTCGGTTTCTTCTGTGTTTGCATGGGTGTCTTCTCTCCTCACATGGGTTTCTTGAGTACAGTTTTCCAGCCCTGGGATCTCTACGTGGTGCTGATGAGCTTCCTCTATGAACATTTCTAGTTCCTTGACCTCGTCGTATGGGCTGTACTCCACTAGAATCTTCTCCTGTGCTCGGATTCTGTCTTCGAGTTCCATCACTGTTCCTTCCAATAGTCTTACCTGACATTTCAAGCTATCCATCTCCATGCATCGATTGCAAATGTATGCCTGGATCCCCGAAGGGAGGTAGTCATACATATTGCAGCCGATACAGAAGACCGGAAAGCTCACCTTCTGACTTCCTTGGGCTTCCATTTCTTGCTTCCCTCGTGTGTGCTTGTGTTCCTTGCCTGCTGCTTCCTTATGTTGCTTGCCTTGCTGTGTCTTTTGTGTGTGCTGTCTCCGCTCTACCTCACCTTGATTGTATGTGTGGGTTTGTTCCCTTTGCGTCTGTCTCTTCCTTACCTTCTGTGTTTGTCGCTTCTTTACCGTTCAGTCCTCCTCGGTGTTCTTGATAGTAGATACTTGATAGTAGATACTTGATAGTAGATACTCGTCCCTTGCAAGGCCCTTCGCAAAGGCGCTCTCGCTAAGGCGAGCGCCTTTACCGCTCGCCTTCGCCGCGCGCCGAACGGCTGGGCGCCGTTGGCTCCGCCCCCTTTCAAGGGGGAGTTCGGGCTCTGACCTCGCTGACTCTTGGGGGTGGGCGGAGCTAACTCTCGCCGCTGCCCTTGCTGTAGATTGCTTTTATCCCCTGCCTTTTGCCTCCTGTCTCTCTCCTGAGGTCTTCCTACCTCCTCTCTGCCTTCTGCCTGCTTTTCAGCCGGTGTTCAGGTCAGCGTGTGCTGGGCGCCGTTGGCTCCGCCCCCTTTCAAGGGGGAGTTCGGGCTCTGACCTCGCTGACTCTTGGGGGTGGGCGGAGCTAACTCTCGCCGCTGCCCTTGCTGTAGATTGCTTTTATCCCCTGCCTTTTGCCTCCTGTCTCTCTCCTGAGGTCTTCCTACCTCCTCTCTGCCTTCTGCCTGCTTTTCAGCCGGTGTTCAGGTCAGCGTGTGCTGGGCGCCGTTGGCTCCGCCCCCTTTCAAGGGGGAGTTCGGGCTCTGACCTCGCTGACTCTTGGGGGTGGGCGGAGCTAACTCTCGCCGCTGCCCTTGCTGTAGATTGCTTTTATCCCCTGCCTTTTGCCTCCTGTCTCTCTCCTGAGGTCTTCCTACCTCCTCTCTGCCTTCTGCCTGCTTTTCAGCCGGTGTTCAGGTCAGCGTGTGCTGGGCGCCGTTGGCTCCGCCCCCTTTCAAGGGGGAGTTCGGGCTCTGACCTCGCTGACTCTTGGGGGTGGGCGGAGCTAACTCTCGCCGCTGCCCTTGCTGTAGATTGCTTTTATCCCCTGCCTTTTGCCTCCTGTCTCTCTCCTGAGGTCTTCCTACCTCCTCTCTGCCTTCTGCCTGCTTTTCAGCCGGTGTTCAGGTCAGCGTGTGCTGGGCGCCGTTGGCTCCGCCCCCTTTCAAGGGGGAGTTCGGGCTCTGACCTCGCTGACTCTTGGGGGTGGGCGGAGCTAACTCTCGCCGCTGCCCTTGCTGTAGATTGCTTTTATCCCCTGCCTTTTGCCTCCTGTCTCTCTCCTGAGGTCTTCCTACCTCCTCTCTGCCTTCTGCCTGCTTTTCAGCCGGTGTTCAGGTCAGCGTGTGCTGGGCGCCGTTGGCTCCGCCCCCTTTCAAGGGGGAGTTCGGGCTCTGACCTCGCTGACTCTTGGGGGTGGGCGGAGCTAACTCTCGCCGCTGCCCTTGCTGTAGATTGCTTTTATCCCCTGCCTTTTGCCTCCTGTCTCTCTCCTGAGGTCTTCCTACCTCCTCTCTGCCTTCTGCCTGCTTTTCAGCCGGTGTTCAGGTCAGCGTGTCTAACCCCTTTGTGCTACATTTGCAGCCAAAATTTGCCAACAGGTCTGAGCTGTTGTTGCTTTACTTTCTGATCAGTGCCTGAATGCTGATTGGCTCAGGCACTGACAGGAAAGTAAGGTTTGACAGCTCAGCTCCCCCCCCCCCTTGCCCCGTATCGGGAGAGATGTTCACTTCCTCCCACTGCCAAATAACAGCCCCCCCCCCAAACACACCTCCACGGCAGTGGAAGAGATGCCCACTTCCTCCCGTTACTATCATGTGACACCCCACCTGACACACATCCCCCCAGCAGTGAAAGAGATTCCCACTCTCTCCTGCCACCATTTAACCTCCCCCATCACTCCCTCTATGCCTCTGATGACCCTCTGTCCCCTCCCTCTTACCTTACCTTACTCCCATAGGAGGGGCCTTAAACAATCTGGGACAATCAGAGCCTCAGGCCCCTCCCCGATGCATCCCAGGATGCACCAGGGAGGGGAAGGCCCACCATTTTGAAGAGGCGGGCCTGCAGGCCAGAGGGAGTAGGCATCCCTCTGGTCAGCTATTGTAAGTAAGGTAAGGGGGAAGGATAGGGAGTCATAGGAGGCATGGGAGGAGTGTTGGGGGGTTGCATGGTGATGGGAGGGAATGGGCATCTCTCCCACTGCTGGCAGGTGTCGGGGGTGCATTGCTTGGCGGCAGGAGGGAGTGGGCATCTATCCCACTGCCAGGGGGATGTCGGGGGTGGGGGTGGGTGTTGCTTGGTAGTGGGAGGAAGTGGGCATCTCTACCACTGCCAGGGTGTGTGTGTGTGTCAGGTGGGGGGGGTTGCTTGACTTTGGTGGCTCAATTTGGGTTTTTGTTTTTTTTTGGGGGGGGGGGCGTTTCTTCTGCACATATGCCCATCACTATCACCAGCGATAGGCACTTGCAGATTTAGTGAACCTTCGCTAATCTCCGTCAACCTCATTTGCATGAGCGTTTTTTGGAGAATGACTCACTTTTTAAAAATTGCTACAATACTGGCTGCCACAGCAGCCCTTCAGTTTTTATCAGGGAAGCACAGAATACATTTGTTTGGGGGTAAATTTATAACAATTTTTTCTGCATGTAGAGTCTGGGATTTTTTTCTACAGTATAAAATTGTGTAGCTATATATGCACAGAAAAGTAGACCTCAGATGCACCATTCCACCGCCATATGCATATTCTCCTCAGCGGGGAAATCTTGGTGTTAGTTCCTCATAGGTCTAGGTCAAATTTTTACTTAAATATCTTTTTTTAAAAAACTTTTTAAACTTATCTGAATGATTTGAGATGATGTGAAATCTTATAAAGCAAACTTAAGCAGTTCATGTGGCTGGACCCGACATGTTTCGCAATAGCTTCGTCAGGGATCCGCTCTATAATATAAAGAAATATGTCTTAAGTGATATTGACAAATATCATTCATTACAAAAGCATGAAATCTTATGCCACATGTTCAGTAGAATTTAGTATTTGTGTTTCTTTTATCTTCTTATTCCCTTTCTATTCCCGTTCTAGAAGCACATCCAATTGATCCAGCACACAGAATAAACACAATGACCCCCACATTCTATAATTTTGCATATAGAATTTTTTGCTTAGCGCACCAAATTGCACACCCAGGTTGAAGTTAATGGCGGTTACACGTGTAGCTTAATTGTTAAACTAAGCATTAATTAGCACTAACTACCAATAATTTACTAATTGGAGTTAATTGGTGCTAACTGCCTTTAATTTGCAGTTACGCATGTAACTGTCCGGAGTCATAACTCTATAACCGCAGCGAGTAATGCACTTCTTTTGTCAGAAAGAGATCAGACGGCTGCAGCTAGTGCAGAATATTTCTCTTAAATTGATTTTTATGTACAGGAAATATGACCATTTGATCCTATGTTGAGAACCAAATACTGGTTCCCAATGGAATTTTGTATTATATATAAAATTTTGTTGTTGGTGTTTAAGGTTTTACTTACGGGCGCCCCTCAATATTTATCCCTGCATTTGTCACCATAAGCCCCTGCATTGAAGCCAATAGATTTCCCTTTGTTCTGAAACATTTCTTTGAATGTGTGTTTGTATGTGTATGTGTGTGTGTTAGATTCCATGGACTCGGGTTCGAGTCCTAACAACTTGATGAATTTCAGATCCAAAAAGAAGTCGGTTTTGCGCTAGTCAACAAGGTCCTCCAGCATCATCCCCCATAGTTGTCTTCAGTGTATTCTGCAATCTAGTTGCAGGATGCCCTCTTTGCCTATTTCCTTCAATCTTCCCAAACATCATGTCTTTTTCCAATGATTTCACCCTTCTAATGGTGTGATCAAAATAAGACAGTCATAACTTCATCATGTGGGCTTCAAATGACATAGTCAGTTCAATATCTCACAAAATCAATTTATTAGTTCTTTCGGTAGTCAATGGCATGCATAAAATTCTTCTCCAGCGCCAAAGTTCCATAAATCAATATTTAGTATTGTAGGGCCCACAATGTGGAACACCTTTCTCTATCATTAGGAATGGGGACTTCACTTTCCTCATTCAAAGTTCACCAGACATTTAGGCCAGATTCTATAAAAGATGTCTAAAGTGATGCACCTAAATCAGCATGCCTAGCCAATCTAGGGACCTAACTTATGTAAAAAGCTTAATCAGCACTGATAATTAGCAATTGGCCGCTCATAATTGACAAAAATTAAAATTAATTGGGTGATAGGCACTTAATTCGGCATGTGCCTAGGACTTTCAGGTAGGTAGCTAGTCCAAGGCAATGGACAATGGGGAACCCATAGACATCATTTACCTCGATTTTCAAAAGGCTTTCGACAAGGTGCCACATGAAAGGCTGCTTAAGAAGCTGTGGAACCACGGGGTGGGAGGGGATGTGCACAGATGGATCAAGCACTGGTTGTCGGGCAGACTGCAGAGGGTCGGAGTAAAGGGTCAATATTCTGACTGGCGGGGAGTCACGAGTGGTGTACCACAGGGGTCGGTGCTGGGGCCATTACTCTTTAACATATTTATCAATGACCTGGAAAAGGAGGCAAAGTGCGAGGTTATAAAATTTGCAGACGATACCAAACTGTGCGGCAGAGTTAGGACCAGGGAGGAGTGTGAGGACCTACAAAGAGACCTGGACAAGCTAGAAGACTGGGCAAACAAATGGCAAATGCGCTTTAACGTGGACAAATGCAAGGTCATGCATATAGGGAAAAAGAACCCGTTGTTCAACTACAAATTGGGGGGGGTATTGTTGGGAGACAGCAGACTTGAGAGAGACTTGGGTGTGCTGGTGGATGCATCACTGAAGCCATCTGCACAGTGCGCAGCAGCCTCGAAAAAAGCCAACAGGATGCTTGGCATCATAAAGAAGGGCATAACAATCAGAACACGGGAAGTCATCATGCCATTGTATCGAGCGATGGTGCGTCCACATCTGGAATACTGCGTTCAGTATTGGTCGCCGCACCTCAAGAAGGACATGGCGGTACTTGAGAGAGTCCAAAGGAGAGCAATGAAAATGGTAAAAGGGCTGGAACACTGCCCATACGCCGAGAGGTTGGATAGGCTGGGGCTCTTCTCTCTGGAAAAGAGGAGG
Organism: Geotrypetes seraphini; assembly: GCF_902459505.1. NCBI lineage: Eukaryota > Metazoa > Chordata > Amphibia > Gymnophiona > Dermophiidae > Geotrypetes > Geotrypetes seraphini. Next base: position 171,717,224 of record NC_047086.1, on the reverse strand, counting down.
CTCAGGGGAGATATGATAGAGACCTTCAAGATCATGAGGGGCATAGAGAGGGTGGATAGGGACAGATTCTTCAGACTGAAGGGGACAACAGGTACGAGGGGGCATTCGGAGAAACTGAAGGGAGATAGGTTCAGAACAAACGCAAGGAAGTTTTTTTTCACCCAAAGGGTCGTGGACACTTGGAATGCGCTACCGGAGGAAGTGATCAGGCAGAATACGGTACAGGGATTCAAACAGGGATTGGACGGATTCCTGAAGGATAAAGGGATCGTGGGATACTGAGGGAGGAGCTGGGATGTAACACAAGTATAGAAAGCTAACCAGGTAATGAGTATAGAAACCAAACCAGGTCGTGCATGTGCAAGACCGGAGGGTTAGGACCTCGATAGGAAGACAGGACTTAAATGAGAAACCAAGGTGGCAAGGGAGCCCCTTCTGGTGATACAGACAGGTCGTGACCTGTTTGGGCCGCCGCGGGAGCGGACTGCTGGGCGGGATGGACCTGTGGTCTGACCCGGCAGAGGCACTGCTTATGTTCTTATGCTTATGTTCTTATGTAAGGCCTACCAGAAAGGGGGTATGATTAAAGTTAGATTGTGGGTGGATTGATAAAGGCGAGCCGGTTGATGTAGTGTATTTAGATTTCCAGAAAGATTTTGACAAAGTTCCTCATGAGAGGCTCCTGAGAAAATTAAAGTGTCATGGGATAGGAATCAATGTTCAATTGTGGATTAAGAACTGGTTATTTGACAGAAAACAGAGGGTAGAGTTGAATGGCCATTATTCTCAATGGAGGAGGATAAATAGTGGTGGGCCACAGGGATCTGTACTGGGACTGGCGCTATTTAATTTATTTATCAATAGGTCCAAAAAAGTACACACATGACAAGCGTTGGATTTGTGCTCTGAACTGACAGGATATGACTAGTTGTATTATGTTTAGTTTATTGGTTCTTAATTGTTTTATGAGCATGTTTGTACAACCTATCCATATCTTGCCTTGTTAACATGTGTGTACTTTTTTGGACCTATTGATAAAACCAATACAAATCATTTGAATTAACTTATTTATAAATGATCTAGAAATTGAAACTACGAGCAAGGTGATTAAATTTGCAGATGACACTAAACTGTTCAAAGTTGTTAAAACGCATGCGGACTGTGAAAAATTGCTGGCAGACCTTAGGAAATTAGAAGACTGGGGCGTCCAAATGTCAGATGAAATTAAATGTGGACAAATGCAAAATGATGCACATTGAAAAGAATAATTCAAATCATAGTTATCGGATGTTAGGGACCACCTTGGGGGTTAGCACTCAAGAAAAGGATCTGGGTGTCATCGTAGCCAATATGCTGAAGCCTTGCACTCAATGTGTGGCAGCGATCAAGAAGGCAAACAGGTTACTAAGAATTATTAGAAAAGGGATGGTTGACAAGACTAAGAAAGTTATAATGACTCTGTATCGCTCAATGGTACTGAGTATTGCGTTCAGTTCTGGTCTTCTTATCTCTATAATATCACCAAAACCTGACCTTTCGTTTCTGAGCACATTATCAAAATCCTTATCCATACTCTTATCACCTCTCACCTAGATTATTGTAGCTGGCTTCTCACAGATCTTCCACTAAACCAGGGGTGCCCACACTTTTTGGGCTTGCGAGCTACTTTTAAAATGACCAAATCAAAATGATCTACCAACAATAAAAAATTTTAAAAAAACACAAAGCACACTGAAAGGCAGAGAAAATGTTAATTATCATTCATTTTCTGGGTTTTTTTCAAAGAGGTCAAGGCAGATGACTCTATGCAATGTCACCTCAGTAACAACCATACAAAAATAGACAAATATACCCCCTCCCTTTTTTTTACTAAACCGCGATAGCAGTTTTTAGCTCAAGGAGCTGTGCTGAATGCTCATAGGCTCCCTGCGCTAAAAAACGCTATTGCGGTTTAATAAAAGGGAGCCATAGTGCAAAATATAGACAGCAGATATAAATTCTCAAAACGGACACATTTTGATCACTAAATTGAAAATAAAATCATTTTTTCTACCTTTGTTGTCTGGTGATTTTATGAGTCTCTGGTTGCACTTTCTTCTTCTGACTGTGTTTCCAATGTTTCTTCCCTTCTTTCAGCCTCATGTATGCTTCCTCTCCTCCAGACCTCATTCTCTCCACCAACTTTTTCTTTCTTTCTCCATGCCCCCTTCTTTCTTTCTGTCTCCCTGCCTCCCTTTCTTTCTTTCTCTCTCTCCATGCCCCCTTTCTTTCTGTTTCCCTTCTTTCTTTGTCTCCCTGCCCCCCCTTATTTCTGTCTCCCTGCCTGCCCCCTTT